>NC_045550.1:3551754-3871754 GCF_009769535.1 Thamnophis elegans
TTCGAACAAATGTATTTAAAGAAATTGGGAAAAATTATCCACCAGTCTTTACAATGTCTTATTTTATAGTACCTATTTCCTAAGATGTAAATTAATACAATATAAGAATCTGATTAGATTCTATTTATTAGTTGCCAGGATTACATCAAAATACTGGAAAATTAAAATATACCGAAGTGGCGCAGTGGTTAGGGTGCAGTACTGCAGGCCACTTCAGCTGACTGTTATCTGCAGTTCAGCGGTTCTAATCTCTCCGGCTCAGGGTTGACTCAGCCTTCCATCCTTCCGAGGTGGGTGAAATGAGGACCCGGATTGTTGTTGGGGGCAATATGCTGACTCTGTAAACCGCTTAGAGAGGGCTGAAAGCCCTATGAAGCGGTATATAAGTCTAACTGCTATTGCTATTCAAAAGTGTAAAAAATTATTGCTATTGGGAAAATTAACATAACAAAGAGCTTTGCAAATATGTTCAGTTGAATGTACTCAGCTCTCTTCCCTTTTTATAATATTTCTCCACTTAAAGTTCTTTCTCTGTACTCATGTTCTAGAAAGAAATATAGAATATGGAAGTTTAAATTCAGAAAGTGTAAGCCATTAAGGACAGCATGACTGCTTCTCAATCTATCCATTTTTTTTAAAAAAAAAATCTCCTTAAAATCATGAGCACATGCATGTATGTACTCCAGAGTTTTTATTTCTTTGTTTTTGCAATGCAAACCATTTTTCCATTAGGTTACAGTTTTAAATCTAGCTTTTAATATTGTAACCTGATCGGCATATGTTTGAATATCTTTTTCTTCTTCCTTTTGTGTGTTCCCCCCCCCCCCCGCCACCACTTTTTAAGATTTTCTCTATTGAACTTTTCAAGGCGATTTAAGAGTTCGTATACTGTTTTGAAGAATACTGCAGGATATGCCGAAATGGCTACTTCTTATAAAATACACTGGAAGAATATGTTGAAAGCTAAGCAAGGAAGCATACAAGATCTGCAAATCTCTGACATATTTGATAAACCGTCATTACTTTTTCCCACTATAATTTTGGCTGTATAAGCCTAAATAGCTCATCCCTTCATTTCACTCAGACATTTCTTTACATTTTACAAACCTGCAGATCTTCTCTCTCTGGTCTCATGGAAAGTTAACTCAACAATACTCATAAAAAGAGAAAAAGAACGCTCTTCATTTCCATTACACAATATGTCTGCTGATAAAGGCTGGATGGCTTCCCTTGGTGGCCACCTTGAAAAAATGGGGTGCAGATCCTTGGAAGGGTAGAGAAAACTTCCTAGACTAATTCAAAAATAGTGGAGCAGGAAAGACTATTTGATCTCATCAGAAGACAGTCAGGGGAACCTAAGGCTTGTACAAAGATAAATGTTGAAGGGTAAGATTGAAGAAATAACAAAACTAGGCACCAATGCTGCCACAGAAGACTATTCCACTGTTCTTCGCATCCCACTGGTCCTTATCATTCAGGCTCAGTTTTCCACACCTTATGAAGTTGAATGATAGAATTATTTAGTAGATAGAAAATGCTTTTGTTGCCGTCTACTGTAAAATAGGAACTTGTCAGAACTTAGAACTTAGAAATGAATAGGAACTTGTCAGAACTTAGAACTTAGAAATGAGCATGCCTGGCTGTGGAATTCTGGGAGTTGAAGTCCACAAGTCTAAAAAAAAATTTGAAACCCCTGTGTCAGTGCCTCACCAGCCATAAACCTCACTGCACGTCACTGCCTACAACCTATAGTCTCATAAATTTATTTTAGGCTGTGAAGGGTACTTTGAATCTGATAAATAATGAAGAACCAATTAACTAAGGCTACAACACTGTCATTATTATTTCTGCTGTCGGCTTATAGCCCACCTCTTAAAAGTGCTCCAACCAATGCAGAGGACCACATTTAAAGTATCACCACATTTAGAATGACCACATTTAAAATGCAGAGGACCACATTTAAAGTATCAACAAACTATAACAAAATAGATATTTCATCTGCTTATAATTCTAAGGCAACAGATACCAGCTCAGTTATTGTTGTCCAAACCCAATATCCTTCCATATTCTTGTGAATAGTCTTTAATTGTCCAAAGTCACATTTCAGCAGAAACAAAATTCCACAGATAACTGTGTGATCAAATAACTAAGCCTTACCTCAAATATCTAGCATATCACAGATTGGTTGTATACAATCTATATCTGCAATTGTGCCCTCAAGCCCCTTTTAATGGCTTTTGGAAGAAAATAATGCAATTAGAATGGGGTTTGCCACCAACTATAGATCGTTTAAAGAAATCCTGTGTGGCGCAGTGGTTAGAATGCAGCACTGGGTTCGATTCTGAGTGGCTCAAAGTTAATGCAGCCTTCCCTCCTTCTGAGATTGGTAAAATGAGGAACCAAATTGTTGGGGAAAATATGCTGACTCTGTAAACTGCTTAGAGAGAGCTGTAAAAGAACTGTGAAATGGTATATAAGTCTAAATGCTATTGCTATCAATACACCTAAAAAGATCTTGAGAAACTTTGAGAGAAAGAAAGGGGAGGGGAGAGAAAAGAAAAGGAAAGAGGGAAAACATAACCACTTTTATTATTATTGTTTTTGATAACTGGATAAGGATTTATCCTTCAGTTAGGGCCCAGTGGTTCCCAAACTTGGCAACTTTAAGACTTGTGGACTTCAACTCTCAGAATTCTCCAGCCAGCAGAGCTCTGCTGGCTGGAGAATTCTGAGAGTTGAAGTCCACAAGTCTTAAAGTTGCCAAGTTTGGGAACCACTGAGTTAGGCTAACATAATGTTTGCCTGAATCTGGCAGATTCTAGCAAATTAGCTCTTTACCATACCTTAGCTTTTTCTTCCTTTGTGTCTCACTTTATAAAAGACAGCCCTATATTTGAGAATGTTTTCTGTTTGAAGTGTTGAACTATTCAATTCCAAAAAATATTGAATGAAGCAGATATTTTTCTGGTTGCATGAAAAGTCTCCAGTATAATAGATGGAAAATGCATTACTGCTGCTTTAACAAATATTAATTTCATTGTTAATAAACATTCATAAAACTATTTCTTTCCACTTTTACTAGTTATATCATAAAATCATTGCCTGAAATAGTATCATGTTAACCTGGATAATAACTATTAGTAATTCAACATAAGGGATTTTTATATTCCTGTGCTGTATTTGGATACTATCTCACTTTTTTTTCTATTTGAATTTAGGCAGGAATTCAATGTTTCTTTGAAGAGATACCAATTTAGATTTTAATTCTGCATTCTTTACTACTAAACATAGAAAGAAAAGTTTTTTTTCATACTTTCATTTAAAAAGGCCAGATCATATCAGTTATGATCTAATATTTTAGTTAAACTATTTGCAGATCAATTTTATCAAGCAGATGTTTCGAACAGATGAGCAGATGAAATTTCTTATTCTGACCAAGGTGAATTTTAACGCAAGCTTCAGCAATATACTTTATATAAGAAATATATAATATCTGCATATTCATTTATTTAAAAATAAGACACTTGAAATCTAACGTGACAAAATTTCACTTTGTGAAATTGTTATTGAAACAATTTATTTTAATGGCTCCTGGGTGCTTAGATGAAACTATATACTCACTAGGAAAGGTTTCAAAAGATTAAAAGTCGTTTGTATGGTCAAATGTGAATTCGCAAGGGAGGGAAATCTGAAGGTATATTGTCCTTCATTCATTTTTAAAGAGTTAATTAGGAGATAATCTGTTTTGCAAGAGTCACTTAAAATATGCTTAGTAGTAGTTTTTCATTAGAATGGGAACTTTTTTTAAAAAAACAGGAAAATGTTCTTCCAGACTGTGTGTTTATAGATATTGAACACAGGAACATCAGATCATTCCCAATACTTCCATATTACATTTAGAAAAGGATATCAGAAGGATACAGTAGAGGTTTTGGCTTTCTACCTTGCAACGTTCCAGAACATAAAATCCGAGAGGTGACGTGCCATTCAGTTCGAGCAGGTGAAAGTGCCATTGCAAATATTTCCTGAGGGACTTCAGATCTGTTGCAGGCTTCAGCTCCTGAACTCTCATCAGTTGCCTTGGGGCATCAGTCTCAGTGTCTCTTCAGTAAAACTATCATGTAACCATCAAGTCGTATTCCCTTTTCAGCTAGCCGTATAGAACATTAGCCTAGGGCAGAAGGGAATCTAGGCCCCCAAATACAACTTTCATTCTTGATGGGGTTCCTGATTCCATTGTCTTACATTAGCTAATCCTTTGTTAATCATTCAAGTTGGGAGGTGTAGCACAGCCTAAATTTATTGGAAGGAAGGAACATGTAATAAGCAGGGTTTGGAATTGTTGGCTAGCTGGATGAGTCAGCATCTCATAATTAAGAATGAAATCTATGCCCATTTGACATCCAGTGCATGTCATAAGGAGGTTTCTATGTCTGATGGTGCATCTCTTACATCATATCTGGACGCCAGCTGGACCTGGGTTGACTTCTCACTCAATAGATAATTCTACTGAATATGAGAAAGCAGTCTAGTTGAAGCAATAGCAATAGCAGTAGACTTATATACCACTTCATAGGCCTTTCAGGCCTCTCTAAGCGGTTTACAGAGAGTCAGCATATTGCCCCCAACAATCTGGGTCCTCATTTTACCCACCTCGGAAGGATGGAAGGCTGAGTCAACCCTGAGCCGGTGAGATTTGAACCGCTGACCTGCTGATCTAGCAGTAGCCTGCAGTGCTGCATTTAACCACTGCGCCACCTTGGCTCTTAGGGTGTGATACCTATTGCATATCACTTCTGAGCAAAGAAATGACCAGTGTCTTAGACTGCTACTAGTAGTAGTTGATAGCTAGTAGTAGTGTTTGCCTCCTAGAATGGGAATGGTGAAAAATGATAAGGTTATTCTTGAGCAATGCCTGTAATGTTCATTAATGGCTTAATCCCAATAACCACACAAATTTTTATCATGCCCATTTTGGATTGGGGAAAAAAACATGTATTTATCTTCTAGTAACTACAAATAGTACAGAATTTCAAAGGTGCTTCAGCAATTAATTTTCCTGTTTTCTTTACATCATTTTAACTTGTTGTCTTTGGAGCAATTACTGAAATATACAAGGCCCAAAAAAAAGGGGGTTTGTTGTGTTGGCCAATTCATTAAAAACCATTTAGCACAATTACAAAGAGAAAAGAACATACTGTATGTTCCTGGATCTTGAAACCAAGCAGCCAATCAAGCTTTTCCTGTTAATTTCAAAAGGAGAGTTTAATTCTGGGATTATTTCCAATTATTCCTCAAACGACCACTAAGAAAAGAAACTGCAGAAAAAGAGAGAGAAATAGTTGGTGTTGCAAGAGTTTGTAGCTGGAAGGAAAAGTCCTTCCTTATATTGAAGTAAAGTTCTGAAAATAAAGCAAAGAACAGATTTATTGATTTTTGGTGAAGTCTGGGTGTAAAAAAAGAGAAAGAATAAAGAAGTGCTCTTTGCCCGCTATGTCCAAATGACATCCCAAGTGGCCTTCTTAATGGTGGGGGAGGGGAGGGGGCAGGTGTCTACCCCAACACATGGATAGAACTGCCCTAAGGCAAGGGCTAATGGTATTGGCTGAGTCTGCTGTAAGCCTCTCTTTTCTAATAGCCAACTTTCTGTGTGGAAGAAGACAGACAGTTATTGATTGGTCCAAATGCCCTTGAGTTGACAACATCTGAAATGAAAATCCACAAGGCTAGCACAAACTTTCTGCAAGTTCAATTTCTGGAATCTGATTATGAGCCAGGATTGTGAAACCCACTCAGACATGTAAAAGGGCCTCCTCTTTGTTATTATTCTTTCCTTTTCCACTGTAATTATTTGACGGTAAGTAACTTCCTAAGATTTGTTAGACAAGCTGCAATGTAAAGAGGCAATCTAAGGATAATAGCGTTTTGATTAAAAGAGGAGAGAAGCACCATCTTCTCTGGAAGGTTTAATGACAAAAAGATGTAAATCTCAAACATTTCACATTTTCAGAGTCTAAGCTGTAATTAGGTAGAAATAAATACAATATTCTTTCTGAGGGGCTTTTTTTTTAAAAGGAAGAAAAGGCTTTTAGTAAAAGGTTCCGATTTAAAAAAGCTATATATACATAAATGTTCATCTTTCAGGAGTGGCTGAGCTCAGAACAAGTGCATACTTTTAAAACGGAACGTTTTCTGATGACTTTCTATGAATTAAAATGCCAAAGTTGCAATTCACAAATGCGGTAAATTGGGAATTGCAGGAGCTGTGGGAGTTTATTTGTATCTTATTAAACATTCTCCTGTATTCTACAAATTCCTCTCCAATCAATACATCGACTACTGTATAAACCTTAAATAAAGCATTATTAAACTGGATGCAATGTTCATGTCTTGGTGGGTTATTTAGAAGCATAAAAGATACACTCTTAAGAAACAAGCCCACACCATGCATTCTGCAGATGGAATGCATGTTAAATTTATTCAGGCATTGATTTGTAATGTTGATCCTCTATGGCTTCGTGTTTCTTTCCTCATTAATCTTAGTTAACCCTCTAAAAACAATGCCAGAACTGTCATTTGATGTGCTGAACATCCAGCAGGCAAAGATTTCAGAACTGCAGATCATGGCAGAATAGATTGGTCTCAAGCCACATGCCTGGACATAGCTGATTATTTTCTTAAGATTATTTTCTTAAGAACTTAAGATGATTTTCTTCCTCAAACCACAACACTTGTCTCATAGAAGCACATAGGTATGAAAACTCCTAGATAAAGATAATATATGGTCATGTCTTGTGAAAGGCAATGCCTTTGCAACCTCCATGTTAGAAAGATGGCACCAAATACTACTTCACGTACATATAACAATGAAGATGAAAAATAGAACTACTTAACTGTCATTTCTAAAAAATACAATTGTGTAATCAGTGCAATGCGAATTAGAAGGGTCGGGCAATAGATCTTCGAATACATGCAGAATTTTGATTAATATTATCACAAGGAAGTCTCCGGTGCATCTACTGAATGCAAAGCAAGTGAAGAAATTAATGGAAAGTCATGATACCAATGCCAGGAAATATAAGGCTGCACTCCCAATCCAGCTATATTCAGAGGGGATATATATTTAATTTCCCCATGACTCTAGGATGACGAATTAGTCTGCATCTAAAGTCCACATTATCTGAACACAATAATAAGCATGATGGCCATCCTATCTGTAGCTCCAGATTCAGAGCTTTTAGATACTTTTTTCTTTGTAGGACAGAAGTGGGTTCCTACCAGTTTGCACCTATTTGGTAGAACCGGTTCGTCAAATTTACCGAATCGGTTAGAAGAAGTTCCACCAGTGGACCCGGAAAGCAGGCCACACCTGCAGAAGAGGTTCCAAAAATTTTTGAAACCCACCACTGGTCCTTGTATATGATTATTCTACACTATCATGCTCCTATTTATAAAACTCGGTGCCTCTGTGAAAGGTAAGGATGGCTACTGCGTTTGTGGTGCAATCAGAACATTGCGTGTGTTGAAGTTGTTTTAACGCAAACCAAAGATGCCTTTTGAAAAACAAGTTTACATCCTATTCTTATGCACGCCAGTGCTGTGTGTGAGGTAATTTAAGGTGGTTCTGACAAGTGTCGTCGGCATCTTCATATCTGGTCACATGGGCAGCAAGCCACTCCCATCCGGTCACATGGGCAGCAAGCCACTCCCACAAAGGAGGCCACACCCACAGAGTAGGCTTGAACAATTTTTGAAACCCATCACTGTTGTAGGATCATACAAAACAGATAAAACATTTTCCTAGGAAGCACTTATTTAAAGCTGGATAGTTCATAAAACCATCTTTGCTCATTTAATCATAAACTAATTTCCCTATACATTCCGTTCTGGGAATGGAATAGTGACAAATAGTGGTTTCATCAACACTGATATCATGTTCAGATTTTTCTAAGGGTCTTAAGATGACAGAAAGGCCTTAGTTCTGTACATTTTAACTAACAAATGAAATAATGAATTTTAAATTCTAAAACTGTAAACTCCTTGTGTTTTGCTGATACTTTACTTGTCATCCACTAGGTTTTCCTTATTTTTCTTCTTTGCAGCTATTTATTCTGTTCCATTAAAAGGCTTAATAAATAATTGGGAGAACTAAGAGCCGAGGTGGCGCAGTGGTTAGGGTGCAGGACTGCAGGCCACTTCAGCTGACTGTTATCTGCAGTTCAGCGGTTCTAATCTCACCGGCTCAAGGTTGACTCAGCCTTCCATCCTTCCGAGGTGAAATGAGGACCCAGACTGTGGGGGCGATATGCTGACTCTGTAAACCGCTTAGAGAGGGCTGAAAACCCTATGAAGCGCTATATAAGTCTAACTGCTATTGCTATAAATACTCAATTTGTGAAAGGTATGTCAGCGAGATGCCATGAAACCTGAGAATGGAGCAAAGAGACTCCATTCATCTCAATCCTTGCAAGGTTTCCAAAACGTTTATTTACTTTATTTATTTAAAACATTTTTATAGCAGCCTATCTTAAAATCACCCAGGCGACTTACAAACAATACAACATTACAAAAATCAACAGCAAGACATTCCATCCTGTAGAACATCTTGCTACCAGAGGTGAGACCTGCTTCCATCCTGCTAGCCTTCTGGAAGAGCATTAAGATGTGACTTGGCTTGTGGCCCTGATGTGCGCCCACTATGCCAGGAATGTTTGACTCAGTGGTGAAATTCATTTTTTTTTACTATGGGTGTGGCTTGGTGGGCATGGCAGGGGAAAGATACTGCAAAATCCTCATTCCCTCCCTTCTCTGGGGCCAGCCAGAAGTTGTATTTGCCGGTTCTCCAAACTACTCAAAATTTCCACTACCGGTTCTCCAGAACCTGTCAGAACCTGCTGAATTTCACTCCTGTTTTGATTGAATGAGACACAGAAGCCTATACCATACATGTCTTGGTTTTTATTGTTTATTTAATTGTTGTTAATTTTAATATTTTAATGCTTTTATATTTAGCAATAGCAATAGCAATAGCAGTTCGACTTATATACCTTATTTGTTACATAATCCAGATGTTTGAATGGTGCCAATAAACCAGTGTTTAGGATGAGGAACAGCAAGCTGAGTGCTAGGGCTTTTACAATAGCAATAGCAATAGCAGTTAGACTTATATACCGCTTCATAGGGCTTTCAGCCCTCTCTAAGCGGTTTACAGAGTCAGCATATCGCCCCCACAGTCTGGGTCCTCATTTCACCCACCTCGGAAGGATGGAAGCCTGAGTCAACCTTGAGCCGGTGAGATTAGAACCGCTGAACTGCAGATAGCAGTCAGCTGAAGTGGCCTGCAGTACTGCACCCTAACCACTGCGCCACCACTGCGCCACTTTTTATGCCATTGTAAGCTGCCCAATGTCATTTCAAATTATGAAACGGTTGGCGTAACATAAAATTAAATTAAATTAAATTAAAAATAATAAAATAAAAATCAAAAAGCCTAGTGCCACAGCCACAGTTGCCTGATCCAACCTACATTTTCATCCCACCTGGCTTCACCCTATCCCAACAACTGGGGGAAGAGCCAGATTTTACCCAGAAGAATAAAAGGCTAAGGACTTATTAGATCTTAGCTGGGAAGGGGTGGAATGTTTGATAGGGTAGAGCCGAGGTGGCGCAGTAGTTAGAGTGCAGCACTGCAGGCCACTTCAGCTGACTGCTAACTGCAGTTCGGCGGTTCAAATCTCACCAGCTCAAGGTTGACTCAGCCTTCCATCCTTCCGAGGTGGGTAAAATGAGGACCCGGATTGTTGGGGGCAATATGCTGACTCTGTAAACCGCTTAGAGAGGGCTGAAAGCCCTATGAAGCGGTATATAAGAAGAACTGCTATTGCTATTGCTATTGCAATGGGAAAGGTCTCATTGGACAGCAATATTTCAGAGAGGGACCTGGAAGGTTGCTCACCCTATCTGCTCAAATCATACATGATTTTTAGATGACTGAAGATTCCAGGACCTATTCTGATTTTGTTCATTTTTAGTTTCTAAAATTTGGTGCCCTGTGCTCCTTAAATAATAAAGAGCCGATGTGGTGCAGTATTGCAGGCTACTTCAGTTGACTGCTAGCTGAGTGTTCAGCAGTTCAAATCTCACTGGCTCAAGGTTGACTCAGCCTTCCATCCTTCTGAGGTGGATAAAATGAGGGCCCGGATTGTTGGCGACAATTCGCTGGCACTGTAAACCGCTTAGGGAGGGCTGTGAAAGCACTACGAAGCAGTATATAAGTCTAAGTGCTAGTGAGTGCTATTGATAATTCAGCTTCACCATGAAGGGTTTGGCAGCTATATCTGGCAGCTGCAACAGTAAATGAAATGTGAACACTGTGTCTGCCTGTACCAGGAGGAATTCTTCATCACCAGCTCTAATGATTTCTATTGCTTCATTGCCAGAACCTCTGTAAGAAGACACAACAATGGATCAATGTAGTCATTGACTAACTCACTCTGTGGATAAAAAAAAGGGGTTGGGCATTAATACAGTTTAAACCTACATGGATGTTCCTAATAGCATAACAAACTGACCTCCAGATTTAACCTTTGGCAACAGCTGTGTTAACTTTTTGTCTGAGAAATAAGGAAGAAGTATGGATCTTCCTGGCCTCGCATTCGTTCCTTGTCCCATATGAACCATCAATCACATGGAGAAAAGCTTCAGCCTTGCAGGTTTCAAGATGGGCAGAAATTGATGTAAGCACTCAAGCAAACCTTGTTTCAAGTATAAGGAAGGAGTTCTTCACACAGAGGGCCTTTCTAAATAATCTCACGTACAATCTTACGTACTGATATGGGCAAATGATAATACAGGGTTTTGTGGTCAAAGGGGCCTCTCTTGACAAATTAGCAGATTAATTCATCATTCAAGCAAGCAAAATACATTATTGCATTATTTTAGAATGAAAGTTTAAGATTACTAACTAAAATCTTAGTCTTATTTATGTGCAATATCCTTGGAATTACCCTTGCTATATTTGCTGGGATTTATTAGGGAAATTTAGGAGGGAGAGTTATTAGGGAATAAGCTTTTCAGCAACTGACTGAATTTGATCTAACTTTAGGTTAATACAGCACTTGTCTATAAAAATGCTCAGAGAATGTCCACTAGAATCCAACTAATTCTTTCCTTAACTATTATCTGGTTCACATCCAGGTTCTCCTAACTGACCCAGTGTTCCTTTGACCTATTTGGTAGGTAACAGAGCAAACATAATTATAATGCATTGGGATAAGAAGGGGAATGGCTGAAAATAGATTTTTCGACTGTGTGATTTGAAGACTAGGCTTTAGTACTGTGCTAAAGGTCCTTGACTTGAACAGCTTCCTTGAACCAGCTGGCCAAAGTCACAGCAGCATGCCTGCTCTGTAGTCTTAATTCCCAAATACTCATGTTATGTAAACAGTCCAGGAATTAACACAACATCTCCTTAAACTCTAGTGTGCTCAAGCCAGTGGTGGGTTTCAAAAACATTTCGAACCTACTCTGTGGGTGTGGCTTCTTTTGTGGGAGTGGCTTGCCAGCCATGTGACCTGGTGGGAGTGGCTTGCTGGCCATGTGTTTTCTTTCTTTCTTTCTTTCTCTCTCTCTCTCTCTCTCTCTCTCTCTCTCTCTCTCTTTCTTCCTTTGGTCTCTCTGTCCCTTTTTCCTTTTTTTCTTTCATCTCTCACTTATTCTTTTTCCTTTTTTCTTTCTTTCTTCCTTTCTTTCTCTTTCTCTCTCTCTCTGTGTGTGTGTGTGTGTCAGTGGTGGGTTTCAAAGATTTTTGGAACCTCTTCTGTAGACGTGGCCTGCTTTCTGGTGCAACCTCTTCTAACCGGTTCGGTAGATTTGATGAACTGATTCTACTGAACTGGTGCGAACTGGTAGGAACCCACCTCTGGCTCAAGCTCACTATTTGGCCTGTAGAAGAAGATGAATGGCAGCCATGTCCATTCACCAGCAAAGCAATCCACACACGCTTTTGGTACCTTATTTGTGACCAGTTTCAGTCAATGGTGGGATTCAACTAGTTTGCACCGGTTGGGGCAAACTGATTTTTAACCCACCCAACACCCACACCCGCTGTCAAAGTGGATCCTGGGTCCTGTGCTGCAATGGAGAAATGGGCAATGGAGAGGCCAGCACGAGGGAAGGAGAAGTCTGCTTTTCCTCTTTCTTCTGCCTGTTCCTCCTCTTTCACTTGTGCTTCATTGCCGCACAGCGTCCAGGATCCACTTTGATAAGGTAAAGTTGGCCATCACGGGAGGCAGAGGTGGGTTCCTACCAGTTGGCACCTATTCAGTAGAACCGGTTCGTCAAATCTACCGAACCGGTTAGAAGAGGTTCCACCAGTGGACCCGGAAAGCAGGCCACACCTACAGAAGAGCTTCCAAACATTTTTTGAAACCCACCACTGGTCCTTGGATATGATTATTCTACACTATCATGCTCCTATTTATAAAACTCAGTGCCTCTGTGAAAGGTAAGGATGACTACTGCGTTTGTGGTGCAATCAGAACATTGCGTGTGTTGAAGTTGTTTTAACGCAAGCCAAAGATGCCTTTTAAAAAAAAGTTTGCATCCTATTCTTATGCATGCCAGTGCTGTGTGTGAGGTAATTTAAGGTGGTTCTGACAAGTGTCGTCGGCATCTTCATATTCGGTCACATGGGCGGCAAGCCACTCCCATCAGGTCACATGGGGCGGCAAGCCACTCCCGCAAAGGAGGCCACACCCACAGAGTAGGTTCGAACAATTTTAGAAACCCACCACTGATCTACAGTCTGGATATATGTTATCTGAATAAACATGATGCCCAGGAATTTATACCACACAGAGATCTCTCTAAATAGAGAAAGAGAGGCGAGGTCCTATGAAAGAAAAGAGCTAAGGAAATCCATGTGTTCACACATATGACAGGGGCATGTTAAAAATGATGCCTTATACATTCGATATCTTTAAACAACCTTCCTGAAACTTAAAAACTCATTTAACATTTCCTGCAAACAAACTCAGCATGAAAAGTTATACTTCCAATTTAGAGCTTTCTAAACCCATACATATATACACGTAGGCACGTACACCAAGTTAATTGTTCTGTACTGTGGGGAATATTAAAGCAAAACCAAAAAAAGAAAGAAATGGGATTGAATTTGCTAGAAAAGGTCTAACCTTTCATCAGCTAAAATTGGCAAACAAGATTGCACATTGTATTTTCATGTTATTAACTTATTTGTGTCTTTAAACAATTATTGAACTTCTCTAACTAATGAGTAGTGGGAGTAAATCACATGGATAGTGTGTAACTAGAGCAGAGGTAATTGAAAAGTATTGTCATGAATGATTTTCCTCCCCTGTATTAAAATATTCACCTCTGCACTAAATTACTACATAATTTGGCAGACAGTTGATGTTGGAAGAAAAATGGCTAAATCATGCCAAATCCACAATTTAAAAATATACAATTGAAGATTGGGGAAAAAAAAGATTTTGCTCTTATTTTATAACTGAAAAAATGCCATTTCTAATTAATCAAATCAAGTAAATTCTGTCATCAGGTTTATACATATTGTTCACTGATAACTATAGGGACCCATTAATTCAAAATATCAGGTCTTTCAGACTTCAAGTCGAAATACAAAGCATGACAGAGATCTCCTGTGAATTTGAAGTATCCTGGGGGTTTTGGATGGAATCAAACCTTCGTGTAGAGCCTTTTATTCAGGACTTTAATATACAGTTGATACTATAAATATCAGATCCATTTATTACATCATTGAGGCTTTATAGAACAGTAGACCAGAGGTGGGTTCCTACCAGTTCGCACCTATTCGGTAGAACCGGTTCGTCAAATCTACCGAACCGGTTAGAAGAGGTTCCACCAGTGGACCCGGAAAGCAGGCCACACCTACAGAAGAGGTTCCAAACTTTTTTGAAACCCACCACTGGTCCTTGGATAGGATTATTCTACACTATCATGCTCATATTTATAAAACTCAGTGCCTCTGTGAAAGGTAAGGATGACTACTGTGTTTGTGGTGCAATCAGAACATTGCGTGTGTTGAAGTTGTTTTAACGCAAACCAAAAGATGCCTTTTAAAAAACAAGTTTGCATCCTATTCTTATGCATGCCAGTGCTGTATGCGAGGTAATTTAAGGTGGTTGTGACAAGTGTCGTCGGCATCTTCATATCCGGTCACATGGGTGGCAAGCCACTCCCATCCAGTCACATGGGCGGCAAGCCACTCCCACAAAGGAGGCCACACCCACAGAGTAGGTTCGAACAATATTTGAAACTCACCACTGAGTAGGACGTTCTTTATTATAAGTTTCAAATTATTTCATTCAAGGATCTCTTTCACAACTTTAAATGTATAAGAAAAAGAGGGAAGGGGCTATCACAGTGGAACTGGAATAAAAATGGTACTCGAAATTCCTTTCAAAAATTCTTTGATCTGAGGGGCTGTTTTTCCCCAGTTCCATCCAGTGCGATCCCACAGAGTTGGCTGCCTCAGGGTACCGTCGGCCAGACAGTGTCGGCTAGTGACCCCCAAGGGGAGAGCCTTCTCTGTGGGAGCCCCTTCCCTCTGGAATGAGCTACCCCCAGAGCTTCGTATAATCCCCGACCTCCGGTCCTTCCGACGCGCCCTAAAAAGTTGGCTTTTCCAGCAAGCAAGCCTGGCCTGAACAAAACAAAACAAATTATTGATCACTGTTAATTTTAATTTTAATTTTTTTTAAAAAAAATGTCATTGTCAATTTTAATTGGGTTTGGGATATTCAATTTAATTTTTTTTAACTGTTGTATTATGTGTTTCTTTTAATGTTGTACGCCGCCCTGAGTCCTTGGGAGAAGGGCGGCATATAAATCTAATAAACCTAAACCAAGGTGTGAATGAATCACAGGAGGGAGAAAAGTGGAAGGTCTCTTACCATCCACCATTCTTCAAGTCACTCTCCCATTGCTACTCTTTATTTTTAAGAAGCTAGTCATACAATTGTCAATTGTCTGAATCCTTTCATCATTTAGTTAGTTGTACTCAACATCTGGAAGTTGCAATTGCTTTGCAATTTGTTAGCCTCCACATCACTGCTATATCTGGAGGGATATGCTGCAGATATAATTAGGGATAGAAATGGATTGGCCTCAGCAGGTGGCAGCATCTAACTTACCTTGCTTGATCCCTGATGCTAAGGAGATTAAGGTAGATTAGTAGTTGGGTTCAGAAAAACCAACTGGGAATTCTGATGGTTTGCTCGAAAATATTTTTTTTTAATCTTAATGAAACATCAAATTTTTCATAGTACTACCATGAATAGTCAACAGATGTCCATGTTAACCCACAGATAATTTTTTAAGACATTAAGGAGAATAAAGTATGCTTAAAGCATCTCTACCTTCATTTTTAACATCTAGTTAAAATTTAGTAAAATTTAATATCTAGCTAAAGTTTAGTTGCACATTGTAGAGCCGAGGTGGTGCAGTGGTTAGAGTGCTGTACTGCAGCCACTTCAGCTGACTGTTATCTGCAGTTTGGCGGTTCAAATCTCACCGGCTCAGGGTTGACTCAGCCTTCCATCCTTCCGAGGTGGGTAAAATGAGGACCCAGATTGTTGTTGGGGGCAATATGCTGACTCTGTAATCCGCTTAGAGAGGGCTGAAAGCCCTATGAAGCGGTATATAAGTCTAACTGCTATTGCTATTGCTATTGTAAAAGCCCTAGCACTCAGCTTGCTGTTCCTCATCCTAAACCCTGGTTTATTGGCACCATTCAAACATCTGAATTATGTAACAAATAAGCATCTACAAATTTAATCTGTATTTTGAACTTTGCGATTTTCTCCCATGCTTTTCAAAGGTTTTTTTTTTTCTGTACACGAGTATACACACATGCTTTAGGAATTTAGCAAAATAAAATAAAAAAATCAAGCAAAGGAAAAAGAACAAGAAATGGATGGCTTTGGAGGAGGAGACAATGTCCCCACGGTACGGACGTGTGGTCTCGATGCTCTGAGACTGCAGCCGGTACTTTTGCCACTAGAGGGTCCAATCGGACCTAAATCGTCCCAAAGAGACGGTGAACAGGAAGAATACGTCTTGCTGATTTCGGGAATATTGCAAAAGAGAAGGTCTTCAAGCTAGTGACAAAAGACAGCTTAGGCTGATGAAGTGAGGACGGATGGCTATGGAACGGAAGGGAACAGAAAGAGAAAGTGTGATCATCTGGGGAATTCTTTCTGTTTTGGAAAAAAAAAAACTGCCCAAAAGAATCTCTTTTTTATGCTAAACTAAACCCTTAACCAGAAGAAGTCAGTGGCGGAATTGATCTTCATTGTTTTGTTTTGGTCTGTATACTTTTCTTCTTGTAACTATTGAAATGCTTCTCGCAACTTTTTCTCTCTCCCTCCCCCTCTCTGCTTAAAGTGAACGGACCGTTTTTCTTCTTCGGCTCCTTCCTGCCTTATTTTTCAACTCAAGGACTAAAATCTCCCTCTCTACTTTAACAAAAATTGTCTATTATTTGCTATTAAACTCCATTTAAGAACTTTGTCCCTCCTAAATATGAGTCAACACAAGAAAGTGGGGGGGAAATACTAATTTTGCTGCTCGGAAGCTTAATGTCTTCGTGCTTCAAAGCTCTGTAACTAAAAGTGATAAGAGTCAAGGCCATAAATTGTTTACTACAGCTGTCTCTTGAGAGCCTTATCAGTACTGGGAGAAGGAAAAAAACGGAACCTCTCTCTTGTGAAGATTAAAGCTACAGTGGCAGTAATTTACAATTTTGAACATGGAGCAATTTACAGAAGAGGAAACTTTAACTTTGCAAAAGATTTGGGATGCAATTCAAGAGCTAT
Organism: Thamnophis elegans; assembly: GCF_009769535.1. Taxonomy (NCBI): domain Eukaryota; kingdom Metazoa; phylum Chordata; class Lepidosauria; order Squamata; family Natricidae; genus Thamnophis; species Thamnophis elegans. The sequence goes on from NC_045550.1 coordinate 3,568,632, forward strand.
TGGTAACTTGGAGAATTGACAAGAACATAGAGTTTATACCAGAAAAAAATGAGGGAGGTGGAGTTCCAAAAACTGAAGAGAAAAGGGAACACAAAGATAAGAAAACTAATGATTTGATTTCTGAACTGAAAGTGGTTGAAAGCGAAAAAATGGGAGTTTGGAGGGGGGAGGTCGATGGTCTGGAGCTCTACCCCAAATTTCAAGGCATGAAAGAAGAAAAAAGAGAAAAAATGATGGTTTTAAAGAAAAAAAATCTTATCAGAAACAGGATTGGCAATCAAAGATAAATCAATTAAAGTAGCAAAAGGGGGCCGAGATTACCTGAGAGATCCAATAGACAATAAGGTGTGGAGAGATGTCCATAAAAACTTTACTAAGGAAATAAATAGAAAATTAACTCCACAAATGGCAAAAGACATAAGACTGCATGCCTTCTGGAAGGACACAGGTTGATATATGAAAATCGATAATAAGAATAATAATAATAATAGCTAAGTTTGATGATTATTAAGTAGGAATTTAGTGATTCTTTAGATTGCTTGCTTAAATAAATAGTTGATAATGGTAACAAGGTATATTTCTATGTTGGCTGGAGGTGAGGAAGCTGGATATAAGTAATAAATGATTTTGTTACAAACATTAATGATAATAATAATAATAATAATAATAATAATAATAATAATAATATGATAAGAGTTATACTTAATGACCTATATATGTACTGGCTTAATATAAGGAATTTGGATATAAATTGCAAACAATGATTCGGGGGAAAAAGGTTTAGAAATTTAAATAATTAATTCTTATTTTGAATATGTTACAAAGGTATAATGTTATTGGATATATAAAAGTAGATAACAAAAAATTTAACTAAGTTTTATAATTAGGAAGTAGTAATTCAGTAACTTATAGATGGTTATGTTAAAAAATAATTGATAAGGGCAATAATATATGTTGGTTTGATGAGAAGAAAACAGATATAACAGTAAAGGATTTTTTGTTAACCAGTATTAATTATAACAACTAACAATGGAATGATAAGGATAAGGGATACAGTTAATGATACATATATGTACCATCATAACAAAAGGAACATGGACACAAATTGTAAACAGTGATTTGTGGGGGAGAAAAGGGCTTAGAAATTTTGTCAACTAATTTTTGTTTGGAATATGTTATAAAGGTTTAAGGCTATTGGATGACTCTGTAATAATTAATGAAATGCCATTAGGTGGTTGTGTTTTTTTTAACTATGGGTTATTCTAGGCAAAAGGACATTAAAACAATTTCAGTTAAATGAGAACTCATCAAGAACCATGATATTTGATATGAATGTAAGTAAGACTCTGGAAGAGATGCACGAAAGCTAATTGTAACCAATTGACACACTTTCTACAAGATGTAATGTAAGATGATTATTTTTGTGCGTGTAAAAATAAAAAAAAATGTTTTTTTAAAAAAGAAATGGATGGCTTTAATAAATGAAATTAACAGATGCATCGTTGCCCTCTGAGAAGTCAACTCAGTTTGGTCTAATCAAAAAGCAGCATGAATTGTTCACCAAGGGATTGAAAAGAGTTGGGAACAGCATTTAGCACTTTGTTGACCTTGAGTCCACCGTCACAAAACTCCTTCTGGAACCACAATTTTTCCAGCCATTTTCAAGTAATTTTTTCCGCTTCCTCCTGAGAATAAAACATTTGATTGACCAGTAATGTTCAGTCCAAATTCTCTCACTGGGGGAAAAAAAAGGAATTGTTAATAGTCCAAAGAAAAGAGCAAGCAAGTTCACAAGAAAAGATATTTCTGCTATGCATTCAAAATGGACAGTGATGGGTATGTGTGCGTGTGTGCATGTGTGTGATTGTAGATGTGTGTGTGTGTGTGTGTGTTCTCTCTCTCTCTCTCTCTCTCTCTCTCTCTCTCTCTCTCTTTCGAGAGCAGGCAACATAATTTTATTTTAATGACAATAAAGTTATCTTATTATTATCTTACCTCTTATAGAAGATAGGGAAGGAGGGAGGGAAGGAGGGAGGGAGGGAGAGAGAGAGAGAGAGAGAGAGAGAGAGAGAGATTTTGGCACATATTTTGATCCACATTTCATTGTCTTTGTTATTATTTTCAACTAAAATCCAGATTCTAGTAAGATGCAGAAGCAGATACATAGAATGAAGAGAACTTGACAAAAAAATAATAATAATAAAGATAAAATTGCTCTAACTCTGATTTAAATCTGTACCAAAACTCTATTTATTTAAAATTGTACATGCTATAATAATGGCAAATATTACAAATTCCAAAAGGAAACAATGTCTTAAATGTTGTTTTTCTTTCATATTTTAATCGGTTTATTTTATGGAGATATTAATTATGTTGTAACAAATCTTCGATGTATTTATAGTAGTACACATTTGAGTATATATGAACATAGATATTTCAATGACAATTTCTTGAATGTCAGTTAATACAATTTAGTTCATATATACTGAATTTCACTAAGAAACTCACTAATTAATGGCTTCTTTGTAATCTTAACTGGCTAACTTCCCAGCATAAAATGATCTAAACTAATAAAATCTGGACACAAGAGAAGGAAAACCTGGGCTAAAAAGAGTTTTTGGAGTAAGAGAAAACTGGTGAAATAATAAAGTTCTGTTTTTCTACACTGCAGGGAGTTTTCCAAGTTTAGGCTCCCCTTTTCCCACCAAATACTGCGTTCTTAGAATAACTGTGTTTCGATTCTCCTGTTGGAGTAGAAAGATTTATTTGTGTCGAAATCTAGGACACCCTGTGAAAAATAGCAATCTGTGGCATTGCATTGTAGGTACTCTTTTAAAAGGAAAAATGCTACCTTAGTAACCATCACAAATAGTGTGGAAAGAGTTTGGTAAGTCAATTTATGCAATAGAGTATACAGTAAGTGGTCCATTTTAGTCTGAAAATCTCGTTCCACTCATGGACACAATCTTGACATTCTTGTGATATACTAACAGAACGATTGTGTGGTCTTCGAAGTGGCAAAACCATGGCGTGACAGAATTTTAAGAAATACATCCCAAATTGAGAACTGTAGAAAAGCTGTGTTCATTTTCTCTTTCCCTATCACGCATACAGATGCATTTCTATATTTCAGAGACAAAACATGCAAAAAAACTTAAGAACCTACTTAAAAGTAAACAAGGATAACCTCACTATTGTATTGAGTATCAGGATTGTCAAAATATAGATTCAAAGTATGCTATGCTGCAATTATACCTCTTGAAGATGGAGTAGGCAGTGTTTTGTTCATTCTGAAAAGCTTTGGGTATACCTTCCCTTTATTAATTTCCTTTCTTTCTTTCTTTCTTTCTTTCTTTCTTTCTTTCTTTCTTTCTTTCTTTCTTTCTTCTCAGACCTTCTAGTTGTGCTACTTTTATATTTTTGTAGAAGACAATTGTCCATGCAACATGTTAGCCACAAGAAAAATATTTAGAGATGACAATCTTTTGTTAATTTACTACCTATGTCCAAATTGCTCTTTCTATACTATTCTTTTTTTAAAAAAAAAATTATTTTAAACACATAAACACATCAACAAAAACAAACACATGACTTAAAACAACATAGGAACAATAAGTTCCATCATATAACATACAGTAGTTCCGTATCGGTTTCTTTACAGTTAGTGTTTTCCCTTCTATACATTTCTATCTTGCATTCATGGTCCCCTTCTTAGTTATCCATTTTTATGTACTATTCTATAATTATTTATACTTAGCTATTTATAACAAAATATTGTTACCTATATTGTGCTTTATATTCTTACTATTGTTTATTCTCTTACATACAATTATAGGTATACATTCACATAATTATTCTTTTTCTTTGCCATTCTTATACTTTTGTTATTCCATTTAAAAGGTTATAATATACAGTTTGGGTTGCTTTGTTTACCATCCCTGGCACCTGTTGTAACATCACCTTATTTTCCCTTTCTTTTCTCCCTCCCTTCCTTCTCTACTTCCTTCCTTCCTCCTCTCCTTCCCCTTCTTTCTTCCCTTACCTCTCCCCTACTCCTACCCTCTCTCTTCTCCTTCCTGCCCTCTCTCCTCTTTCTCTCCCTTCCACCCACCTCTCCTTATCTCTTTCTTCTTCCCTTACCTCTCCTCCACCCTTCCTCTTCCCTTCCTACTATCTCTCCTTCTCTTTCTCTCCCTTCCACCCTCCTCTCCTTTCCCTTCCTTCTTCCCTCCCTTTCCTACTTCCTTCCTCCTCTCCTTCTCCTTCCTTCTTCCCTTACCTCTTCGCTACTCCTGCTCTCTCTCTTCCTCTTCCTACCCACTCTCCTTCTCTTTCTCTCCCTTCCACCCTCCTCTCCTTACCTCTTTCTTCTTCCCTTACCTCTCCTCCACCCTTCCTCTTCCCTTCCTACTATCTCTCCTTCTCTTTCTCTCCCTTTCACCCTCCTCTCCTTTCCCTCCCTTCTTCCCTCCCTTCCCTACTTCTCTCCGTCTCCTTCCTTCTTCCCTTACCTTTTCCCTACTCCTGCTCTCTCTCTTCCTCTTCCTACCCACTCTCCTTCTCTTTCTCTCCCTTCCACCCTCCTCTCCTTACCTCTTTCTTCTTCCCTTACCTCTCGTCCACTCTTCCTCTTCCCTTCCTATTATCTCTCCTTCTCTTTCTCTTCCTTCCACCTTCCTCTCCTTTCCCTTCCTTCCTTCTTTCTTTCTATATTATTCTTAATAGTGTGCCAAAAAAAATTAAAGATTATTTTTATTATGATTATTATTTGTTAAATTTATATGCCATCCAACTTAAATGGCTTACACGGCGGTTGGTTTACAAATTATTAAAAACATTTAAAAATGAGAGGACAACACAAAAAACACAAAAACGGAACACAAAAGAATTAATCATGGAGAGGACCTCATTTCCAGAAGGCAGGCACTGCTACAGAGAAGGATGCAGGACAGGTCCTAAAATCAGGACCTGAGCAATCCATAATAATCAATATACACTGGATTCTAAAGGAGTCATAACACAATTGGCAATGATGTCAAAACTGATCAACAAAGAGAGCAGATGATTTCTAAAACTTTTCGAGTTTGCTTAAATGCATTTACTCTTCTCGTTGTTTGGCAAAATCTAATTGGGAGCAAAAATTGGTGGAATGAATATCTTCTGGGTACCTGGGTACTTGAGAGACCGCCTGCTGCCAATTACCTCCAATAGACCGATCAGATCTCACAGATTAGGCCTCCTCCGAATTCCATCCGCCGGCCAATGCCGACTGGCGACTACCCGGAGGAGAGCCTTCTCTGTGGCTGCTCCGACCCTCTGGAACGAGCTCCCCGTGGAGATTCGAACCCTCACCACCCTCCAGGCCTTCCGCAAAGCCCTTAAAACCTGGCTGTTCCGACAGGCCTGGGGCTAATGAGCTTTTGCCCCCCCCCTTGAATGGTATGGTTGTTGTGTGCTTTTAAATTGTGTATTGTTATGTTCGTCATATTTATCCCTTGTCTGTACCCCCTTCCCTGACTTGGATTGTGAGCCACCCTGAGTCCCCTTCGGGGAAAAGGGCGGCATATAAATGCAATAAATTCCAATTCCAATTCCAATTTTTTTTTGCAATAAGATTTGGGGCTGGGTTTTCATTATCTCTAATTGAAACATGTTATATCCAATGTAGAGTATCCTGTGAATCTCTTGCTTTCATTTCACGTGAACAAGGTAGAGTCCAAGTTGGTCTCTGCCACCGGATCTGATTCTGATTGTTTCATATATATTTTTCAGTCTGACAAAATTGTTTAGATGCCCATCAGGTTATTTCAGACAAGCAAAGAAATAGCACGAAGAGGAGGCACAAAAAGCTTCTCTCGTGCACAAGCATCTCCCGCTGCTTACTAAAATTTCTCCTTCCCCAGAGAAAATGGAAGGATGGAAAGAATAAGAAACCGGGATTATTTTGAGCTTTTTCCTATTAATATCCCAATGGTTCTTAAAATATTTCGACTGATTGACCAGCACACTCAAACTTCTTGTATGTATGTATGTATGCATGCGTGTATGCACGTAAGCAATGTGAAATGACTAATATGCTATATTTACATTTCCCATCCTACATCCATAGAATCATTAGAGGTTATTTAGTCCAATTCATTTCAACAAGAGGTCCCCCTTGAGTGTTGACAGCAGAGGAAAAAAGTTAAGTTGACAGGCATGGCCACGCGATAAAAGCCCTTTTTTGCATATATTGTAGGGTTTCAATTGTGTTATGGTGGCTACCATCTTGACGTTTATTGACTCACCCCTACAGAAGCCTCCAGCAGCTCCTCTCTTGTTGCCAAGGAAACTTCATAGACATGGACATGTCAACATCAGGAATGAAGCTTGATTCAAGGGGATTTGCAAGAGGGCAAGAGGGTTTAGTAAAAAGCCCAAGATGATGGCCACAATGGAGTGAAGGAAGATAGACAGACAGAGAGACGGGGAGATAAAAACCATGGGAGTTTCCAATGCACCATAGGGCCCTCCTTGTAAATTTCTCACCATTACCCAAACATAACCTTCTTTACCTGTTTAAACATTCTTCAAGTGGGAGTGTCCATTTTTGATACTACCTTAATGCACATGCCATTATCTAGATAAAGCCATAATTAATTCAAATTAAAGGCCTTTTTTTCTTATATTAGTTGCTACGGAACAATTGCATTATGCACATAATGCTTCCCAAACAGTGGGAGATCTATTATCTATGAACCGATTTAATTGGATATAATTTTTAAATTATTGCATTTTTCCTTTGATGTACCATATCCTGGCAAAGATGAATTATATTATTCTTGCAACTGCTATAGCTGTACAATGGGAACATTTCACAGATATTTTCGGTCAGTTTAATTATCCTTAAACCAGCAAATGCAAAATATAATAAGACTGTCATTTCCAGCTGTTCTACCTTTGTGAATTAATTATGAGCAGCAAGAATTAAAGGTGATATGCTATTAACAAGCCATCAGAATTTCTGCATGTTTAAAACTTCTAGCAAAGAATGAAGTTTGTCTCAAGAAAAACAAAAGCTTGATACTCCATACCAAGGTTTTAGGGGGAAAAAGGGTAACTTAACTACTTCTTTATCCAGGATTAATTTTGTTTTTAAATTTAATTCAATTATAAAGAATGTTGCCTTTTATAAGTCTATATTCCCGTTAACATCAACCTAAAAGGAAATTATAAAGGCAAAGTTGATGGGACAGAAATCAATCTTGGAATCTCCAGGAAAAACATTTGGGTTCCATTGTCAAGTTATGAAAGTATGGAATAATGTTTATAATTAATAATGTTCAAACATTTAGGGATATATTTAAGCATATATGGCTTTTAAATACATTGTGCTATCAGGGATTTATAAATATATGGATTTCTACTTAGATTTCAGGCTCTTGAAAACTGAAAGAAAAGCATTACACCCATTTTTACACATTAAAAATTGCAATTTAGAGATGACAGGATTTATTTGTGTATCACATTTTTGCTACAGCAATTTATTTTAGTACACTGGCTTTCAATTATAATATTCCTCTATTAAAATTCTGGCCTCCACAATAGCAAACTATGAAAGGTAAATTCATCTAAAACAGCGGTCAGAAACTGGTGGTTTGTGACCCTTAGTGGTCCACAAGAAAATCATTCTGTACCAGTGGTGGGATTCAGCCAGTTCGCACCTATTCGGGAGAACTGGTTGTTAACTTTCTAAGCAGTTCAGAGAACCGGTTGTTGGAAGAAATCTCCTTTTGTTTTTCCCCACTTTACAGGGCTAATCCTGTAAGGAAGGCAGGAAGGAAACATTCTGGTGTTGTTTCTAGCCTCATCTTTATTGACCTGCTTAGAGAAACTGCCTCTCCAGTTAACCCTTATTACATTGTAACAGCTAAGGCGAAGCGCCCATCGACCTGAGTGACTTTGAGTAGGCCACGCCCACCCAGTCACATGACCACCAAGCCCCACCTACCCAGATGGTCATTGGGGCAGAGAACCGGTTGTTAAATTATTTGAATCCCACCACTCTTCTGTACTGATATTTCACATCACTGAACTTTTCAGAACCAAATACTAGATTTTCCATATCTCTTCAATAATCTGTTTGAAACCAAAGTGCAGGTACGGCTTCAAATCTAGCCCCAAACCTATCATTCTTACTTCATTTCAACATGAGACAGAATACACTAAAATGTTCTCAATGTTTTAAACATTGGAAGTTCTTTAAACATTACATGACAAAACTTTTTCTAAAGGTTAATTTTCACTGAAGTCCCATTACTCCCAGTTCACAGAACCTCATTAAAAGAACACATTGTTTTGTTTTCTTCACTCGTTTTTATTTTAAGTTGTGAACAAATGCTATAAAAACTAACACAAATTAAACTAAAATAAAAGTGCGGGGGGGGAGGGGGAAGAACCAGAAGAAAGGTAGAAAGGAAAGATCACTTGGAAAGAATTCAACTTAACTAGCCTTTCTTCTCAGCAGTGAATTACACGAGCTCCTTCCTAGTTATTGAAATCTTCAAATAAAAGATGTAAAACGCTACAGTGACATCTTAAGATCATTGACAAGGTAGGTCCTGCCTGCATGGGGAAAAGGATGCCCAGCTGGTCTGGAGATAAAACAGATTGATAATTAGTTGCAAAATGTAACATTTCATCAGGAATAGTTTGAATAATCCAATTTATCTTTGTCAGATATGCGCCACATATTCTTCCCCCTTTGGAGACTCTTTGTTCTTTAACATAATATTATAATTTCAGCCTCCTAATTAATGTGCTGGTCGGCCAGTACCCTAGATCTGCCTTGATGTTGAGCTGCAGATTGGAGGCTGGGGTTACAGCACGGAGCTAAGTTACCTGCCCTAAGCCACATGCAACCGGTAACTACTGTGGCGCGTGCTGCCTTCTTCCCACCCTACTGAGGCCATCCCTAGTTTGATATTGATGAGATCAAAGATAAGCAGTTTGAAGGGAGGAGGGCTTCACTTGCTGGCTAGTTTGAGTGATTGGGGCCAGTGTACAGCAGCTGGGACCTACAATTTCTTTGCATGTGCGAAAGCAGAAATCAACTCACCAGGGTGAGCTCCTACAGGCTCAAGGTTTCTAATTAACTGATCAAGATGCAAGGTCCCTCCTTAATCAGGAAGGTAGTGATACCAGACTGACTGTCCCTCGGATGAATCTCTTGCTTCCCTAGCGAACAAATGCACAGGCTTTTGATATTCCTGGTTTGCTTGGTTAACACCCCCCTGTAAGAGTTGGATTTACAAGGGAGAACAAGAAATGTGAGAGGAGGAAGCTTCATTGGTGGTGGACAATTGGAAGAGGACACATAATTGGGATGATAGCAGGATTGATTATAAATACATGTAAGACAGCCGTCAATGCTATTTTCACAGATACACATTTATTTGTTTGTTTATTGCTTTTTGAGGTTTTTCCCCCCAAGTTATAACATTTAACATTAAATTTACTTGAATTGGGAGAGGAGTGTGAGTCCATTCATCCTGAATAATTGATTGTAGGACTTTTGCAAAGTAGAACCTTTAGTTCATTACCTAACTGTATAATTTTGGATGGATACAAGTTGATTACGCAAGATATATATACCAGTATGATAGCCATGGTGTTCTTCAAATAATTCTGGGTGCTGTTTGATAAAAAGATATAAATGTTTAGAGAGCCTTTTTTTTTTGGTTAGAGTTTTCATGTCCTCCATTTTTTTTAGAAAAAGTGAGAATAAATCCTCAGCTCTCCAGTTCATAGGCCAATATATGTTAAAACCAGTGGTGGGTTTCCAAAATTTTTCGAACCTACTCTGTGGGTGTGGCCTCCTTTGTGGGAGTGGCTTGCCACCCATCTGACCAGATGGGAGTGGCTTCCCACCCATGTGACCGGATATGAAGATGCTGACGACACTTGTCAGAACCACCTTAAATGACCTCACACACAGCACTGGCATGCATAAGAATAGGATGTCAACTTGTTTTTTAAAAGGCATCTTTGGTTTGCGTTAAAACAACTTCAACACACACAATGTTCTGATTGCACCACAAACGCAGTAGTCATCCTTACCTTTCACAGAGGCACTGAGTTTTATAAATAGGAGCATGATAGTGTAGAATAATCATATCCAAGGACCAGTGGTGGGTTTCAAAAAATTTTGGAACCTCTTCTGTAGGTGTGGCCTGCTTTCCGGGTCCACTGGTGGAACCCCTTCTAACTGGTTCGGTTCTCTCTCTCTCTCTCTCTCTCTCTCTCTCTCTCTCTCTCTTTTTCTTCTTCTTCTTCTTCTTCTTCTTCTTCTTCTTCCTCCTCCTTTTGTTTCTCTGTCCCTTTTTCCTTTTTTCTTTCATCTCTTTCTCACTTTTTCTTTCTTTTTTCTTTTTTTCTTTTTTTCTTTCTCTCTCTATGTGAGTCTGTCTGTCTGTCTGTCTCTGTCCGTGTGTGTGTGTGTGTGTGTGTGTATCAGTGGTGGGTTTCAAAATTTTTTGGAACCTCTTCTGTAGGTGTGTCCTGCTTTCCGGGTCCACTGGTGGAACCTCTTCTAACCGGTTCGGTAGATTTGACGAACCGGTTCTACCGAACTGGTGCGAACTGGTAGGAACCCACCTCTGGTGTGAAACTATTCTCATATGTTAGTGTGTTGGGATAGTTAAAGGGTTAAAAGGAAAATACATTTAAAAATGGATATGCTATGACAGAAATATATTTACGGATTGTTTTTTTAAAATAACATTATGGATTAATGCAGAAATATAGTTAAGCATATGAAAAACTGCCCTGGAGTGGACATAAATTGACCCATCCTTTTTTTTATTTTCTTCCTGAAATCAGTTTAAATCTGATTAAACCAAAGCTGAAACTTTATGTGTTTCTTCCTGTTTATAATATGCTGACTTTCTTATAAAATAAGTGAGAGTATCTCTCCTTTGTGCATTATCTGATCCTGAAATATTTAATTTTTCAAATGTTCACTCAAAGGCAAATTCTTTTGCGCATAAATAAATTTCTACAATTTCTTGATTGGGGAGTTTGACTTCCTGTGCCAAACATGTAAAGCTACACATATTTCAAATTCCTGGTTCATTCTCCTTCAAGGAAAATACAAACAGGTTCTATTCAGGCAGATCCCGAAATATATTTGGTTCTTTTGTGGAAATCAGGGAGCCTTTACACTTAAATCTCGCAATATCATTCTCTTCATTTCTATCTAAATTAAAACCCTTAATCTGGTATATGAAGTCTGTAAAATCAATATTATAAACTGTAGGGAGACTACGGAAAAGAAAACACAGTCATTGTTGCTGGCTTAACTTTATTAACAGTAGGTCGCTTGTGTACATATGAATCCAATTCAAATCAGACAAGGGGGGAATCTAATGCTACCTGGACACTGTGGGAGTTTGTTTTCATACAGAGATTTAGGATACTTAATGCAGGAAGGAGAGGATACGTATCTACTTTAGTACTATTCTTTAGTATATTTATCCTGTGCCTGTACTTAACTTTCAATGAACTAAGGAAACAACAATATCACAGAGAGACCTCACAATCTTGTTAAGTGAAAAACCTATACTGCATAAAAAGTGTTTGTGTTAATACCTTTGAGGAAGTTTGGAACCAGGATTGAGATACAGACAGTGGTGGGTTTCAAAAATTGTTGGAACCTACTCTGTGGGTGTGGCCTCCTTTGTGGGAGTGGCTTGCCACCCATGTGACCAGATGGGAGTGGCTTGCTGCCCATGTGACTGGATGGGAGTGGCTTGCCGCCCATGTGACCGGATATGAAATTATGAATTAGTACTTAGGTCAGTCCAAGTAGCTATTCAGAAGTTAGTGGTTAGAAGCAATTGTAAAGCAAGATATGGAATTAAAACCAGAAATATGTTGTTGGCTATTTGAAAGGGAGTATAATATAAATTTAATTTTACACATGTTAGCAGCTGCTGGAATTGTGTTTGCACAACAGTGGAAAAACAGAGATATGTAAATGAATAAATATTACAATGTGCAGGAATAAATAAATTGACAATTAAAATCAAGAAGGCTTTGAATACTTTTTCACGTGGGATTGGTTTTAGCAATTGCCAACTAACGGAAACAGAAATTAGAAATCCAAAAGTATGAAAGAAAACACCAATTATGTAAGGAAAGGTCCCTAAAATGTATAAGGAAATATTACCTGATCATTATTAATGCGTAGATAACTGCGGGACATTACACACCCACCAGTGATGGGTTTCAAAAAAAATGTGAACCTCTTCTGTAGGTGTGGCCTGCTTTCCAGGTCCACTGGTGCAACCTCTTCTAACCAGTTCGGTAGATTTGATGAACCGGTTCTACCAAACTGGTGCGAACTGGTAGGAACCCACCTCTGGGGTGCAGATATGTTTGTGTTGACCTGAAGGATTGTTCAGAGTTTCAAGCTATTTATATAAGCCTGCCTACAAGTTTTGTGAACACGCAACCGCTTCATCAATTGTGACAAAGTTGATCAAGTCAAATATGTGTGTTTCAAAATTTATTTATTTAAATTTATTAGTTGCTCGACTCCACTTTCTCCCACTGAGAGAAAGTGCATAACGCTTAACTGGAGACTTAGCTGACAGATCAGTTCACAACATGAAAAGAACATTTCCCCATTCCTGCTCTTAAAAAAATGTTCCAACTGACTATTTCATGGAGTCACAATAAGACAGGAAACTGAAAGAGCTTTCATTAGCTTTTAAGACTTGTAAGGTCTTATGCTCCACTGCCTCTCACTTCGGCATCCATTTATACCTGTGAAGGCAATACTACAGCAAAATGCAGTGTATTACACCAAATAAGGTAGTAAACAACTTCACATAACCTAAAGGAATTGACATAGCAGAGGCATTTTATTGAGTGCAATTCTATATTTGCTTATATTGATGGCAGAGGCCACTGGGATTGTGTATGATTGTGCCATTTAAAAGTTCTCAAAGTTATTATTCAATTACTATAAAAACGTACTTCTCAATAATTGATTTTCAAAAAAAAGGAAGCAAAATAAAAACTAAAATATGCTTAAATAATGTACGTGTTGAACTCTAGATTATTGCTACTAATAATTCTGGTTCCACCACAAAACCGTGTTCGACTAAAGCGCGCTCGATGAAACCGCGTAGCTGACGTCATCACAGGGTGACAACAGCGCGGAGACAGAAGTACGCTGTAAACGCTAAACCTAAAATTAACCCCTAAACCTAAACCTAACCCCCCTAAACCTAATCCTAAACCTAACCCTAAACCTAACCCTTAACCTAACCCTAAACCTAACCCTAAACCTAACCCTAAACCTAACCCTAAAGCTAACCCTAAACCTAACCCTAAACCTAACCCTAAAGCTAACCCTAAAGCTAACCCTAAACCTAACCCTAAAGCTAACCCTAAACCTAACCCTTACCTTAAGTTGAATTGGCTTGCTTTCAAAGCGCTATTTACAGTGCCCTTCTTTCTCCATCTCGCTGTTGTCACCCTGTTGATGACGTCAGCGACGCGGTTTAATCGGGCGTGGTTTAGTCGAGCGCAGTTTAGTCGAGCGCAGTTTAGTCGAGCGCAGTTTTGTCGTGCCACGATAATTCTTCCCTGTCGTTTTTACTTTATTAGATTTTTATCTCACCTTCCATCCTTATGCCTCCTACCAGATGATACCAGCTCAGCTTATTTGCATCCAATTATTTTGAAAGTACCTTAAAATTGTGGGTCCTGAAAATTCTGAAATTAGCAGGTTAACACCTTTTATATCATCTACATTTTGGGGAGGTATTTTAGTATTACAATTACAGCTGTACTCTTGATCATTTAAGTTGGGAGAGGAATCTAAAGAGAGAAAAATGTTCCATTGTCAACTAAATACTGGAAAGGGAAGATACTCATTAAAAAATTCTGAGAATTCGAAACATTTTGTTTTCTAAGCAGGGACAATATCTACCCTTCTTACCATACAGTGTTATCCCAAACAACTACAGGAGTTCATTGCTTGGTTAGTGATAGATCTCTCTGAATTTGCCTCCTCTGTGGGAAGCGGTTCATGGTCCCAGTCACAGCCATGCATTCTTCCTGGGTCATATCAGCCTGAGCGAACCAAGTCGACATCCTAAATTTACTGTACATCTTAAAGCAGGTGAGACATGATGAGGGTGGAGGTCAGTGATGGGTTTCAAAAATTGTTTAAACCTACTCTGTGGGTGTGGCCTCCTTTGTGGGAGTGGCTTGCCGCCCATGTGACCGGATGGGAGTGGCTTGCCACCCATGTGACCGGATATGAAGATGCCAACGACACTTGTCAGAACCACCTTAAATTACCTCACACACAGCACTGGCATGCATAAGAATAGGATGTAAACTTGTTTTTTAAAAGACCAAAATTAGAGTTTGTATTTGAGTGGGTTTGTCACTTCTCTACTTTCTCCTTTTCTGTCCAGATTTCTGTCCATATGCATTTCAAGCAAATGGCTCTTTTTGGGCTAGTGGTTCAACCCTCCATTTTTCCCCTTCTTTCTTTCTTTTTGCCAAAATCCAAATCCGTCCATTAATATTATTATTAATATTAATAAGAAAGATTATTAATCTCTCAAGGTTCTTTGCCTTTTCCAAGTTCTGATTTACGACTGTGGGTTAATTATATCTTCTTACCAGGCTTTCATCTCGTCCTGGACATTCCTGTTCAGTTGCTTTGGCTGGAAGCCAGCTTCTTGTGAAGCCATGTTGCCATGCTGTCGCCTAGACTCTGATTCAGAGGGCAAATCTCTGACCTATGGGGGACCTGCTGCACTCCCTCTAGGTCTGATGAGACACTGCCCCTTCTTCACCCCTCCCCCAGGGGAGTTCTGATCCAAAAAGAATCTTGGAATTGGTTTGTCAGACAAAGTTCATGTGAGACTCTTCAGAGCTCACACCTCCCTCTCTGTCCAGCTGGAGAACGTCCGGTTGAAAAATCAAAACAAAACTGTTATAAAACCCTCGCTAGTTGTTCCTGACTCTAGGGGGCGGTGCTCATTTCCGTTTCAAAGCCGAAGAGCCAGTGCTGTCAAAAGATTCCTCGGTGACCATGTGGCCAAAGGTGCACAGAATGCTGTTACCTTCCCACTAAAGGTGGTTCCTATTTTTCTAGTTGCATTTTTACATGCTTTCAAATTGCTAGGTTGGCAGAAGCTGGGACAAGCAATGGGAACTCACTCCATTACGTGGCGCTAGGGATTACCGAACTACCTACTTTTTTTGATCGACAAGCTCAGTGTCTTAGCCACTGAGCCATCACATCCCTTGAAAAGTGTTGTAGGTGCTTGTTTATGTTGTTCTATCGTTAGATAATTAAAGACAATGATTTAGATTTAGATTTAGATTTAGATTTAGATTTGTTTATTTATAGGCCGCCCTTTTCCCTGAGGGGACTCAGGGCGGCTTACAATCAAAAAAGGGAAGGGGAGTGTAGGACAATACCAAAAAAAGATGCTCTAGGTTTTTTTTGAATAGTGCTAACAGAACTGACACCAGCATAAAATGATCCATAAACAATGCAGTGTGAGCAATCCATGCACAGTCTTAGCTAAAATACTGACAACTGTTAGATGATTGCAGAAAGTTTTCTTCAATTAAAAGCTTAAATTATTTTTCATGTATTTTGTAAATGAGGTTAATATCAGTTTTAGAAGTCATCCATATAAGTTGTCCTCTTTATTTCCATCCTTGTATCTTTTAATTTGACTGAAAAGTCCAATTGGTTTTTCTCAGTTTTAAATGGCTACTCAAAAGATGGAGTGCCCTCAATTAGAGCCGATTAGGTGGCGCAGTGGGTAGAGTGCAGTACTGCAGGCCACTTCAGCTGACTGCTATCTGCAGTTCGGCGGTTCAAATCTCACCAGCTCAAGGTTGACTCAGCCTTCCATCCTTTCAAGGTGGGTAAAATGAGGACCCAGACTGTGAGGGCGATATGCTGACTCTGTAAACCGCTTAGAGAGGGCTGAAAGCCCTATGAAGCAGTATATAAGTCTAACTAGTATTGCTATTGCTATTATTTCTTTCTTCTTTCTTCTTGACACTTCTTCCATATTATTTGAAAAAAAAAAGAGAAACCCAAACCATTGACCTCATCTACAATGGCCAAATCTAATCCTGTTTTTTGTTGTTGTTCCCAATCCTTTTCTTGTACGCCCTCCCTATGCTTAAGACATGAAGACAGTCATCTTTAATTCTATCTTCTATTCCCCCTTGTTCATTACCTGCCTCGTTGCCCAGCCTATTTCCCTGTGCTTAAGAAAATGCCATTAGTTTGCTCTCTCCTAGTGATCACAGAGCACTTAGAATTCCCACAACTGGCCTTATGCTGAGACTTTGAGCTCAGGTACATATTGCTGACCATGTGAGGTGACGCCTGGAGGATTCTCAAGTAGCTAACAGCAAGGTCTTAAAGACTTTTGCAAATCCTATAAAATTCCCTGCTAGGTGGCTTTGAATAAGCCACAGTGGACACGGCACAACTATCTCTCGGGTCAAACGACAGAAGTCATGGTGGCTAAAATCTTGCCTTGCCTTAATATTTTATTACCTGGTCAAGCCTTCTCATGATGATATTCCAAACATAGCTTTTAAACACAGCACATATTGTTTACAACTTTTGTGATCCAGAGTGCTGCGAAATTTTTCTTGGCTCCATGGCTACTGATTTCATGATACACCTGGGCATCAGTATTCCTGCTGGAGTCTCCTAGGGTCACTGTTCTGGCCCCCACTTAGCCTGTTCCAAAACTAAAGTCACACAAAGCTGGCCAAAAGAAAGCCTTTATCTGTCTCAGCCTACGCTGGCTGCGAGCCCAAAATAAACATAGATAAAGTCTCTTGCAAACAAGGGTTACACAGCAGAAGGCAGAAACAAAACTCTTACAGCACCAAGTTTTCAAGAAGCAAAATCACTTATCCAAGTGTCTCACAAACTCAAACAGGAACGGAACTGAATTCTCCATAAACGAACCACGAACCACGAACGAACGATGAACGTTGACTTCTGCAACCAGGGCGTGGCACCGTCAGTCCTTTTATCTCCAGAAGATGACGCTAATGAGCCCTAGCTGCATTGTTATTCCTGCATCCTGACTCAACTCACAGCAAACTTCTGCTGAGTCACAACAGGTTGCCTTTTTACCTGATTTCTTTAAAAAATTTCTTTGTTTATTTTGGGTTAAGAAAGCCATTTTGTCAATGAACAGGCACTCTACCCATGACAGCTGAAAAGTCGATGGAATATTCTCAAAATTCCAAAAAGAACATGTTTTCAGGACACAGCTTCATGCGATTCTAGAAAGTCAATGTTTCTTTTAAATCTATTTCGAACATGGGCCAATAGAGTTAAAATTTTAAAATGAAGCATATACATAAAATTGGGTATTTCTTGTCCAGAAAATTCATTGGATTTAACTTAAATCTTTGTTCTTAATATTAACCTATTTTGTTCCTGAAATGTAATTAAATTTTAATCCATTTTGCAGAACCAGCTTTGAATTGTAAAAATAAAAGCCAGTTTCAGCCTAAAGTTAAAGACTGTACATAGGCTATGTAAATACATGAAATAATGAAAATTAAGCAGGCATTTGGTTTAGACTTTGGGCTATTACTTAGGGCCTATTAAAATAAGTGGGAGTTTCTCTTCACTTGATTAGGTGATATGTTTGCAGAATGTTATACTTGCTTCATTAAAAAATAGTTTAGGCATGAATTCTTTTGATTTTTTAAAGAGCGTATTAACAAATTGAGAAGTTTAATAACAATCCTAAGCACTATTTATATTTCAGGTTATTGGTGTTCACTGAATGTCATTTGTACAACTCTATCCTTTCTTGTTCTCTTTGCAGCTCTCTATAAAAGAAACTGTAAAACATGAATGTCCTAAACATGTGCTTGGAATTAATGCAGTAATGCACTGGATAACAAAATGAATAAATGAACCTCACATTTGGTAAGGGTGATACTAATGGGGAATGTTCACCTCTATGGGAAGCAAGTTTTATTTGCCTTATAGGGAACTTCTGCCGGGTCAGCTGTGCAGTCTGGGCCTCATAAGCGCTCACACTCACTCAAAGAAAGAAAAACAATTGGCAAAGTACAAAAAGTGCAGAAGAATTGTCCAGTGGGGGCTACCATATTCAGCCATCTAGATTGAACCTAGCCACAAATTACGGAAGTATTGTACACACTGGATAGAAGTTTCTTAAGCCAAATTAGTGTCAGCCGAATTGTAGCAATGTAAGAGTGCTGTGTGAACATGCGGTACATCCCTGATTTTGAAGAAATGCAATATTTATCTATATATATATGTATATCAATTTCAAAATATTTATAGATAGATAGATAGATAGATAGATAGATAGATAGATAGATAGATAGATAGATAGATAGATAGATAGATAGATGATAGATGATAGATGATAGATGATAGATGATAGATGATAGATGATAGATGATAGATGATAGATGATAGATGATAGATGATAGATGATAGAAGGATGGATGGATGGATGGATGGATGGAGAGAGAGAGAGAGAGAGAGAGAGAGAGAGAGAGAGAGAGAGAGATATGCTGGTCGGTCTTGTTGTATTCGGGTCTTTTCCCATGTAAGATTGAGATTGTCTTGGCAACGTTTCGGGGAGGTCTCACTCACCATCTTCAGGCTGGTGTTTTCAACTTAAAGCGTGGTCGGAGCTGCCGTATTTCCATAAATCTGTCATGTCATCATGTTTATTCATGTTGTGGGGGTGTTTTTCTATTTTGAACAGGAGAATAAATGCACGCATCGCATAACACAAGAACGCAATAAGAAAAAAAGAAAAAACTTCCTCTCTTTTCCAACACCTTAAAGCTACAGGACATGAAATTAATTTTGAAGGAACCAAATTAATCTCCAAAATTGAACACTCCAACAAGAGAATAGTTATGGAAGGTATCGAAATAGAGAAACACCCCCACAACATGAATAAATGTGACAATACCTCCCGCCTACCAGACATCTGGAAACCAGCCCTAGTCAACAAACAAGCCCCACCCACCATCCAGGCCGTAACAACACAAAACAACAACGGACACACAGCCAGCACCAATCAGCACCAATCTACCAATCACGATACAACCACACAATCAATCATTCCACTTACTGAAACAAAGCCAGCACTCCACATACCCCCACCCAGATTTATAGAAAGATGGCAGCTCTGACCACATTTTAAGCTGAAAACACCAGCCTGAAGATGGCGAGTGAGACCTCGCTGAAACGTTGCCAAGACAATCTCAATCTTACACGGGAAAAGACGCGAATACAACAAGACCAGCATACCTACACCCGTGAAAATCTACAAAAACAGATAGATAGATAGATAGATAGATAGATAGATGGATGGATGGATGGATGGATGGATGGATGGATGGATGGATGGATGGATGGATGGATAGATAGATAGATAGATAGATAGATAGATAGATAGATAGGGATGGATGGATGGATGGATGGATAGATGGATAGATGGATAGATGGATAGATGGATAGATGGATAGATGGATAGATGGATAGATGGATAGATGGATAGATGGATAGATGGATAGACGGATAGATGGATAGATGGATAGATAGATGTAGATATAGATATAGATATAGATATATATTCCTCAAAGATTTTTGCTTACTTTTATAGTCCTAAGTACTACTTTTCCACACATCATCATATTACATCATGAAATTTGTATTTAAATGATATATCAATGGCCACTAACTTAACCACTTTAAAATGAAGTCGGATACTTGTTATTTCCCAGGAACAAAAGTGGTAAACCTGGATCCCGGTCAGAAAATTGGTTTTGTATTCTGTATTTTGTATTCTGGTGATTGATTTCCCAGAAACATTTGACATTGGCTCTGATCAACCTTTGACCTCGTCAAGTATAAAGTTTGGTTTCTTGTTATTTTTGGTTTGGTTTGGTTTGGCTTGGCTTGGCTTCATTCTCACATTGTTAAACTGCTTGAGATCTAAATGTAAGCAAGAATGTCACCTTCCACATCGACTTGTCCAGCTATACTATTGGTAGCACTTGTTCAAATGTCTGATCCAAAAGATATGGACATGACATGGCATGAAATTTCTTTAATACTGAACACATTTATGAAAGTATCTCTCCAGAGAGATTGTAGATGTTCCTTTTGAAGCCAGCCGTATACAGTATGTCATTTCCATAGGCTTTTGTTATCTTTTTATCATCTGATTATTTACGACCATTTTTACTATCTTGCATTATTGATTTCTTCACTTTTTTTTATGACGGAGGTTTTATATTCCAAAGGATACTGCGACACACACACACACACACACACACACACACACACACACTGTTGAATGACAGTATAGAAATCTAATAGACAGGTCACAGTTTGACTTCATTTATAAAATTGACTTAAATCAGGAAAATGGCTAAAAGATATCACCAGATAAATCAGATCATATATTTGGAAAACCAGAAAGTCTACTCAAAGTTCACTCTTAGCATTTTGACCTCAGCAGCACATATTATCTTGTCTTGTTCGTACGTGTTTCTTTTTAGATTTTTAGTGTGTTTGTTTTTTTATTTAAAACAAAACTGTTGCTTTTTTAAAGCAAAGCTGTTGAAAACCAGAATCATCCAGACAGATACTTCGCAAAATTAAAAGGGAGATTCTCTCTTCTTCTTCTTCTCTCTCTTTCTCTCCCTCCCTCCCTCCAATTTGGTCAGCAGCTCTGACTGGCACCAGGGGATAAATCAATTTGTAGCAGCAGGGTTAGCTATTTAAGTGCTAACCATGAACGGCTTAATTGAGGAAGTGTGTTAAAAGCTAAAGGACAATGGCCACATTAAGTGCATGAAGACTATCTTGTCACACTGTTGTTGTTTTAAGAAAATCTTTTGCACTGTGGTATCCTCACATCCTTCTCTTCACTAATCAATCAACTATCCCATACCTGATAGTTCCTGATTTGTAAGTACATCTCTCCATTAGAAAAGGTGAAGATTAAATCATAATTAGTCCACAAATTGTGCATTAAGCAACACCAAAATCAATGGGCTATAATCCCTTGTAACTGTGGTAAGATTACAGTGGGAATACAATTCCTATTAGTTCTGTTAGATTTATATATTTATTTATATGATTTATAGATATGTCCAAGTCATAATTTATGAAGGCATACTTTAGTAAAAGCAAAATAAAATTAAAATCCAACAAATATAAAAGCAGTATGACAAATCACAAAATATTCAAGATAGTCCTTGATAGTCTATCAAGATAGATAGATAGATAGATAGATAGATAGATAGATAGATAGATAGATAGATAGATAGATAGATATGGATGGATGGAAGGAATTGATATAGATGATAGATAGATAGATAGATAGATAGATAGATAGATAGATAGATAGATAGATAGATAGATATGGACAGAAACAGATGATAGATAGATAGATAGATAGATAGATAGATAGATAGATAGATAGATAGATAGATAGATAGATGATAGATAGATAGATATAGATAGATAGATAGATAGATAGATAGATAGATAGATAGATGATAGATAGATAGATAGATAGATAGATAGATAGATAGATAGATAGATGATAGATAGATAGATAGATAGATGATAGATAGATAGATAGATAGATAGATAGATAGATAGATAGATAGATATGGAAAGAAACAGATGATAGATAGATAGATAGATAGATAGATAGATAGATAGATAGATAGATAGATAGATAGATAGATATGGACAGAAACAGATGATGGATGGATGGATGGATGGATGGATGGATAGATAGATAGATAGATAGATAGATAGATAGATAGATAGATAGATAGATAGATAGATGATAGACAGATGAAAAGAGACAGACAGAAGCCAGACAGACAGACATACGCCAACTTATGGAACATTCTCCTTCCCAGCTCCCATTCTCAGCCCCTTCTCTTATGATGTTTCAGAAGTCCCTCAAGACCTGGTCATGCTATCAGGCCTGGTGGGCCCAGGGAACTGGAGATTTGTTTAGCAATTAAGAAACAACACCCCCTCTTTAATCCAAACCAATCAGCGAGCTGCAGTCCTCCCAGTCCTCCTCTTTCTGTTCGCATCCTGTAACACCTTATATTTAACTCAGGATTTGGTTTTTTTTCCTCTCTCTCCTCTCACACAAATTTAGATATATCCTCCAGCCACCGTTTAAAAGGAGCATCAGTTGTCGAAACAGGGATTGTCAAAAGTATCATTCGAGACAAGACATTCCTTTTGCCCCAGAAATTCTCCCCAGCAATAACAGTTATCATTCATCCCATCTTAAAATATGATTTTTATTTTATTTCATGCCATGTCTTAATATAGTTACTTTGAAATAACATATTCATTTTTACCGTAGTTATACCCAGGTTCTTAACATTTTTCTCAGTCTTAAAACCAAAGAATCAATTTGCTAATTTCAGTCTTCTTTCAATACAAGGCTAGTAATACTCCAAGTAGGCAAGATGCCATTCTTGCAATTAGCAACGAGGATCAAAAAATCCTGGGGTTTTGTAATCCTGGCGTAGTAGTAATGCCCTTATTTCTTTCTCTCACTGCAGTCCCAATCTGGAACAGATTCATTTGGCTACATCTAGACCCAAACAGCAGTGAGGACTTTTCCACAATGCTCCCCTAAGCTGCTTGTCCTTCATGTGTAAAATAAGTACAAATGGATTATTTCAGCCTCTTCCTCTGCCTTAGCTGTGGTGTTGGCTTGAGGTTCTGTGTGTATCGCAGTCTCTGACTGGCGGATTTCTTGCCTAAGATTCCATTTTATAGTCAGGTAAGAAAAGGGGGGGAAAAACCACCCCAGTTGTACTGCTGTCACCAGACTGGAATTGACAGCATTCTTGTCAATTTCACAGGGTTCAAAAAAGTAAAAAAAATAAAAAGCTGGTCTATGGTTTCACAGTTCCACAATCAATCTTGTTTGTGCCCACCTCTCTCTCTCTCCCCCCCCCCTCTCTCTCTATCTATCTATCTATCTATCTACCTATCTCTCTCTATCTATCTATCTCCCTTCCCCCATCCCCCTATCTCCCTCCCTCTCTCTCTAAAAAGCTGGTCTATGGTTTCACAGTTCCACAATCAATCTTGTTTGTGCCCACCTTTCTCTCTCTCTCTCTCTCTCTCTCTCTCTCTCTCTCTCTCTCTCGCTATCTCTATCGCTATCTCTATCTCTATCTCTATCTCTATCTCTATCTCTATCTCTATCTATCTCTATCTCTATCTCTATCTCTATCTCTATCTCTATCTCTATCTCTATCTCTATCTCTATCTCTATCTCTATCTCTATCTATCTATCTATCTATCTATCTATCTACCTATATCTATCTATCTATCTCCCTCCCCCCATCCCCCTATCTCCCTCCCTCTCTCTCTAAAAAACTGGTCTATGGTTTCACAGTTCCACAATAAATCTTGTTTGTGCCCACCTTTCTCTCTCTCCTCTCTCTCTCTCTCTCTCTCTCTCGCTATCTCTATTTCTCTCTCTCTCTCTCTCTCTCTCTCTCTCTCTCTCTCTGTATATATATATATATATATACATATACATATACATATACATACACATACACATACACATACACATACACATACACATACACATACACATACACATACACATACACATACACATACACATACACATACACATACACATACACATACACATACACATACACATACACATACACATACACATACATATATATATATATATATATATATATATATATATATATATATATATCCCTCCCCCCATCCCCCTATCTCCTTCCCCCTCTCTCTTTTATAAAATGAGGTTTCATTTTCATCAGGCCACTTGAAAAAAAAATCAGCTAAAGGTTCAGCCTTTCATAACGCTGTTCAACGTGCTACTGAGGAGTTGAGGACCTTTCACAGACGTAATGATATTTACAACGTGGTGAGATTAAAGCCTTGCGCGCAGTCATTTGACGAACCTGTCGTGAAAGGGGGAAAAATCGGAAGCTGCAAAGACAGAATTAAAGTGGGAACATGGAATACAAGAAGGACCATGGAGTATAATAACAGCTGGAGACTTTGAACCAGAAGATCGTATAATATAATCCTTCTCTCTCTCTCTCTCTCTCTCTCTCTCTCTCTCTCTCTCTCTCTCTCTCTCTCACACACACACACACAAAGGAATTGTTTCAGTAGTCAAGAAAGCTGTAGCAAAGACCGTATCTCCATTTTGGATAAAATAGAACCAATGACCCAAAAAATTAATAAGGCAGTTATCCAAATTTTATCCAAAAGAAGAACACACCTCCCTAGACTCTTGAGTTTGAGCTGTGCCTTTCATGGTCACCTACACATCCTTGTGTGCATTGCCCTATCTGGGAACAGCCAATCCTGCTCTACTCATGTTGCACCTCCTCACCACTTGCACACCCTTGAGCGCCCTCCCCGAGCCTCAGGGCACTTGTGTCATGCCTCCCTGGCTCTCCCTCATGCACCCTTCCTGAATGTTGCTGCCACTTGCACACTGTTCCTGAGTTTTGCTGAGCTCGCAGCATGCTTTCCCCATCACTTGTCCTCCTTTGCATATCATTCCTATACCCTTCCCAAGCCTTTCTGCCACTCCCGTAATCCTCTTTGAGCCTCACTTTCAGAGGTGGGTTCCTACCAGTTCGCACCTATTCGGTAGAACCGGTTCGTCAAATCTACCAAACCGGTTAGAAGAGGTTCCACCAGTGGACCCGGAAAGCAGGCCACACCTACAGAAGAGGTTCCAAAAAATTTTGAAACCCACCACTGGTCCTTGGATATGATTATTCTACACTATCATACTCATGTTTATAAAACTCAGTGTCTCTGTGAAAGGTAAGGATGACTTCTGCGTTTGTGGTGCAATCAGAACATTGCGTGTGTTGAAGTTGTTTCAACGCAAACCAAAGATGCCTTTTAAAAAACAAGTTTACATCCTATTCTTATGCACTGGGCAACACCAGGTTATCGGCTAGTATAGAATAAAATTACAGCCCCAATCTTTTACTTTATCAGCTTGAGATTTTCCCCCATTTTAAGGGAAATAATCAACAGATTACCACAATTATAGAGTTTTTCAGTAATATATCTCTCTTTACTTCTAGCCACAAAGGTATTTTTATATCTAAAGCAGGGTATTTTTTATGGGTCAGATGTTCCTGTCCTACCAAAGCACAGTTTGTAGTCTCCTGACAGAAAATGTTTGTTCTCTGCTTAATATTTAATGTATGTAGATATTTTTATATTAAAATTCAATAAAATTTTAATTATAAAAGATAATATCTCGACCTGAATTATATGTATGTGCAGAGAGATGCAGCTGTGGTTTAATGACAGATATGCTTTTTACTCTCTTCTCCATACTGTACATTTCTGGTGCAGATTTTATGCCGATTTTTAACTTAAATAAAATGTAAGCCTGCAAAACAACTTGACTGTCTTGAATATTTCAGGCAGCTCAATACAGTTTAAAACAGCTGATTTCAATATTTTAATATTTCATCTATGAAACATGCGGTACAAGATTAAAGATTTAGGAAAATAGCTGTCATTGTCCATTTTCTCAAGCGGAATTGTAGTTGCTGATCTAATGCCTTTTTTTTACAGCTGGAAGATCCCCAGCTTTTAGAAAACTTCATTGTCTCATGTTGCTTTGGAGGCCCAAAATTATTCAATTCACCATTTAAAAATACCGTTTTAAATGGGAATGTTGCAGCACTGCCCTGTTTTGAAAACTGACCTCTAATTCTTGTGGTCTGCCTCCTATTCTTCAGACAGTTCCCAAACATAAAAAATGATCTCTCTCTCATCTGACGTCATGTCTGAGAAGAAGGTTTTATAAAGAAATTTATTAGGAAACTTTGTAAAAGCCATGTGTACATCATCTTGATAGATGCAAGTACTAAAAAGAATCAGTGCAAAAGAAATTTGATTCTTTCATACATTAAATTAATGTATGTGTGAGAGAGGGGGGGAGACAGGGAGGGAGGGAGGGAGTTCGTCATTAATTTCTATCAATTTGCCTAAGGCAGATATCAAATGAACAAGTCTATCATTTATAGAAATGTATAGTATTTTATCCCTATAAAAGTATCAAAGCACCGTAATTTTAAGTAATATATTCTTACCACAAGAAGTGTCTTCCAAATCTCAAATAGAGATGGCTAGAGATTGATATCTCATGATAGCATCTTTGGACTGCACCAAGGTCAGAGATGAGTCCCTACCAGTTTGCACCAGTTCGCACCAGTTCGGTAGAACCGGTTGGTCAAATCTACCGAACCGGTTAGAAGAGGTTCCACCAGTGGACCCGGAAAGCAGGTTACACCTACAGAAGAAGTTCCAAATTTTTTTTGAAACCCACCACTGACACACACACACACACATACACACAGAGAGAGAGGGAGAGAGAGAGAGAGAGAGACTCACACAGAGAGAGAAAGAAAAAGAAAGGAAAAAAGAAAGAAAAAAGAAAAAAGAAAGAAAAAGTGAGAGAGAGATGAAAGAAAAAAAGGAAAAAGGGACAGAGAGACAAAAGGAAAGAAAGAGAGAGAGGGGAGGGGAGGGGAGAAAGAAAACACATGGCTGGCAAGCCACTCCCACCAGGTCACATGGCCATCAAGCCACTCCCACAAAGGAGGCCACACCCACAGAGTAGGTTCGAACAGTTTTTGAAACCCACCACTGACCAAAGTTGAAAATCGCTAACTATTAATAATGAAAGACTAAAGAAAAGATTTTAAAGTTTCTGATTTTAATGGACAATGTACTTGCATTTTCCAATGTATATATAAAGAATGTCATTTCATTTCAAAACTCTCTTTTCTAAACATTTTAGGTGAACTATGTTGTAAAGCTTCTTTTAAAAAAATAAACCTCCCAAACTAGAAATTAGTCTGGAATGTTTAAATTCTCCACTGAATAATAAATAAAAACAAAATCTCATAAATTATCCAGAACTTTCTGGGGCTCACTTTCTATACATGGCCTTCCCCATATTAAATGCCAAAATTACAATGTTAGATTTATTGCTTTACACTTTTGATATATTTATTCTCATTAAGTTACAGAATTCAAATGCAGAATGTATTTCTTTCTCACTTACTGTTCACATTAACCCAAGCATCTCTGGTTATGGGAATCTCAAAGATGTAGCTGTTTGTTATATATCTACTTCTGGACAAACGTTGATGTTATATATTAAAAAGAGAGAGGAAATATTGAGTGTAATTGGCCTGCTGCCAATTACCTCCTAAAGACCCGTTAGATCACACAGGGTCGGTCTCCTCCGGGTTCCGTCCACCAGCCAATGTCACCTGGCTACTACCCGGGGGAGGGCCTTCTCTGTAGCAGCTCCGGCCCTTTGGAATGAACTCCCCGTGGAGATCTGGACCCTCACCTCTCTCCAGGCCTTCCGGAAAGCCGTCAAAACCTGGCTGTGCCGGCAGGCCTGGGGTTGATGAGTTCCCCTCCCCTCTCGAGTTGTATGGCTGTGTGATTTTCGTGTATTTTAATTATGTGTACTGTGTTTATGTCCCCTTTCCCCCCTGAGTTGTTCGCCGCCCTGAGTCCCTCCTGGAGAAGGGCGGCATACAAATAAACCAAATACAATACAATACAATACAAAAAATAATGATGGTGTACCTACATATTTTAAATATTCAAATATATTGGTGGCAGAACTTCTAAAAGCATAGTTGAAACAGAGCTGACCTACTGTGGATTTTCTGTGGCTAGTTTCTTCTTTGTACAGGAAGTCCTCAACTTACGATCATAATTGAGCCCAAAAATGTATATTGCCAAGTGAGAAATTTGTTAAGTGAGTTTTGCCCCATTTTGCAATTTTTTCTTGCTACATTTGTTAAGTGAATCACTGCAGACGTTGAATTGGTAACATGGTTGTTAAGTGAAACTGGGTTTCCCATTGACTTTGCTTGTCAGGAGGTCGCAAAAGAGGATCACATGACCCCGGGACACTGCAACCGTCATAAATATGAACCAGGTGTCAAACGTCCAATTGTAAATGTGACCATGGGGATGCTGCAAGAGTCATAAGTGTGAAAAATGGTCATAAGTCACTTTTCCAAGCACAGTTGTAACTTAGAATGGTCATTAAGTGAACTGTTGTAAGGCATTATACCTGTAGTATAATGATATGGGTCCAGCCAAAGCTGATCTTGTGATTTTTTGCCTAACCTGTAGGATTTTGTTTCCTACAAATGAACTCCAGTGTCTTGATCGATAGGACAAAACGATTGCATGTTTAACTGAGCTTATAAAAGCAGCTTCTGATCTTCATTTGAGGTTCATCTGAACATGAACACCAAAGGCAAGCTCCATGAGGAATAATACAATGACAATTCAGTGGTGGGTTTCAAAAATTGTTCGAACCTACTCTGTGGGTGTGGCCTCCTTTGTGGGAGTGGCTTGCCGCCCATGTGACCGGATGGGAGTGGCTTGCTGCCCTTGTGACCGGATATGAAGATGCCGACGACACTTGTCAGAACCACCTTAAATTACCTCACACACAGCACTGGCTTGCATAAGAATAGGATGTAAACTTGTTTTTTAAAAGGCATCTTTGGTTTGCGTTAAAACAACTTCAACACATGCAATGTTCCGATTGCACCACAAACGCAGTAGTCACCCTACTGGGGGGGCATTTGCCCAGGTTCGCCTGGTGCGCCAGTTGCGGCCCTACCTGAATTGGGAGGCCCTCACAACAGTCACTCGAGCCCTTGTGATCTCCAGGCTGGAATACTGTAATGTGCTCTACATGGGGCTGCCCTTGAAGAGCATCCGGAGACTTCAGCTAGTCCAGAATGCGGCCGCGCGAGTGATCGTGGGCGCACCACGGTTCGCCCACATAACACCGATCCTCCGCGAGCTGCACTGGCTACCTGTCGATCTCCGGGTGCACTTCAAGGTCCTACTCACCACCTATAAAGCGCTCCATGGATCTGGCTATTTGAGAGACCGCCTTCTGCCAATTATCTCCCTGCGTCCCATCAGATCGCATAGAGTTGGCCTCCTCCGTATTCCATCCGCCAGTCAGTGCCGACTGGCGACTACTCGGAGGAGAGCCTTCTCTGTTGCGGCTCCGATACTATGGAACAATCTCCCCGTGGAGATTCGTACCCTCACCACCGTCCAGGCCTTCCGCACAGCCCTCAAGAACTGGCTAGCCCGTCAGGCCTGGGGATAAGTCTATTTTCGCCCCTCCCGAATGTTGAGTGAATGTTGAGTTTTATTGTTTAATTTACTTTTGTTCACATTTCTTTTTGTACTGTCCTACACTCCCTTTCCTTTGTGATTGTAAGCCGCCCTGAGTCCCCTCAGGGAAAAGGGCGGCCTATAAATGTCCAATAAATACAAATACAAATAAATACAAATACAAATACCTTTCACAGAGGCACTGAGTTTTATAAATAGGAGCATGATAGTGTAGAATAATCATATCCAAGGACCAGTGGTGGGTTTCAAAAAATGTTGGAACCTCTTCTGTAGGTGTGGCCTGCTTTCCGGGTCCACTGGTGGAACCTCTTCTAACCGGTTCGGTAGATTTGATGAACCGGTTCTACCGAATAGGTGCGAACTGGTAGGAACCCACCTCTGAATGACATCCACACCACAGAAGACTAGAGTAGAACTGTGGGTGCAGAACAGGAGGTCTTCTGATTTTCACAGCAAGGTGGGCCGCGCATAATACAAAGGGGTGAGCACCAGCATGGGCATTTTCATTGTGCTGCCATCCTGTGGGATAATTCAGCTAGTGTGGGCTTGAAAAGTGTAGCTCAATGCTACAGAAGAATGCTAATCTATGGATACCAAATGATTTGGATTTCTAACCCCACAATTATTGGGACCACACTGAACTGTAGTCCTTTTGCATCAGTGCCATAACTATTCCCGCTAAGCAGACAATGTGGGTCTAACCACCCACCCCCCACCAGCCCTCCCTTTAAATCAGGGTGTGAAGCATAAGGGAAAGAAAGATTCAAATTAATAATTCATTCCAAGCAACCCCCTGGAGCAGTTTTACTATGATATGCTATGCAGAATGCTTCAACACACTAATTAATATTTTCAAAGTGTTCCATGAGCTCCTTTTAAAAGCACTTTTGCTTTCTATTGAACGTTCTGCATTGTAAATAAGATCAACCCTGTCTCCAAAAACTATTGATGAGCTATTCCCTGCAGCTGATATTTTACAAATATAGAGGAATTTCCCCCTCGCATCAAAAATAACCAAACTACTTTTTGGCGGCGGGGGGGGAGGGGGACGACACACAATCATATAGGGTAACCTAAACGTCTTTTGTTCCAAAATTAACAGGGATAAATTATGCTCCCTTTGAGAGGCAAGTAACTGCAGAACTCAGGTGAGCCCAGGAGATATTCTGTAATTTGCACTTAATGATTGTATTGCAGAGTCCCCACTGCATTGCTCTTTCAGCTAACAGCGAAATAAAGTCACTGTAAATAACTTAATATTTAAACAGAAGCAAATTCTTGTTTCGTTTATAATAACGATTACAATGCTCAGTAACGAATTTATTTTTAGATGCAGTGACTGAATCAACCGTATGTATCTGCCATAATAATTCTCATTCCTACAAGGCACTTTCTTTTAAAGAGGTGCTAAGGAATAGATTGATGAATTTTAATAGTCAAAAATTGCCCAATACAAGTATCTGAAGACATTAACTTTTTTTTTAGCTTGGAATGACTCTTCCTTCAACACCTTGGTGACTTCTAGAAGTGGTCAGATATTGATGGCAAAGTGGTTACGATTAGTCTTTTCGTTGGTAAGAAAAGTCATTTTGGTTCTCTGACTCCCGAGGAGTGTCACGTCTGGCATCCAGAAGGAATTTCTCTTTCTCAGATCTGATTAGTTGAGGATACAAGAGGATTTGTCTTTCTGTTGGCTTTCTTCCAATTCCCTTAGATCAAGTATTTCTCAACCTTGGCAATTTTAAGATATGTGGACTTCAACTCCCCAAATTCCCCAGGCAGTATGCTGGCTGGGGAATTCTTGGAGTTGAAGTCCATATATCTTAAAGTTGCTAAGGTGGAGAAAACACTGCTTTGGTTAATACACCATCCCTAATGCAGCCTGCTTGTCAACATGAATTCTGCAGTGCTGTTACTGTTGGAAATTATAGAGATAAATTGTATACACAGATAATAAATGCCAGACAGATTGCAGTATTATGTTGACAGCACTAGTTGCAGTATAAGCTTCCTTATACTGTAATTAAAAGCTGATGAGCCCGTACTTGAACCTGTGGCTCGTATTCTTTGCCTGCCAGCCCTGAGACCTGTGGTATAACGCAGCAATGGAACACTTGTTTTATGAACAAAAGATGCCAGATACATCCTCAAGCATCTCCAGGTGGGACTTGGGAAAGGTTGCTGTATAAAGCCTTTGAGGTCTCCTGTAAGTCGGCATAACTCACACAGAACTAACTAAATCAATGGTTTAAATCAGTATAAGGCAGTCTCCTAAAATGCGCTAGGTATAAACACTGTAAGGCAACTTCTGTGTTTCTAGTAAGTGTATTCTTTTGTCTTAGATGTGTTTTTAGACAGGTGGAGCTCTGCTACCATCTGTTGCTAATTCTTTCTATTATCTAAATTAACCTATTGAGAATACAGCAATATGAGGGGGAGGGGGGAATCTCATTATGCAGGGAAGGCTGGTTATTCAGAAACTAAGATCTCCGTGCCTTGCCAAGACACTGTATCTCATGAAGAAAGGTAAAAACGTCAGATCCTTTATCTGTTGTCACCATGTTTGTGATGGGATTATAGTTCTGGTGGTGTCACTTTTTGGCTTTTCTGTATTCCTATAAAACATAACCAGACTGTGAAATTTTACTATCAATTTGGGTTTAATTTTTACCCTACTCTGTTCAACTTCTAAGCACTCAAGCTGGATTGCATGTAGATGTGTCACAGCCAGTTTTCATAATGTTCGTGGAATCTATTGATCAACATTAAAAGAGCCGAGGTGGCACAGTGGTTAAATGCAGGCTACTTCAGCTGACTGCAGTTCTGCAGTTCAGCTGTTCAAATCTCACCGGCTCAGGGTTGACTCAGCCTTCCATCCTTCCGAGGTGGGTGAAATGAGGACCCGGATTGTTGTTGGGGGCAATATGCTGACTCTGTGAACCGCTTAGAGAGGGCTGAAAGCCCTATGAAGCGGTATATAAGTCTAACTGCTATTGCTATATTGCTATTACATCAGGTCGCACATTTTACATCCGTAGAACTATTTTTAGTACCTCTGTAGGACTTTCGTTCTATATACAGTATGACTGTTGGTTTGACTGAATACACCGGAGCGCTATATTGACAGAAAGAGGACAGAAAATCACCAAACTAATACCAACAGTTATTATGCCTTCAGGATATAACAAAGGAATATCTCTATTTGGAAATGGACAAGCCTATCAATATTTCTGAAAGGAACATGAAAACATGCATTTCTTGTCTGGCAGAAGCATTTTGTCTCAATTAAGCTGTTTCTTTTCCCAGGTAACATCTGGCACGTACAAACTCAGTTGCAACAAGTCAAACTGTAAACTGCTAAAATAATGGAATATCGCAACACATATATACTTTTCAAGGACTGTTTCAGTGTCTGTTGCCCTGTTATGATTTGTTCATGGACCTTTTGAAAGCGTCCTCCAACTTCTGGAAAAGGCTAGGAGAGATTATTATTAAAACATGGACTTTTTTCTGTCTCTCTCTCTCTCTGCTCAGAAATAATGCAAGCATCAGCTACACGGCTCCTTTTCATTGCCTCCGAAACTACAAAACCCTCGTGCCGATTTGGGCTGTTCGCTTAAGAGGGCCTGCTAAATCCAGCGGCATCCGGGAAGAACCGAGGCTTCTCTCCCGTCTCATTCAAAATTCGTTTCTTGGAGGTAATTGCCATTTTCATGCGAGTGCTCTGAGCAGAACAAAGGGGTTTGCCTTTCAGCTGGAGAGTACCCAGGAACACAGATGGGAAGGGCTGGAAATTGCCAGCCAAGTCTGGAAATCATTGGGCCATTAGGAATGTAGAGATGCTAACTGTGAAGGAATTGGGGGAGAGATTTGGTCTCAAGAATGTTGTACAAAATTAGCCTTCTCACTGCAAGCTTGGCTGAGAAGGTGTGTGTGTGTGTTTGTGTGTGTCTGCTTACCTTGAGGTCAGTTTTTGACTCCTGGCAACTGACTGGACTGGTCCCTGCAGTTTTCTTGGCAGGAGTTTTAGACCTGCATCCTTTCTAAAGCTGAGAGAGGGACTAGCCCAAGGTCATTCCGTTGGCTTTACGCCTAAAATGGGACTCATGGCCTCCTGCTTTCAACCCTGGTGCTTTAACTACTGCCCAAAACTGAGTCTCTAAGGTTTATATTCTCATATTCAATCATTCATCCATCCATTCATACCCTTTCTCTCTTTTTTTCTTTCTCTCTATTTCTCTCTCTTTGACTGATACCGAACCAACACAATTCTTTCACCTAGCAACATAAAGATAAATATTCAGGTTCACCACAATTGCTGAGAGAATAATCCTATTCTCCAGCTTCTGGGAAGAAATCCCTTCTCCTGAAAAACATTCAGAGACACGGTACATCTGACTCTAGAGCTTCTATTTACATATCTTGGAGCAAGCTGTTGGCATATATAACTTATTTGCTTCATTAATTGTTTCTAACATTCTTTCAAAACATGGGAATTAAATAGAGTCCTCAAAACCATGGAAGGGGTACAACAGATCACTGGTTTCCTGATCCAATTAGTGGCAGGAAGCCAAGTATTAGTAAATAATCTCACTCTGCCTAAAAATTACCCACCCACACCTTTGCCACTTTCATTTTAAGTTCAGGGAACCAAACCAGAATATATGAAGGAATAGTACCATATTTTATTTGATTTCTATCCATCCATCCATTGCTCATATATTTATGGCTAAATACAAAGGCCTAATGTTCAAAAACCTTAGTTTACAGGTAAGGTGGAATTCAAGAATGATGATTTGAACCCAAGTAGACATTCTTTGCTTATTAGCTGCTTTCTTTGCAAAGTCTTTTCTACAAATGTAAAGTTCGGTGCCTGAAGCCAGAATCAACAAAAGCCCCAGCAAATCACCTTGGGTGGACAGAGGAAATATTTAAGGGTGTGTTGTTATTGTTTCTTAAAGCAACTGGTGTGAGTATTGCCTTCCGAGATTAAATGGGTTGTAAAGTATCACACTTAACTGCCTTCTGTTTTAGCTACTCTATAATGTAATACAAAGCCCATGTTTCCAGGATGGGTGGGTGGGGGGGAAAAAACCCCAAGTAATTTGTCATACCTCTAAAAGCAACATTGTCACCTATGGCTCTATTGCATTGCCCTTCGATTCGTTTTAAACAGCAGGAAAGAGGATGTCAGAGGTTGATCATTTCTTTCCTACTATCCAGTCTGTTACACAGTGCCTGAGATGAAAATACTTGTTGTGGTTAGAAATCTACCCAGGGCAAAAATGCTCTTTTTCTTCCCTATTATGAAGCCTTAGCTACATAAAGTCATAGTCTACTTAAGTCATTGCGTGGTTAATTAATAGTAATTATTAATATTGATATATGCTTGATCTAGAGCAGGGGTGTCAAACTCACATTGTCACGGCGATATCACATGACGTATTGGGACTTTTTTCCCCCTTCACTAAACCAGGCATGGGCGTGGCCAGCCTGTCACTCATCCAGCCCGTGGGCCGGGAGTTTGTCAGCCTTGGTCTAGAGCAGTGTTTCTCAACCTTGGCGACTTTAAGTCCTGTGGACTTCAACTCCCAGAATCCCCCAGCCAGTGCACTGGCTGGGGGATTCTGGGAGTTGAAGTCCACAGGACTTAAAGTCACCAAGGTTGAGAAACACTGCTCTAGAATTCCAGTCATGTCAACCTTCTACTCAATAAGATATTTACACTTTTCTTCCTGCATTTTGTTGTGTTATATAAATGAGCACGCACTTATTCCTTTATCTGGATAATAAACTGCAATGCTACCAGGGGAAAAAGTTTGACAAGTGAACCTGGCATTTGCTAGCACAAACATAGCATGCCCTTATCACCCACATCCACACAAATGCAGTCTAAAAGATGTGCTTGGACCGTCATTGAACAATAAACATACGTGGAGACCTGGAAATGATTCGCCACAGCTCCAGCCTTGCTAGGGTTGCCGTGACTGGCAGCCTCGCCCACATATCCCTCCTTGAGTGGAAAAGGCCATTGTCATAACTGATAACAGGGTGTTTTGTTTTTAATATATTACATTTAGATTTTTTTTCCCTTTCTGTGGAAATGACTATAATGGCAATAAAGTCTTCTGTTCAGGGGGCCCGTTGTTGTAAGCAAAAGTTCTGCAATCAACTCATCTGTGTCCTTTGCTCGGATACCCCTGGGCATGTAACCTGATCATCGGCTGATACCTAAGGAGGAGATTTTGCTTTGCTTTGCCTTCTTATATGTGTTTCTGTTTGCTTTTCCACATCTGGGTAAGTGTGTGTGTGTGTGTGTGTGTGTGTGTGTGTGTGTGTGTGAGAGAGAGAGAGAGAGAGAGAGAGAGAGAGAGAGAGAGAGAATTTAATTTAATTTTGAATTTTATTATTTGTATGCCACCCTTCTCCGGGAAGGACTCCGGGCGGTGAACAATTCGCCGAGAGAGAGAGAGAAAGAGAGGGTGGGGAGAGAGAGAATTTGTGCGTGTGTGTATGTCAGTGATCTGATCTAAAGTGTTTCTGTCAAATCTGGCAATGGGCTGTGGAAGTTCCAGCCTCCTCAGAATTCATATAATAATCCAAAACACCAATTCCATTAATAAAAATGTAATTTTATTGCCAAGGAGCTTCATATGGTTCTGATCCAGGAGCAACACTGGATGAAGAATCTTAGCTCAGACTAAAACTCCAAAAGAACATCCCTAGACTTTTAAGGAACCCAGTTTTCCACAGTTAGGGAACATCTGGAGAAGTCTAGCTAGCTTTCGCCTCCACTTTTCTATCTTTGCTTTTCCACACACCCATCCTTCCATTCTCCCGCTGCCTCAATCCATAATCTTTTTCAGCCCTGCTCTTGGTGGCCTACAGAACCATCTTGAGAAGCTTAAGACTGCCATCTCGTGGACCAAAGTAGTCAGTGAAGGGTTGTTTTCTTTTGGTTTTAATTTATTTATTTTAGGATGTCACTGAAATTTGGGCAGGATTTTCTGTTTTGTTTTGTTTGCTTGTTTACTTAGCCTTGTTTAATTAGAGTGGTCATTAGTGATCATGTCCCACTTGGGATTTTCCAAATGGTTTGGGCCCCATTATCTGTTTATGAAGCCAGACTTTTTAGAAGCCATGAGTGCTGAATAATACAGAAATTCAGGCTTGAGGTATTTCAGTTTAAAATTGGCAATGGATTTTTTGTTTTAATTGTGCCCTTGGTATGGCCTTTTAAGTATATGCTAAAGTGGGGCAACTTCAAAACAAGAAAATGGTCAGAAGTGGGATCATCTAAGAGAACAAACGAGAAAAATATCCAACAAAATGCAATAACCATCAGCCTTGGATGTTTTTCCAGTACAGACACATTTCTTTTATTTTCTTAAAGTGTCTATTTTTATTCTTTTTTTAAAAAAAAATTCTGGTCTATCCATTTTTATTTATAAGATACATTTTTTTGTAAAGGTACAGGTATTTTACCATTTTACATTTATGTTGTTTCCAATAGCAAACCATATCGACTATGATCAATTGAGAAATTCAGCATTAATTTATTTATTAACAAAAAGTGCTTTTACCAAAGGCACCATTTAAAATTGTTTTTATTATTTTTAAACAAACATAAGAAATCTACTTAATTTCAGGTTCTCTAAAATAATTGACTCTCTTGTATTTCTTTTTTTTTTCCCCTCCCTGAGAAATACTGTTTTTCTAAATCTAAAAATATTTAAATTCTTAGCTAGCTTGTTTGCTTAAAAACATGGTGCAGTACTGTATAATATATCACAGGAAACCTGTGAACTAAATTACAATGCCTAATTTCTCTTGCTTTTCTTTATTAATAGAAGCAGACCCATTATAGCAAATTTCCCCACTGAATCAAGTTGTATAACTATGTTGCTCTTGTTTTAAATCAGATAACAAGTCTATATATATATATTTTGCAATGCAGCATGTCTATTCAAATAGTTTCACTGATGTTTTTTTTCCCTAGGTCCATATGTATAGGATTTCAAAACTGAACTGCTTGTTTCTAATTAATATATTGATATTGTAAATTTGTTATAAAAACATACACCTTTATTTCAAGCCTATGAGGATTCATATCTTTATAAAAATAAATAAATTGTATTTTAATCATTTGCTTTTTATTGGAAAAGAAAAGAAATATGTTCCCGATGTTCCATGCAAGGAAGCAGTAATATTTTGTAAATCCCACATGAATATAGTTTTGTTATTCCCTCAACTAATCCTACCACTATCAAATCAACCTCAATGTAAAATCAATCCCAGATAAAAGAAAAAAAACAGATATCGTAATAATATTACTTTCATTCTGTTTCTTAACATATTTTTCTTCCTAGCAAAAAGCCCCTTAGATTATTTCACAGGACTTCTAAAAACATCTTTGCAAGTGGAGTTTCTTGAAATGTTCCTCCTTTCTTTTCTTTTTCTCACACACTCTTTCTTGTGTCTTTGTGTCTATACAGAGTATCCTGAAAAGATCAAAATTCAGTCGGATAAATGGCTCACAACTGTCAGAACTTCCCTTGGACTCGCATTTCAGAGCAATTTTGAATACACTCTTAACCACAAACAATTGATAGCGATAGGAGAAGGGAAATGTCAGGGACCATTTAGAATAAAACCTATTCTATCTTAGAAGAAGCTTATATTCTCTGGAGTTTACACAGGAATTCTACTGCTTTGTTCAAGTAGGAACCTTGGATTATATTAGAGAAACATCAACTTCCATTTTAAAAAGCAAGAATATCAAGAGGGAAAAAAATGATTTTAAATGGCTTAAGGGTCACCTGAAAATAATTCATAACTAAATTTCCTTCATGTGCAGCTAGGAGCAAAGTGAGTTTCAACTATGTAAGCCTCCACAGCAAA
The DNA here is from genome assembly GCF_009769535.1 of Thamnophis elegans. Classification (NCBI taxonomy): domain Eukaryota; kingdom Metazoa; phylum Chordata; class Lepidosauria; order Squamata; family Natricidae; genus Thamnophis; species Thamnophis elegans. Next base: position 3,606,892 of record NC_045550.1, read on the forward strand.
ATAAAAAGATGTTTTTCTTAAGGTTACATATTTTTTTCTCTTCAAATCATAATTGCATAAGTGGCCCTGGTAAATAATATTAAAAGTAGCCCATGTCTATAAAAGGCAAGTTGTTTTTATTTTTTTCTAAAACATCCAAGCTTTGAGCATGTTTTAACATCAAGTTAAATCAGAAAGCTTTTTATTTTTATTTTTTGCAGTTTAATTCAAAATTTGGGCTCAGACGATTAAGAGATTCCAGAGGAAGTAAGCAAATAGAATCTCTACCTTATTTATAAAGCTCACTACACCTGAGATTTTGCACGACTTACGTGTTTATTGAGCATGGAAGGTAGGTGCTGACAATAATTTGAAAATATTAAAAATGATCCTCCAATTGTTGCTGTCAAGTATATCCGATAAATACTTCCCCCCCCACTTCTCTCCAACCTAAAGATGCAGCTTAAGAATTACTTGCCTAAATTCTTTTCTTTCAAAGAGCTGCACAAAAGTCAATTTGGACATGTTTAAATTAGATTCTTCCCTAGTGATCCCTGAAACAATAGGCTTGAGGTCTAACCCACTTTAAAAGACTACTGTTAGAGACTCCAGGTTTTAAAGCAGTGACAATGTCCATCAGACATCACTCTGTATCTGTTTAGCTCCATCTAATGCCCCAAATGTATGGCCATTTAAGGGTCTGGAACAAGCCCCATTTAATGGGCATTATTTCTATTACTGTGTTTGTCATCCGTCATAGGATGGTAATAAAATTTGCAGTTCTTTTGCTTATACCAGTGGTGAAATTTACCTAGTCTAATAGACAATGCAAATGCTAAAAGACACATATACATCTTCATTATATAACCTAGGGCTTGAGTCATGTTCCTCCAGAGACAGTTTTATTCATTTTTATACAATTTGCCTACTGTACAGTACAGATGGTTTCTATTAAATAAAATGTCTATTTACTTGCTCCTTTTTTTTTTAGGTTCTGTGATTAAATTGCTTTAAAATGATGGTGCATTGTGTTATCTCGTCTCATGACTTAATTTAGCTCTATGAGCACCAGTCATAACTTGAAACCTGTCCTCTGCCTACTTGGAGAACAGATATTTTGACTACATGCTGAGCTTTCTTCTTTTTTTACTTGCTACTGCATTAGCCAGGCAGCAATTAATGTCAGGAGCCTTAACTATGTAGGTTATTTTCTAAATATGTATTTAAACATAATATAAGGAGTATCGCTGGTTATTAATATCAGGAAAATATTGCTATATTATTTCTCTTGCTATTTTACATTCATACCGATGTTGACAGGGCAATACCTAACATAATATGGGAAGAGGGGGGAAATGTAGACAAAGAGAAATATGCAACTATACTGCCATCAGGTGGCTACAGTAGATATATCCTACAGTTAGTTAGTTGACGAAAGTTTCAAAGTTCATTTTTCATTTCTTATTTACATTAAGGTAAAATATTATAGCAGCCGGAAAAATCATAAAGGGACCATCAGAATCAAATGTATAACTAAGTCATTGAGTTTATAGGACTTGCGAAGGAAAACTACCCCAAAGAACTTCTACATGGTTTGAATCAGAGGTGGGTTCCTACCAGTTCGCACCAGTTCGGTAGAACCGGTTCCTCAAATCTACCGAACCGGTTAGAAGAGGTTCTACCAGTGGACCCGGAAAGCAGGCCACACCTACAGAAGAGGTTCCAAAAATTTTTGAAACCCACCACTGGTTTGAATGCTTTCGAATCCCCAATGTCCCGATGAAACATATCCTAGAATACAGGTTGCCCTTGGTAATCATGTGATCAAAATTCAGACTTTTGGCAACTGGTTCATATTTATGACAGGGGTTGGGATCATGCAATCCTTTTTTGCAACATTCTGATGAGCAAAGTCAATGGGGAAGCCAGACTCACTGAACAGCCGTGTTAACTGCAGCGATTCACTTAACGACTGTGGCAAGAAAGTTAATAAAATGGGGCAAAAAATCACATCACTTAATGTCTCACTTAACAACAGAAATGTTAGGCTCAGTTATTGTCATAAGTGAAGGGCTACCTGTGTTGAAGGAACTGGTTAAACACCTGACTGTACCTCTGCCTGTTACTGTTGAGAAGTGCTGGAGAATTGTGAATGTCACAGGGAACCCAAGAACAAATGTCCTCTTCAAGAAATAAAACATAGGAACCCAGTAATGATCAACTACTGAGCCTAACATTGATCCCCAGAAAGCTGCTAGCAGGACATCTTGAAGAGAAAGCCATGATTGTTAAGGTCCAACATGGTTTTGTAAAAAATAACGTGAAATAAATCTTGTCTTCCTCTTTAACTGGGTAACTACTGTCGTGGGCAAGGAGAATCCTGTGCATGTGATCTACCTTGATTTAAGCAAAGTTTTTACAAACATTATTTATAGTGTTATTTAACATTTTCATAAATAGCAATAGCAGTTAGACTTTCAGCCCTCTCTAAGCGGTTTACACAGTCAGCATATTGCCCCCACAGTCTGGGTCCTCATTTTACCCACCTCGGAAGGATGGAAGGCTGAATCAACCCTGAGCCGGTGAGATTTGAACAGCCGAACTGCAGATAGCAGTCAGCTGAAGTGGCCTGCAGTACTGCACTCTAACCACTGCGCCACCTCAGCTCTTACAGGTAAACAGGCTATTTATCAAATTTGCAGGTGAAGCAAACTTGGGAACTCTGAAAAAATAACCAAGATGATTGAATGAGCATGAGGTCTTATCTGGATAGATTGGATGACTGGGTTGAATTGAATAGCAAACTTGGGAACTCTGAAAAAATAACCAAGATGATTGAATGAGCATGAGGTCTTATCTGGATAGATTGGATGACTGGGTTGAATTGAATAAAGTACTCTTTAATGCACATCAATGCAATGTATTGCATTTAGGGAGAAACAATGTAGGACATACCATATTTTTCTGAGTATAAGACTCCCTTTTCCCTCCTAAAAGAGGATGAAAATTTGGGTGCGTCTTATACGCCAAGTGTAGTCCTGCCCGCCCACAGGCCTCCATCCTTCGGCCTTCATTCTTCGGCCTCCATACGTCCTCTTCCTGGCTGCGGAGATTGCCACAGACAATGGATTGCATTTTGGGGCTCTGCACCTCGCGTTTTCAGCCTCCAAACACTCCGTTTGAGGCCTGTCCATGGTTGCTGGGATCTCCAGAGCACATTGCCATCGATCTCTGTCTCTGCTCATCATATTTTAGGCCTCCGTACACCTCATTTTGGGCCTCTGCACGTTGCGTATTCGGACGGAGATGTGCTTTGGTCACCGCAGCCTTGAGCAGGTCTCAAATGGAGTATTTAGAGGCTGAAAACGCAAGGTGTGGAGTCCAAAATGGCAACCAAGGACAGCTGCTGCCTTGTCTTACTGCTTCCGTGCTTCACCTGTTTTAGTAACTGGATCTCCCTCTGATGATAAGCTGTGCTTTAGAAGCTGCATTTCAGCCCCAATGAGACCCATGTGCTTGCTCACAACCAGTGACCTAATGTGCTAGAGCTGACCAGGCTAAGGATGTTAGCCAGATGAATACCTGGTAGGCAGAATCCCCCCCTCCATTTTCCCCCAAAAAAACTAAGCCGCATCTTATACTCCAATGTGTCTTATACTCCGGAAAATACAGTACATACAACATGACAGATTTATGATATGAAAATACTCCTTCTAAGAAGAACACAAGCAGAACATGTCGGCATTCTGAGTTAGCTTCTAGTGCTGTTCTGGGCTACATTAGATAAAATTTAATCAGAGTACTATGTGCAGTTATGGGCACTATGTTTTCAGACAGTTACTAGGTTTGAGAAGCTTCAGAGAAAGTAAGACAAAAGATATAGAGATTTTGAGGACATGGCCCTCAAGGACAGTCTGAAGAACTTTGAATATTCAAGTCAGGACAAAAGAAGACTCAAAGGAGGCATGATTCAGGCACACAAAGGAAAGTTTGATTGAAACAATTCAGCCTGATTTCATTGCAGATACAGAATAATATTTGAGGAGCTTACAACGAAAGCTGTATGTCAAGTGTACTTGAACGTCTGAACGTGTTCGGTTAGATGATGCTGGCAAGATTGAGAACTGAGTTGACTCCTGGCCTTGCAATGGTACATTTTAAAGTTACCACCTATTCGGTAGAACCGATTCGTCAAATCTACCGAACCGGTTAGAAGAGGTTCCACCAGTGGACCCAGAAAGCAGGCCACACCTACAGAAGATGCTCCAAAATTTTTTGAAACCCACCACTGGTCCTTGAATATGATTATTCTACACTATCATGCTCATATTTATAAAACTCAGCGCCTCTGTGAAAGGTAAGGATGACTACTGCGTTTGTGGTGCAATGAGAACATTGTGTGTGTTGAAGTTGTTTTAATGCAAACCAAAGATGCCTTTTAAAAAACAAGTTTACATCCTATTCTTATGCATGCCAGGGCTGTGTGTGAGGTAATTTAAGGTGGTTCTGACAAGTGTCGTCGGCATCTTCATATCCGGTCACATGGGCGGCAAGCCACTCCCATCCGGTCACATGGGCGGCAAGCCACTCCCACAAAGGAGGCCACACCCACAGAGTAGGTTCAAACAATTTTTGAAACCCACCACTGCCTGGTGCCCAAAAGGTTGGGGACCACTGGCCTAGCATTTCACAATGACAGTTATACTTGTTTGCAGCTCACTCGTTTTAGCTGGCTAGTCTTCTGTAGGTCAGTCCTACAATCAACTTACAACATGCTGCAGAGAAGACTAGATGCATCACTCTAAGCGAGGGACACACCCTTTGCCTAACTAATCTTGTTGTATAGATTTTCTTATTAGGAAATATTTATGTATCGATAGAGATAGATATATTGAAGTTCAACAAAAGTAGTGACTCTCAAATAGTGATATCAGCAAGTGAGCTCTTAAAGCGTTGAGGCTGAGATCTTGAATGCCATAAGAAAAGGAATATCTGGAGATAAAGTAGAAACATTATTGATGCTTAAGATGCTTGGTATATTTTTTTTAAAAAAAACCTGAGAAATAGAAATCAACTATAAACTACAAATATAAATTATGCTTTGATTTTGAGTTTCTCACTCTCATGGCCTTCAGGAAAGCTGTTAAAACCTGGCTGTTCCGGCAGGACTGGGGCTGTTGACCTCAATGTTGAGGTCCAGCCCCGATTAGAATGAATGAATGTGGATTTGTGATTTTAAACTGTCTTTTTTTCTTTTTTCTCTCTCTCTCTTTTTTCTTCTTCTTTTGTAAGCCGCCCGGAGTCCTTCGGAATTGGGCGGCATATAAATTTTAATAATAATATAATATAATATAATATAATATAATATAATAATAATATAATATAATATAATATAATATAATATAATATAATATAATATAATATAATATAATATAATATAATATAATATAATATAATATAATATAATATAATATAATATAATAATATAATAATATAATAATATAATATAATATAATATAATATAATATAATATAATATAATATAATAAATAAATAAATTCTGTATGAAACCCTCCTTTTGCATTTCATATATAATGAAATGAATGATTATTCAGCTATAATAATCCTTTCCTTAAGTGTAGAATGAATTTCCTATGAATTTCTCTCTCTTCATAATGGGACAGGATATTACAGAGGATGAAATATGATCCCATGACTGAGGTGAAGTAAAGAAGAAATGAAGAATTTGGAATGAAAGAAAGAATTTGGAATTTGGTCAAAAAGAAAGTGAAAGAGTTGTGAGAACAGAATAAAAGAAAAGGACATTGATTTTAAGCATTGACATCATCATCATCATTTTAGCCATTGTCTATTCACTGCAGGAGGAAGATCTCTTCCGCATGTTTCCAACCAATATGGTCCTGAGCTTGACAATTGGGCCCACAATGCCTGCTGGTATCATCGATCCATCTTGTTTTAGGTCTCTTTCACAGATTTGTATCAGGTAGGATAACACAAATGGGATTCAACCGGTCTTCACCAGTTCACCTGAACCATTAGTTAATTGCTTATGCAGAACTAAGAAGTAGAAAGAGTTATGAATACTCTTCAAATGCTTTTTCCAATGACTGAAACAGAAAGAAATATGGAAACATCTCAATCACAAAATTATCATCATCCCACTCTAGACAACATTACCAATGATTCTCCAGCAGCTATCTTGTTTAATAGACTATTTAATGGACCATTGCAAGTTGTCCTCATTATGGCCAACAGGAGAGCTCACAGATAATGCAGCTCTTTGCAGCTGAACCATGGTTTGGAACAAAATGGTGAAATGACTCTAAGATCATACAATTGGATGACCTTCCAAAAGTATAATGCTTGAGTCAGTCAAATAATTTCAAGGTAACATGTTTTTAATTTGTCTTTCTTTGAGGCAAAAAAAAAATCCCCCCAAACCAAATAAATTTACATGCAAAATAAAATAGGGCAATAAAGATGCATCACATGTGTTTAGAGTTATCTAGAATATATCACCGTTTAGCAGGCTTTTGCAGATGTTGAACATTTTTCAAGATGAGCCAAGATACAAGAGGGTCTTTCTTGGGGAAGCATGGACCATCTGCAAATAATGAAGAGCAAGTCTAGGTTTTATGTTTACACCACATTTGCAGATTATGTCAACTTAAATATTTGCAGGATCGTGATTGATTTCTAAATGCACATAGAGACAATGAAGGAAATGGACTGATCCCACGAGGAGCTGAACACCTGCAATGTGCCATTTGCTTTAGAAATAAAAGAGAGGAAATTCAGGCTTTTGCAAATCACATGACAAATTCACTTCTAAACAGAGATTAAAATAGTTATGTTGAGCAAACGCCTTTGGGGAAAATTAATTTATATAGCCCGCCAAGAACTTGCAGGGATCTCGTCAATTAAATGCAGGCACATTGAAAAAGTATTTATTCCTCAAATGGTCAGGAATCTTCAAATGCTCATTTAAGCATATAGCTAGCAGTACATATGTTATATTCAATACCAAATCTTAAATAAAACAACTGCGAAAAATGTGTCTCGGTAAGTCAATTCACAAAATTGAGACCAAAGTCTGAGGTTCAGCTGTGCTGGCTGGGGGATTCTGGGAGTTGAAGTCCACAGGACCTAAAGATGTCAAGATTGAGAAACAGTAATGAAAAGCTACAGCTAAGGTATTCTTTCTAAAAGTATTAAATCTACAATGACAACAGTTACAGCTCTTCGTAGTGTCCTATTGCATCAGAGCAGGCATCAGCTACTGTATACTGTACTGGATATGCAGTGGTGGGATTCAAATAATTTAACAACCGGTCCTCTGCCCTAATGACCAGTTGGGTAGGCATGGCTTGGTGGTCATGTGACTGGGAGGGTGTGGCCAACTCAACCTCACTCAGATCGATGGGCGCTTCGCCTTAGCTGTTACAATGTTTTAAGGTTTAACCGAAGAGGCAGTTTCTGAAAGCAGGTCAATAAATATTAGACTAGAAACAACACCAGAATGTTTCCTTCCTTACAGGATTAGCCCTGTAAAGTGGGGAAAAAAAACAAAAGGAGATTTCTTCCAACAACCGGTTCTCCGAACTGCTTAGAAAGTTAACAACTGGTTCTCCCGAATAGGTGCGAACTGGCTGAATCCCACCACTGTGGATATGCGAAATCAAAAGCATTGATTGTAACTACTGCTCTAAGAAAAATATCCGAACCTCAAATTCTAAATGTTCAGTAATGGTGTGTCAGTTCCAAAGCTCACACATTTGCCATGCCTGTATCCTCTTTATACAATAAAAATTTCTGCATTCTGCCTGAACCAGGGGTGGCTTCCACCAGTCTCTATTGCCAGGTTGCTTGTGGGCATTCTGCGCGCACATGTGCAAAACAATAGAAAATTGCTCTACGCATGCGCAGAATTAAAAAAATCAAGATGGTAGTGCCTATGGCGCCACCAGGAGAACCAGTTCAGGGGCATGGCAGGCCTGTGCCACTGCTGGTTCCAGCGACCCAGGCTGCAAAACCATTACCGGTTCAGCAGAACCGGTCAAAACTGATTGGAACCCACCACTGGTCTGTACCTACTAAAATTCCCTCAACTTAACAAGTAAACAGTGGCGATGTCATCTGAAAATGTCCTGTCTGTGGCTTTTCACACTGTACTGCTATAGTCAACAAATTCCTTGTCTATAGTAACTTCATTTGCTCATTGTAAGTGTGGCATGCTTTTGGGTTGATGTATTGCATGATCCCAACTTGTTTAAATCCCAACTTTGTGAAAAATAATTGTGTGGCTCCAGACAATTGGTCTTTATTTAGAAATAAAGATTGCACAATGCAATCTGTGAACCCAATCAAAGATTGTTAGAAACAAGTAAACATAAAAATATTTACTTAATTTGATTAGCTTGCTTTAATTGTTACAAGCTATAAAGAAGGCAACTTAACAAATGACATTTAATGCAGGTGAGTAAAAGAGAAAAGGTATTCATTGAATATCATTTGTTAAGATTCTGCTGTATAACTTGTAATAATTCTACCGAATCCGCAAAACATAATTCTGAGCAATACCAATACAAGAGAGTCAATTTTCAATATATACTACTGTCAATTAACATTTAAGCAAAATTGAAATCCAGAATCATTAGCTGATCTATAACAGTTTTGGTTTCTTAACACTTTCTTGAAAATTAATGTGCAAAATTTTCAGCGTTTTAAAAAGGAGAGATAATTATTATAACTTACATGCATTCTTAGTTTTCTATTTAAAGGAAAATTTTATTCAGTAGGATGATTTAGCCATAAAGGACTGATAATTCAAAGAGGATTGGTTCCAAATAATATGCTTATGTATGATTCTATGTATCCATAATGTTTGTGATTAAGGATTTTTCACTATGTGAATAATGAGATATCAATTCATTTGTTAAAATAGATTGTGTTATAGAAAGCTTAGAAGATGCTGTGTTGGGAAATTGGGATATTACTACTATTCATATTAAATTTACTTAATATGAACTGAAAAGTGGATCACTAGGAAAAATACATTCGTATATGAAAATTTTACCACAGCCAACATTAATAAGCATCAGAATATCTAATATAAAGTGTGAACTGCAGTGTCCTTAAATGTAAAGGGAAAAAAATATATCTTGGTAAATTAGTTCTCTGGAGGCCAAAGTTAAGAATGAAATGAAAGAGTATCTTCATTTTCAGCAAACACCAATTCTTTTTCATGATAAAACTATTAAGCTGTCAGCGGAGTATTTTGAGGGACTGTTCCAAGACAAAAGGACAATTTCCTTTGGGGAGATTTTGTGTTGCCAAGTAATCAATATTTTAGCAGTGCTTTACCCATTTAGCTGAGGCTTTCTGGAGTATCAAAACAATAATTTATTCATTTATGGCAAAGTTCAAGGTAATAGTTTCATTCATTTATTACTGTCTCTTGATGATGAGTCTGCTTTAGTTTTTTTTTTTTCCTCTTTTATTTCTCTGTCACAGGTAGAGCATTATGACATGGAAAGAGCAGCAATTGTCTGCGCAGCATTGAGGGGTATTTTTTATATAAAATAAAGCTTAATAGAAACATTTCACTGCATAACCCAGTGTTTCTCAACCTTGGCAACTTGAAGATGTCTGGACTTCAACTCCCAGAATTCCCCAGCCAGCATTCGCTGGCTGGGGAATTCTGGGAGTTGAAGTCCGGACATCTTCAAGTTGCCTAGGTTGAGAAACACTGGCATAACCTGTTTTACTATTAATAAAACAGTTTCTACAAAAGTGATATTGGCAGTGCGCTTGACATTCTTCCATCATCTAGATTGTGATTAGAATCAATTAGTTTAATTCAGTGGTGGGTTTGAAAAACATTTCGAAGCTACTCTGTGGGTGTGGCCTCCTTTGTGGGTGTGGCTTTCTGGCCATGTGACCTGGTGGGAGTGGCTTGCCAGCCATGTATTCTCTCTCTCTCTCTCTCTCTCTCTCTCTCTCTCTCTCTCTCTCTCTCTCTCTCTCTTTAATTTTTTAAATTTAAATTTTTAACTTTTATATTATGTGTTTCCTTTAATTGTTGTACGCCGCCCTGAGTCCTTGGGAGAAGGGCGGCATATAAATCTAATAAATCTCAATCTCAGTCCCAATCTCTTTCCTTCCTTTTGTCTCTCTGTCCCTTTTTCCTTTTTCTCTTTCATCTCTCTCTCACACTTTTTCTTTCTTTCTTTTTTATTTATTTATTTCTGCCTTTCTTTCTTTCTCTTTCTCTCTCTGAGAGAGCCGAGGTGGCGCAGTGGTTAAATGCAGCACTGCAGGCTACTTCAGCTGACTGCAGTTCTGCAGTTCGGCTGTTCAAATCTCACCGGCTCAGGGTTGACTCAGCCTTCCATCCTTCCGAGGTGGGTAAAATGAGGACCCGGATTGTTGTTGGGGGCAATATGCTGACTCTGTAAACCGCTTAGAGACGGCTGAAAGCCCTATGAAGCGGTATATAAGTCTAACTGCTATTGCTATTGCTCTGTGTGAGTCTGTCTGTCTGTCTGTCCGTCTGTCTGTGTATGTGTGTGTCAGTGGTGGGTTTCAAAAAAATTTGGAACCTCTTCTGTAGGTGTGACCTGCTTTCTGGTGGAACCTCTTCTAACCGGTTCGGTAGATTTGACAAACCGGTTCTACTGAACTGGTGCGAACTGGTAGGAACCCACCTCTGGTTTAATTACACTAGATCAATTAATTTTTTATAGCAGAACGGAGAAAAAGAGATAACAAAGGGAAGAACTAAGATGGGGTGCAGAAAGACCCTGTCTTTCTTTAGCTAGTAGGGTGAACTATAGGATGAAATCCGAAAAGGAATCAGAGCATGCAAAGCAAGCTATAGGCCAAGGAAAAGAAGGCATACAAGATAGACAGAGATCTATTGGAAGGAAAAGATTTAATATACCAGAAATGTAGCACCAAGAACTGGCATGCATATTGCATGCTGGTGCCGAGAAGGAGAAATAGAGCACCAGGGAGTAGAAATAGAAAAGAAATGAATTAGTCGAGAAAAGAATGCAGCAGATTCCCTAGGGATAAAGGAAGAATGAATACACTACATGCTACACAGACTGAAAAAGGGAAGTGGGGTATAAGACAACAGATATATTTTTTTAAAAAAAGTGAGAACCTCTTTTCATTGCTTTTCAATTGGTTAAAATATATCAAAGTGACTTTTTCGGTGATCTGAGTGTCAGAAGAGGGACATAATCATGGTTTGCCATCAGCTGGAGGACGGATGCCTTCCACAGGAGGGATTTGATCAAGAAATACTTGACCAATCTCTACTTAAGGGCAGCCAAAGAAGATAGAATTGCATATCTTTGTCTTTTGAACCATCTTTGCAGGCTACAACAGTATACACAAAAAGCAAAACAAATTTCCTCTTTTTTCAGAAAAGAAAGTTTCCTGTCAACTACATGTTTTTTTAAAAAAAAAACACGACATCTATATCTGAATGATTGGCCGGTTCACCGACAAATGCACGCACGACAAAAGCGCACTGCCAAAACTGCGGCGAGAAAACGGCGAGGTTGAAATCGCGCCCACAACAGCACGCCCACAACACCGCGCTGGCAAAAGTGCGCCATCAACAAACAATGCGAAAACAAGGTAATAACCCTAACCCTAACCCTAACCCTAAACCTAAACCTAAACCTAAATCTAACCCTAACTCTAACCCTAACCCTAACCCTAACCCTAAACCTAACCCTAAACCAAACCCTAAACCTAACCCTAACCCTAACCCTAACCTTAACCCTAATCGTGTTTTTTTCGGCCTCTACAGGAGGAGGCAGTAGAATGACGTGCCTCACCTACGTCAGGAATTTTTAGGCATTTAACCCTTGCTTAACTCTGCTCGAGTGATCATAAAAAACGCCTAAAATCAGACTAGATGAGGCACGTCGTTCTCCTGCCTCCTCCTGTAGAGGGCGCATTTTTAGAGGATTTTTTAAACAGTTAAGCAGAGTCATCCATGGTGACTCTGGCAGCAACTAGCTCAGCCTGACCTCAGCTCTTGCCTTTTTCCTTTTACATTTTCTTTTCTTTTCATGATGACAGTGGTGACGCTCTGCCTCCCCTGCCTCCCCTGACTGCACGTCCCTGCTTGGAGGTCATCTAGTCCAACCCTCCGCTCACAAAGGAGACCTGTACTAGGGTTTTGAACTGCCGAACTGCCGGTCTTCTAGTCCAACCCCCTGCTCAAGCAGGAAACCCTATACTTTTTCAGATAAATGATGGTCCATTTGTCTGAACTCTAGCAATGCATTCCTCCATTTACCAGGCTCAAATATTTGCAAAGGCATTTGTAAAGAGAAGATCCAATGATTTGGCTTTAAATCTCCTAATTATGTTTTAAGTTTAGCTTGTTTTCTTCAGCCCATTTTCAAATTGCTTTTGCTGGGAATATTGCCTTGATATTCTTTCTGGAATGAAGATGCAAATATAAATCTTAAAATAAAATGTTAAAATTCGAAACAGTCTATAAGGGATACATGAAGTGTAAGTAATAAAAATATTTGTGATTATTCTTCCTTCAGTAGAACAATAGTGCTTTACTGAATTGTGTACTAAGACTTCTACTATTCCAGTTAGCAAATCTAGCTATTCTGGGACATTCCAACATGGAAAGATCTTGCTCTGCATGAACCTGTATATTTATGAAGACAGAATATTTAATTTTTTTCGATTTTAGCCACTCTGGTATCTTAAATATTACAAACGTGTGGGGCTTTATTAAAAAAATTCAATAAACAGCAGACTTTTTGGACAAAATGAGTATTAAAGGGTAAACGCTAAATGCTACCTCTTAGCAGGACAGTAGTTTAAATTGCAATAGTAAATCATCAAGTGGGCTCCATGAAAAATATTCTCATAATTATTTGCTTAATTTTCTCTCATGCTGTTACTATGGGGCCATTATTACATAGATAGTTTTGCCAGCAGTATATCTGTTTTACAGCTAAAATAACTTTTTAAATGTGTGCTAAAATACCCAACCCCATTAGGTGACAATATTACTGCAGAAACTGATGATAACAATGCTTCCTATGACACAATCTCGGAGCCAGAAAAAAGTCACATTTTGCTTAGCACTCCGTCACCACATTGATCCACAGGTGTTGATGGGAAGCTGGATAAGAATGCTGCCCATGTATGTTTTCCATCGCCTCTGAGCTATTCCGTCTCCACCACAAAGCCATCAATTAGCTACTAATAGCTTTAACTTTCATAGTCCCTATTAAAGCTGCCAAGGACACTTAGTAATGACCCAATTTTAATGTGGGACTAGTTAAAGAACTAGTTAATCAACTGTGAGCAGCTGGTGGGTTAGGGTTAGGGTTATTACGTTGTTTTCGAGTTGTTTCTTGATGTCGCGCTTTTGTCGGCATTTTTCGGCGCCCTTCTGTGGGTGCGATTTTGACCTCGCGGTTTTCTCGCCGCGGTTTTGTCGGGCGCGCTTTTGTCGGTGAACCCTGCCACACACCCAAATGGGTTCCCCGGGCACCGCCGTTGGTGCGATCTTGTTTTTCAGATTTGCGCATGGACAAAACAATTTTAATTGCACTGTGCATGTGCATGCACAAAGCGTGCACACAAGCAAATCGGCAGTAGTGCCTGCCAGTACCCACCCATGTGCCAAGCATATGAATTTTGATCACATGGTCATTGGTTTCCTCCAACCTTCTAAAAAGCTAGTATGGCTGAAGTTTCTTGCTGGGTGAGGGGTGCAGGTTTGTTTTTATGCACTGGATTTGCCATTTTTATTCATGCTTAAAGTTTTTACTCATGTTTAAAGTTTTTATCCTATAGTATAGTTGTAAGATGCCCAGGGTTGGTTTAAAGTTAGTGCCATGAAATAAAGTAAAATAATTTGTCTTATTTTCTTTGTTTAGTCACTTTCCTTCCAACTGTATAATGTCCCCTCATACAGCATACTTTTGTCTAACTGAAATTACTATTATATTTCATATATTGATATAATAAAAGCACATATGTGCTCTACATGGGGCAGCCCTTGAAGAGTATTCGGAGACTTCAACTCGTCCAGAATGCAGCCGCGCGAGCGATTGTGGGTGCACCTCAGTACACCCACGTTACACCTATCCTCCGCGAGCTGCACTGGCTACCGATCGGTCTCCGGATACGCATCAAAGGTGCTAGTCGTAACTTATAAAGCCCTTCATGGTATTGGACCTGGGTACTTGAGAGACCGCCTGCTGCCAATTACCTCCCAAAGACCAGTTAGATCTCACAGGGTCGGCCTCCTCCGGGTTCCGTCCACCAGCCAATGCCATCTGGCTACTACCCAGGGGAGGGCCTTCTCTGTAGCAGCCCCAGCCCTTTGGAATGAACTCCCCACGGAGATCCGGACCCTCACCTCTCTCCAGGCCTTCCGGAAAGCCATCAAAACCTGGCTGTGCCAGCAGGCCTGGGGTTGATGAGTTCCCCTCCCCTCTCGACTGGTATGGCTGTGTGATTTTCGTGTATTTTAATTATGTGTACTGTGTTTATGTTCCCTTTCCCCCCTGAGTTGTTCACTGCCCTGAGTCCCTCCTGGAGAAGGGCGGCATACAAATAAACCAAATACAATACAATACAATACAATACAATACAATACAATACATATGGCCCATGCTACTACATTTGTATGTACCAAATAAGTTGTTCTTGGATCCCTTATAGGAGTTATTGTGAAGCTGTGCAAAGATTTGCATTCAGTTCCAAAAGTTTGGATTTGGATTTGGATTTATTGCATTTATATGCCGCCCTACTCCCGGAGGGACTCAGGGCGGCTCACAAATCAAAGGAAGGGAATACAGACAGGGGGGAAACAACAAGCAAGCAACTACAAAAGAATTTAAAAACAATCAACAGACACACCATTCGAGCGGGGACAGGAACTCATCAGCCCCAGGCCTGTCGGAACAGCCAGGTTTTAAGGGCTTTGCGGAAGGCCTGAAGGGTGGTGAGGGTTCGTTCCAGAGGGCCGGAGCAGCCACAGAGAAGGCCCTCCTCCGGGTGGTAGCCAATCAGCATTGGCCAGTAGATGGGATTCGGAGGAGGCCTACTCTGTGGGATCTAATAGGTCTGTTGGAGGTAATTGGCAGCAGGTGGTCTCTCAAGTACCCAGGTCCAATACCATGAAGGGCTTTATAAAAGTTGTTTTGAAAATTCTGAGAATATACAGTAACATATTGGCTATACTCATTAAAATAGGTGAGTTTGTTTGCAGGATCATAAGGCTGCTCCTTGCAACAGCCATGTGATTTTGGAAGAAAGCACAGCTGCCTTTGTAAATTGTTTTTTCTGCTCTTTAAACTCAAATCTGAAAATATTGCACAGCTTATTATATTTATTTATTAATCAAAAGGTCTCCAGAACTATGTGCAGTCAACAAAGAAAGTCAGATCTATTTCATTCTGATTATTTTCATATGGATTATTAATTGAAAATCCATTTTTTAATTTAAAAAAAAACCTTCCAGACCAACAAGATAAATTTTAGTACTTCCTAATTAAAACTACTTGTGATTTATAAAATGTGTTGATGTCTTAAATGTCATTTACATCTCCGAAAGTAAAGGAATAAGTTTGACTAGCAAAGGTTTCTTTGATGGGCAAGAATTGTGTATGTGTGTATATCTAAAGTTGTCAATGTCACCCTTTTCTTTATTGCAAAATGAACTCATTTCACTTTGTGGTGCCTAATAAACTTAAGCCCTTTGGCTTTTATTCGTCCCTGTTGTAAACTATGGAGTGCTACCATGTTTCTTTAACATCTGGGACTTATCACATCCTTTCTAATGACTCACTGGGCTGCAGAAAATGCCTGCTGAGCCACAGATGTGTGGTGTCACGCAGACTTAATGGGATACAAAGGAGAGAATGAAAGGTGCGTACTGCGGAGATGACGGTTGGGATGTTTGATCCCGAGATGGAAAAGCACTTAGGAAGTGAGCAGAAAACCAGTAAAAAGAATAAATCAGATCCAAAAAAAAATATTATATGTCTACGACACTTGTCGGAAGGAAATGTGACTAAGAACCATGCGTTGCTGTAAGCAAGCACCATTTCCATGTGGTCCTTACACATAGAATTTTTTTTTATTTTCCATTTTCATAGCATATAATCACATGTATACTATTACATAGTCAATATCATGTTGTATTATTAAGTGATTACATCAATTCATCTTACCATCAACTACCAAAGGGGAAAAAAAACACCAGTTATTGGCTCTTCTGCTCTCCATACACCATATTTATACCTTATCCGACACTTTCTTCCCCCTCTCTGCTCCCCTTTTCTACATCCTTTCCCCCCTCCATCATTTTCTACTCTACTTCCCCTTTCTTTCTCCTCTCTCCCCTTAACACTCCTCCTTATACACCTCATCTTCCCCCTCATCCTCTCTCCTGTCCCTCTCTTCCGATCTTTCTTCTCTCCTCTGGTTCCCACTCTTCTACATCCTGTCTTCCCTCCATCATTTTCTACTCTACTTCCCCTTCCTTTCTTCCTCTCCTCTCTCCCCTTACCACTCCTCCTCCTTATACACCTCATCTTCCCCCTTCACCCTCTCTCCTATCCCTCTCTTCCTATCTTTCTTCTCTCCTCTGCTTCCCACTCTTCTACATCCTGTCTTCCCTCCATCATCCTTTTCTACTATACTTCCCCTTCCTTTCTCCTTCTCCTCTCTCCCCTTACCACTCCTCCTTATCCTCCTCCTCTTCCCCCTTCCCCCTCTCTCCTGTCCCTCTCTTCCTATCTTTCTTCTCTCCTCTGCTTCCCACTCTTCCTCTAATTCACTTGGTGTGTTTCAGCTTCTGAGCAAACTCCCTTTTGTGTTGATGGTATTTCCATGAGTTCTTGTAGCATGTTCATCAAGACATTTTGAAATACTAATTCCAAAATATTATCCTATAGCCAAGAAATTATGTTTGCATATTATAAACTGGTTTATTTTTAAATATATATATATATAAACTACCATTTCCATAATGTCAAACCATTGTGTCTTTGTTGCTAATACAATGGATGTGAACTGCTATTACAGTTTGTATATGCAGTTCAGAAGTGAGATAGGCAGCAAGAATTATATCATTCGGTTCTACCGAATAGGTGAGAATTGGTAGGAACCCACCTCTGTAGCAGAGGTAAGGCACTGTCTTATTCCGTACTGTTGAAGGGCTTTTATTTTGAAGCGAGCTTTCAAACTGGACAATGTACTACTTTACAGAAGTTTCCATGCTCTACAGTCATCTGAGAAGCAATCCTAAGAAGAGCTATTAGAAGAGTTAGGTCCTCTCTGTATAGTTTTGTGCTGGAGAAGGCACTCCAGATGTTTTACATTGCAACTGTCATAATCTCTGACTGTTTTCCAGGTTGGCTGGAGTTAACAGGTCACCACATTTGCTGATGCAATAGACCAAGTACCCTATTTTCCCAGAAGAAAAGCACAGATTTTTAACTTCTCCCCTGTAACTCTTAGCAAAGAGGTTGCAGGCTAATGGGATGAGACATAATAGTCTTTTCTATGCTGCACTTAGCCAATTCATGGAACTTGCCAGTGGCTGCTATAACAAGCTGTTGCCTTGTTTCCAGTATCACCCTCCAAGCACCCAATTTAAAGGTTCTTACGCTCCCCGTCTTCATTGTGATTGTTAATCCTTTGCATAATAATCTAGATACCAATGTGGCACCATGAATGACATATTAATCTATGCATGAAAAGACACATTAGTGTCGAGGAAAACTCAGTAGATATTCCTTTAATAAAATAATATTGCTTTAAAAGTGAATATGTCAGGAAGAAAAAGAAAAGCAGGCGTAATCAAAAATACGAGGAGATTCAAAACTAGATAGGAAATTATATTTAAGGATGGCTGTGTATTAGGATTTTTATTACTAATTCATTTCATTCTTAATCATAAAAATCCTGAAGCGAAACAACTACTTTGGAATTATCGTTAATAATTACTTTGATACCAAATTCCTTTGGATGAATAATACAGACGACTTAGAGATAGGACTCTTTCGAAACCTCCTGAGTGTTTGTATGAAGTTTAATTCATTTCCTATCTCCAAGTTTGCAAATGAAGTGTGAAACAATTCTTTATTTTTACAAGGTTGTCACAATTCATGCACAATGCCTGGGATATACCCAGCTTGATTAATTTAGTGGATTGGAGAGATGTTGTCATCCAGTATAACCTGTATCATTCATTTAGCCAGTGAGGTCATACAGGTACTATTCATTATTACAATTTATTGAATGATGACAGGGTGCTTGCTACTGCCATGACGCTCCCTGTATCAATTCACAGCAACTCCTGGCTTTATAACAATTCAACAACTCCATTGGGAAGGAAAGGACATGAACAGTCACACAGCAGAAAGCAGATAGGGGCACTTAAGGCAGACCTATAAGGGAGAATGAGGTGAGGGCTACATTCCCATCATTAGGAATTCTCTATCTTTTATCTGCACCCCGCCTCATTGCCTAGGCACCCATCTTGATGTCAAGATGGTTGACTAATGAGATGCTGTGATCTAAAACTAACATCTTTTTGGGATTTTAGAGCTTGTTAACAACTACTACAAGGTACTTTTCCCGCACTACTTGCCAACTATCTGTTTTGCAAAAGCCATGAAGATGCCCCATCTTTCACTCATTTCTATTAATGAGTTCAGTTCCCTGAGAAATAGCTATCTCGCTTATAAATTTTTCAAGATCTCTTCATTAGGAATATTTTGTATATTTTATTTTCTTGTTTTCACCATCTATTGAATTGTCATTTTTAATTCATCATCATTTTTAATTTATTGTGTTTTACTGGAGAGAGAGAGAGAGATACAGACAGAAAAAAACTTTGTTCATGAAGCTGCTCAAAAAATAATCCGAGGCGCTAAGGTTGATGGGTAACATCCTGCAGGTGAATGTCTTGGCCTCTTATTCAAGAGTCTGGGAAATAATCAATATGACCCAGAGTCAGAGCATAACACCCAGTGATTGGATGAATAACCAACAATCATTATGGAAATAAAGTATATTTGTACTTGGTTTCCTGTCAGCAGTAACTGGGCCAGAAGTGTGTGGCAACTTTTAATACTTGTTTAGATAAAAGTTAGTAGGAAACAGCAAAATGGAAGAGAACTAACATTGCTGAAGAGCCGAGGTGGCGCAGTGGTTAGGGTGCAGTACTGCAGGCCACTTCAGCTGACTGTTATCTGCAGTTTAGTGGTTCAAATCTCACCGGCTCAAGGTTGACTCAGCCTTCCATCCTTCCGAGGTGGGTAAAATGAGGACCCAGACTGTGAGGGCGATATGCTGACTCTGTAAACCGCTTAGAGAGGGCTGAAAGTCCTATGAAGCGGTATATAAGTCTAACTGCTATTACTATTGCTATTTTTACATACACAATACAGAAGGTTGATATGCTGTTGCCTTCAGAACTAGTCAACTAAACATGGATTTTTTAATAAATATTGCTCATAGAGGCCATTTTTCAGTCTTGCCTGTGTGAAATTAATTTTAGAAAGAAAACCAGATGTAAATAAGCAATAAGTCAAAAAACTAATTTCATTAGAATTTCAACAATATTATTCTGTGTTGTTGGAGCATGATACATTGGTAGCCTTGAGCCAAACATCCAATCTCTGTCTGATTTGGTGCTATTTTTAATATGGGATCTGGACTTCTATTATTGACAATTTTATTCTTATGAAGACTGCCTTGCTGATTGCTCTCTTATTTTTAACCTTTTAAAGGACTTGTGTGTATTTTAAAGTATAAGCAAATTTTCTTGAACCCTGGCCCCTATCTAACAAAATGAAATTCGATGGTCAAAAAAGCAAGATACTACATTTAGGCAAGAAAAACCAAATGCAAGGTTTACTATAGGTGGTACCCGGCTCAAGAGTAGTAACTGTGAGCGTAATCTTGGCGTCCTAATGGATAATCACTTAAATATGAGCCAGCAGTGTGTAGCAGCTACCAAAAAACTCCACACAGTTCTAGTTTGCATTAACAGAGGGATAGAATCAAGATCACGTGAAGTGTTAGTACCACTTTATAATGCCTTGATAAGACCACACAGGAATACTGCATCCAGTTTTGGTCACCACATTACAAAAAAGATATTCAGATTCTAGAAAGAATACAAAGAAGATGATCAGGGGGCTGGTGGCTAAAACATATAAAGAGCAATTTCAGGAATTGGGTATGTCCGTGACCCGACAAATGCGTGCATGACAAAAGCATGCCGATAAAACTGTGGCGAGAAAACCGCAACATCATAAACGCATCCTCAACAACACACCGACAAAACCGCACCCACAAAAGCATGATTTAAGTTAAGGTAAGCATTAGGTTCAGGGTTAGGTTCAGGGTTAGGTTCAGGGTTAGGGTTAGGGTTAGGGTAAAGGTTAAGGTTAGGGTTAGGGTTAGGGTTAGGGTTAGGGTTAGGGTTAGGGTTAGGGTTAGGGTTGGGGTTGGGGTTAGGATTAGGGTTAGGGTTAGGGTAAAGGTTAGGTTTAGGGTTAGGGTTAGGGTTAGGGTTAGGGTTAGGGTTAGGGTTAGGGTTAGGGTTAGGGTTAGGGTTAGGTTCAGGGTTAGGTTCAGGGTTAGGTTCAGGGTTAGGTTCAGGGTTAGGTTTAGGTTTAGGGTTAGGGTTAGGGTTAGGGTTAGAGTTATTGGGTTGTTATTAGTTCTTTGTTAAAGGCGCGCTTTTGTCAGCGCACTGTTGTCAGCGCGCTTCTGCGCTCAGTCATTGGCGCGATTTCAACCTCGCTGTTTTCTCGCCGTGGTTTTGTCGGCGTGCTTTTGTTGAACGGCATTTGTCAGTGAACCAAGTACGTCTACTTTGATGAAAAGAAGTACTAGGGGTGACATGATAGCAGTGGTCCAATATCTAACAGGCTGCCACAAAGAACAGAAGGTCAATCTGTTATCTAAAGCTCCTGAAGGCAGGACAAGAAGCAATGGATGGAAACTAATCAAGAAGAAAAGCAGTCTAGAACTAAGGTGAAATTCCCTGAGAGTGAGAACAATAAACAGTGGAAGGATGACAAGCAGTAGTTTTTTTTTCTTCTGCCCAGCAAGCTTTAGAAGAAATGTTTTTGATCCAACCCATTATCACTTATGCACTTAGTAGAATCCAACGTATGCCTGTGAACAATCCAATATCCACATTAAAAATACACTACTATGGACCAAATCTGATCACCTGTATTTCTCTCCCTTGTTTAATAGACTTTTAGGCAGATTAAAAGTTCTTAGCCATTCAAATATGTTGTAAATCATAAGTTGACCTCATAAAATTATTGTTTTTCAAAGCATTATGGCCCAGTTTTATGCTTTC
The DNA here is from genome assembly GCF_009769535.1 of Thamnophis elegans. Classification (NCBI taxonomy): domain Eukaryota; kingdom Metazoa; phylum Chordata; class Lepidosauria; order Squamata; family Natricidae; genus Thamnophis; species Thamnophis elegans. The sequence goes on from NC_045550.1 coordinate 3,628,291, forward strand.
ATGTAAAGCAAATTCATTTTTTGCAATCTATCTTTCTCACCCATCTGACCTCTGCTGTTAGATTAGTTGCCCACAATAATTTTACCAGCACTTCAAACAATTTTATCCTGAAAGTAGATGCAGAAATATCAGCTGATGAACCAGGACAAACTATACTATCTTAAAGCATGTTAAAACGTTTATTTAGGAATTCCTTATGTTATTAACTTTTAGCTCAGCTTGATCTAGGACACATAGTGGGATTGGCAAATATTAAACATGCATAAAATATATTCCGGGAGTGGGCAATCTTAATAAAATGGTTGCACTGTTGTGCAGAGAAGCAAATTTGTATGCAACATTGACATCAAACTTGAACTCTAAAATTCACTAAATGTCTCGCAAATCAACTCCCTGGTGATTATTGCCTATCATTCAATTTCTTCGACACTGAAAAGCGGTATGCACTTTCCCAGGAAGTACCCTACTTATTTCTACAAAAAGATAGAAAATATTTCTATATAATAGAAATAGGACCATTCTTGTATGGTTTAGTTCTAGCAATAAAGAAAGCATTCCTATGAATTTTACTCAATGAAAAAAAAAAGATAAAATTCATTGGAGTAGTTCTCACTGGAGTTACATAAGACTGTACTGTGAAATACTAAGATATACCTATACATATATGTTCTGAAGCCCCTCGTCCCACACCAACACACACTCCGAGCCAAAGATAATTTATGGCATTTAATTAACAGACAGACAGGTCCTTGGCAGCAAACCGGCACAGACAAGCTTGGGCAGCAATCCAGCACAGATAAGGCTTGGCAGCAATCCAGCCTGCCAAGCTCACAATAATGTTCTCCGACATTAATTCCTGCATTGACTTCTGCAAGAGGGGCGTGCGCACAAGGAGTCTTTTTATAGTCTGGAGAGGAGCCTAATGACCACCCGCTGAGTGCAATTACTTCCTGTAACTGCGCAACTGTTCCTTACACCTATTAGCTCTCCGGTGCCGGGCATCCAGGAACAACTCACTGCTGTCGTCAGGATCACACTCCCTTGTCTCCTCCCCACTGGTCCAAGGTTCTGGCCATCTCCTGGTGGCCAACCAGCCTCTCTGCGCCCTGCTCGGAGTCAGAACCCTGTCCAGGGTCCTCCACATCCTCCAGAGCCAACTCATAGGGCCCCTCGCCGTCGGAGTCTGGTGGCAGCTCCAACGGCTCCTGCTGGGCCACAGCACATACACACACACACACACACACACACACACATATATATTTCACGGTATTGAAATATTAGCCACAATGATTCAAGAATAATAAACTGTTCTAGAAAGAGGAAGAAGGCAATGGAATGACTTGGACTTACTTGGACTTAATCTTCGTAAATGTCAACGTCCACAAGGCAGTGACCGTTGCATTGTGAAGGCCAAAGGCAGAACGTCACGGATTACAGAGTTGTTTATCCGTGTGTTGTCCTGCCATTGGGTTATCAGCTTGTTTCACGGTTCCGTCGCCACGGGAACCAACACTCCCCATTTATCCGGGCTTGTGACCGGCTATGGTTTCCCATAGGCTGGGTTTCAATGGAATGGGATAGGATAGGATAGGATAGGATAGGATAGGATAGAATAGAATAGAATAGAATTATTTATTGGCCAAGTGTGATTGGACACACAAGGAATTTGTCTTCAGTGCATAAGCGTGTACAATAGTGTACAATAGTGAAACATAAAATTAATCAATTAATCGGTTTTAAAATAGAAATGTATAGCATATGGCTTTTCAGAAACATTTTTTTTTCTTACAGGGGAAAAAAAAATCTCTCACCATCCCACCCACCTCTAATAAGGCAGAGCCTTGTAAGCAATGAAGAATTTGATATAAGGGTAAAGGCTTTAAATCAAAAGTTTCCACAGTCGGTTTTCCTCTTAATTTCACCAATAATAGATTCTGTGAGCTTTGTTTGATGTGACATTATATTTTGTAAGTTCGTAAAGGTGCAGCTTTCATGTTTTCTGTTACAGCACCTTACACTTCTCTGAAGTATGGATTTTCTCGGCTTCTCCTCATGTCTTCTGTCTTTTATTTTCCATTACACAACAGCTGACCTATCAGATATTCTTCTTCTCTGCCAACATATATTCTGTTGCCAACCATCAATGAGAATAAGACCAGATAGTCTGTTTTATCCTCATTCTATTGCAGTTGCCTGCTGAACCACGCTCATTCCTCTGCTGGCCTGCTAAAGATTATTTGCCAGGATTGTGTTCTTAGCGTCTGTTTAAACTAAATGGAACAAGTGGTGCTTTTTGAACTGACAATTTTTACTTCAGGTTGCTTGTGATTTTTTTTTCCCCCCAAGTAATGACAGATACTTTTAGGAAGACATGGCACACCTTTCCAAATAACGAATCTTGTGAAAACATAGCAAATGAAATGAGACAAAAGTACAGGTCAATGAAGGCCTTTCGAGGAACAAAAGTCATCAGTGCAGGAGTTGGAAAAATAAATAGCAATAGCAATAGTTAGACTTATATACCGCTTCATAGGGCTTTCAGCCCTCTCTAAGTGGTTTACAGAGTCAGCATATCGCCCCCAACAACAATCCGGGTCCTCATTTTACCCACCTCGGAAGGATGGAAGGCTGAGTCAACCCTGAGCCTGGTGGGATTTGAACAGCCGAACTGCTGAACTGCAGTCAGCTGAAGTAACCTGCAGTGCTGCATTTAACCACTGCGCCACCTAGGCTCTCTTGTGAATGTATTTAATTTGATTGGATCTTTTCCATAGCAAATATAATTAGAAATAAGATGTTCTGAATCTAAACCAATTCAAAATAATCTTCATTTAACACACACACATTCCCTGTAATATAGAGTGACCAGATTTTAAGATGGGTAAAGCTGGACACCATTGATTGGGGGGGGGGACTTGGAGCACCTGAGCTGTAAAAAAAAAAAGAGGGCTGTAAAACCATGAAGCGTTACCCCTGCCGCCACCGCCGCCGCTTCCTCCGCCGTGCTTTTGAGGAGCTTCTGATGGCTGAGCCGCTTGGCTCGGGACCGAGCCTCCTCCTTGCCACGCTGCCACTGCAGGAAAGCCCCCCCCCCCTTGAGGCTGCCGGATGGCTGTCGCAAAAACGTCGCATGTCAGCACGCGCAGGAGGGGAGGGAGACTCGCCCCTCATCGGGCGCTGCGAGCAAACTGAGCGGAGGGAGGGAAACCACTGCCCTCTAAAGGCCACATCGGGAACGACACTTCAGAGAAATAAAAACTTTTTTTTAACGGCATCCTTTTTAAAATTAATGATTCGGCATCTTTTCTTTCTTTTGGAAAATCGGGACTTTTTGAACACGGTGCGGGGCATGGGACAAACTGCTTTAGAAGAAAATCACTGTTGTAGATATCCAGCACTAAATTTGAGTCCAAAATAATAGATTCCAGAAAGCGAGAAACACTATTACTTTGAAAGGATCAGTTACAGCTTCAAACCATGTTTAAATTGCATGACACATTTTTCGTACTTTCCTTTTCCTTCTTAATATTGTATTTCAACAGCATTTAATTCTGGACCCATGCATGCTCTCTAGCATACGACGGAGGTGTTTGTACACAAACTGTTCACTAAAATATAAATAGACAGGTGTAATGTAGTGATCTGTTAAAATGTAAAGAGTTTGCTTCCAAATTCTAGCATATAACTAACCTGTATATGGGACCCAGATGCCAGATTTGCAGGCTTACTGAGAATGACTGCAGATTTGAAGTTATGTAACTCGTTGTCAGGAAAAAAAGGTTTGAAAAGCTTTGAACGTACCTCTTAAAACAAAATATTCATTCTCTTTATTTGGAATCCTTTACGTGTGTTTATGGATGCATGCATGCCTGATATGCTTGTCATGTCAGAAGCAAATCACTCCAAGGAAACTGACAGCCAGCTCAAGAGAAAAAAGCTTTTCCATATCCCCAAGAAAAATCAGTGAAAAACAAGTGATGAATTTCCTTCAAAGGCAGTGCAAAATCAGAGTGTGGAAATTAATTATTCCCATTCTGCATACTTCAACTGTTTTGGGAAATGATGTTACATTCACATGGCATAGAGAAAACCTTTTAGTTAAATTAAAGAATAGTTACTAGGTGGGGTGTCTGCATGGTAAGGTTAAAAAAAGTCAAGATGACAACCCTGACAGTGTGATTAAAGCTCCACCCGTTTTTTACATGTACCACACATAAAAAGTAGGTGGAGTTTTTACTTGTACCATCACTGAAGTGACCAGATTTTAACATTGGTAAAGTGGGACACCATTGACCGGGGGTCAGGTCTTGATTAAAAATTTAGTCTATATGCCGCATCCTTTTCCAACAGAACCACAACATTTGCCGCTGTGGCTGAGGTGAAGCTGCCAAAGCTCCCACTGGTGCCCCCGCCCATGGCAGTGGTGGTGCCACCTCCCCCCCCCCTTCAGAGCACCTGAGCTGGGCACCCCGTTACCCCTGCCTTCGCCGCTGCCTCCTCTGCTGTGCTTTTGAGGAGCCATGAGGCCGCCAGAGCCAGTAGGAAGGCGGCGGAGGGGGCGGGAGCAGGAAAAAGGGCCCCATGCCTTTTCAAAAGCACAGCGGAGGAGGAGGAGGAGGCGGCAGGGGTAACACGGTGCCCAGCTCTGGTGCTCTGAGTGGAGGGGGAGGCGCCGTTGCCATGAGCGGCTGGGGCCGGCACAAACTACCATCAGTCGCCCCCTGCTCATCAAAACAACTCCAGGGAGATCCTTTGTGGGAGATTCTAGCCACCTGCAAAGGACCTCCCCAACTTCCAGAGCCTGTGACAGTAGAAATCACTGCGCAGCAGTTGCAAACTGCCGCACAGTGTTTTCTTGCCACATGCGCGGCCGACTGAAAAATCGGGACTTTTTTGCAATGCCGTGGGACGCAGGACAAATTTTTAAAAAGTGGGACTGTCCCGCCAAAAGCGGGACATCTGGTCACCTTAACCATCACCATCTTCTCTGTTTTCATAATACTCTGCAATTAAATGTAAGTTTGCAGTGTTAAAAGACAACATGCAGCTTGGTTCTCTATGCTCAGCTCATTTTTAGAGGTGTTTCTCATTCAGTTTCTTGTCAGCTTTTTTAGGAAGACTTCTACATCTTGTTTTGCAGAACCATTTTTAAAAATAATATAATTATGGAACTTTAAGCATTCATCATGTGGAGAAATGACAAATGATTGCCCTCTTCCTGCATTTCACACATAGCTACCGTCAAATCCTCAAAAGGCTTTTTTCATCGTGTCAGATTCCTGTTTCTGTACAAGATTATTGTATTCTTTTTCTTACCGTGACTTTAAAAAAATGTTTGTAAAGGTAATACATTTGTGGTACAGTTGTACTAATCTATATTGCAATTTGAAGATACACAGGTATATATCAACAGAGTCTTAAAGTATCTTCAGCACAACAGGTTCTACAATAGATCAAGACATTCTTCTTAACATTTCATTTAGATTAAGACTGGACAATTTGCCCTTACTCCCAAATTGCATGTTGCTTCTGAGATTATTTAATGACATCCTCAGAATCTTCATTAAACACAGTTACTGAAAATCAACAACATGATTCTTCTCCATTTGGGGTAAGAAACTTGAAAAATATAATTAAAGTGAAAAATAATCAAATCATTCAAAAGTTCAGGAAAACTAAAAGCAAAATATTGTAGCTCCATCTACATATGTAAAAGGCCTTATTCGATTTATATCTCCCTGCAACTTTAGGTCTCAAATGCAGCCCCTAGATATTAAAGGCTCCTAGCTAAGTCTAAACTAGATTAATTTTTTGCCTGATCAATCTTTTAGGTCTTCATTTCTAGAACTGCAACATCATATCTAAGAATATTCAATAGGAAGCATCGGCATAGTCATAAAATATGTCCTTGTAGAAAATAGTATTGTCATTCAATCTTTTTTCTTTCAATGGAAATCAAGGTTATACTACTGGAAACATGAGAGTTAGCACAGTCATAATTTATTTTAAATGAACTGATGGAAACACCTTTCCACTTAATCACATTCCATGGCATCGTTGCTTAGTAAAATACAACTGTATTCAAGTCTCCATTAATGTCAGTGGAACTTAAGCTTTATTAGTTTAGTTTATGTTTATTATGATCATTTGATCAGCAGTAGTGTTGTACGTAATATATAATATACTACAAGCATTTAGCAAAATTTACATTAATCAAGACATTTTGTGTTCCTTAACCTTCTATCAGTAGAATAGTGGTATGTAACATGACACCAGTGGTGGGTTTCAAAAAATTTTGGAACCTATTCTGTGGGTGTGGCCTCCTTTGTGGGAGTGGCTTGCTGGCCATGTGACCTGGTGGGAGTGGCTTGGTGGCCATTCTCTCTCTCTCTCTCTCTCTCTCTCTTTCCTTCCTTTTGTCTCTGTCCCTTTTTTCTTTTTTTCTTTCATCTCTCTCTCACTCTTTTTCTTTTTTCTTTCTTTCTTTCTTCCTTTCTTTCTCTTTCTCTCTCTCTCTGTGTCAGTCAGTCTGTCTGTCTGTCTGTCTGTCTGTGTGTGTGTGTGTGTGTGTGTGTGTGTGTGTGGCAGTGGTGAGTTTCAAATTTTTTTGGAACCTCTTCTGTAGGTGTGGCCTGCTTTCCGGGTCCACTGGTGGAACCTCTTCTAACCGGTTCGGTAGATTTGATGAACCGGTTCTACCGAATAGGTGCGAACTGGTAGGAACCCACCTCTGACTGACACTAACCTAACACTTGACTCCATCGTTAGAGATACTCCAATCAGCTAAGACATAACTGATACAAAAGAGATTCTGGGAGGTCCCCTAAAGAGGATTTATGATTTAGATATAATTCCACATAAAAGGGAAAGCACAGTAACACAACTCAGTAACACAGAAGTAATTTTTCCTTGATCTCATAGAAAAACTTTTTGAGCAAGCAATTTTCTAGACTGTACCAAACAAGAACATGGAAATGTATCACGCTAAACTGGGCCATCATGGTCCTTTAACTCTGTGATGAGTGTTAAATAAAATGATTGTATATAATTATTTTTTCATAATCTCCATATAGAGAGATCTAGGACTAGCCTTAAATTTCTTTGAGGCTTCATATCCCAGATTAATGCATAATAACTTTTCTTGCATTCTCATAATTTATCTTTAAAACTATATTCCTGAAGCCTATCAGTTAGAGTTCTTAGCCGAGTAGGTTTACAGTTATTTATTAGAGAATCAAATACAGCTGGAGCATATGTAAATTCTAGATATAAATTAAACATTGATGTCCAACTTCATTTGGTGTCATAACCTATTTCTAAACCCAGCCAGCCTGGGCACTGCAAAGTATGCTATATTTTATGTAAGTAGTAGACTTATGATTATTAGATGAATATGTTGACTAGATAGGAAAATATATCCAAATGTTGCATTTTTAACAAAATAACTCATAAAATTGTCACTGGAAACGTTTTGCCAGTATGTGAACATTTCCTATCATAGCTGAAATTCAGGAACTAGAAAATATATTACAGTCATATCATTTGATGACTTGCATAATTAACAATCCAATTATGCACAGAAAGGGCTATTTATTCTTCACAAATAAATTCACAAATAAAAAGGACATAAGACAGGAGTATAATATAATAGAAGCTGCCATATAGCCACATTATGTGGTACATCCCTCTCAAGTCCTATGCTGGTTTTTTTTAAAAAAATTCTTGGACAGATGAAGGACATTTTTTCCATAAGTAGATATCATGGATTGATTCAAGAATTAGTATACATTTTATCTAAACTAAGAATTCAGACATTTCAGAATTCATAGGTGCCATTTCAAAGCTATTTTTTAAAAAAGCCATACACAGAAAAGTAGCAGCTTCTAGCTGACTTTGATTGCTCTTGAAAAAGTTAAGTGTCAGCGTTCCAAATACCATGCAGAATTAAATCAGAGTCAAAGGCAAAACTATGCTTAAAGTTCCAATTTAATAAGACAGGCATGTTGGCATCGTGCTGTGCGATTCCGACTCTGGAAGTTACATCAGAAACCCACCCAGTTAAAAGTTTATGATCTTGCCCCCACACCCACAGTCCATCACATGGTCCAATCTTCTTCTTCCACGCTGGCATCCACACCCAGCTGCTTCCGGTCAGGTGTGAAAATGCGGAGACAAAGGATGACCTTGGCTTCTAGTAAAGAATGAAAATAATACATTCCACAATCCTACTCCTTCTATTCCCCCCTCCCATCGACTTTACTTAAAGAAACAGCATAATGAAATAAGAGAAAGTGTGGCAGGCCAAAATTCTAAAAGGAATATAAATGCAGGCCTGACATTACTCAGATTAGTACTCAAGCAGAGTACAGGCTAGCAGGAAATACCAAGACTATATGCAAGACTGGGGAGTTTAAAAAAAAACCTTCCTGGAAGATAATAATTGCAAAGCACTTCCATGATGTTGCCAAGGAAAATCACATCATAAAAGCATATAGTCATCAGGAGTGGAGTTTGACAGAAGGGCTTCTTTGTGTTTTATTTATCAATTCTAAAGAGATTATAGGGTTGTAAAAAATGAAGTTTTTGTAGGAGACAAAGCTAAAATGTGATACTGTATGCGAACTCATATTATTTATTCTTAATATTTACAGTAAGAAGGTTAGCACAAAATTCCTATTCACACATTATTAACTCATATAAACATTGGTCCTGATCTCTACTTAAAGCAAATCAATGAGTGTGAATATGTGAAAAATAATCCCTACCTGGGATAACTTTTCTTTAAAAAGAAAAGATTCAAATGTCCTACATATGATTAAACATAAGTTGCATTCTACTGTCCATTATATGATATATTTTCAGGAGTATCTGTGATTCTTTGTTTCCCCTATCTGTGAATTGACTTGGGAAATTATCATCTACTAATGCCGTTCTCCAGGTATTTCACCCACAGATGGTGACTTTTGGCTACCGGTATATTTCCACATTAAACAAGAGAGACAGCTGATACTAACACTGCCGATATTTAGGTAACTTATAAAAATACTATGCTTATTCTAGATTACATAAATTGATCAATAAATTCTGACTTCTGTTTTATTACAATTGTAATGAATATAGTGCCTATAAACCATCCTTGTTCCACATTAGAGAGCATCATGTAAAGACATTGGGAAGGGGGAGAGAGAAGGTAGACTCTATGTATCTTACTAGGAATTTCCAATTTCTGTTGATCAAACCTTGATCTGCATGCAAATATTTATTTTAATCATTCTTAGAAAATATGGGAAATTATCTTCTATATACAGTATAGATACATTATTGATTGAAACCTAGCAAATTGAGTGTGTGTGCTATTCAAATACCCATTGGACATATTTGGATAACCTAAAGCAGAAGCATAGATTTTCAATGAACCTGGTACTAATAACAAAATATCACCATCATTTGTTGTCGGCTTTGTGGTTAATTATACCCTGATGAACCTTGCAAATCAACACTAAGTTAACACAAACTGTCACTGCTGTTTCTTAACCATGCCACTTTGTGGGAGGACCTGAGGTTCATGAACTGTTGCATTCTTCAACAACTGTGTTAAATCACAGAGAAATACTGTTTTGCTTTTTCAAAAATCAATTGTTCAACTTTTTTGTCATCAGTTCCCATATAAAGAGTAGAGAGAATCCATCACCCTCTTTTTATTGCTGAGAATAGAAAATGGTACTTTTATGGATCAGTCAATTAAAGCAGGAATGGTTTCTAACTAGAACTCACAAGGAATGGGTGGTTTGTGATACTTTGAAAGTTCTTCCTATTTCCTTTTCTCATTGGGGCATAGATTGGAATTATCATCTACAGCATCTATTATATTCATTTTCTATGAATATAATTCAACAACTGGCATGCTCTTCTATAGATCAGCTTGCAAGATTTACCAAAACAATAAATAACTGTTCACACACACACACACACACACACACACACACACACACACACCGTTCTCCGTTCAGGAACGAAAGCCAAACATACGTATGAAAGAATGTTTTAATCAGTCCCAGCTCTTGCTGGCTACGAGCCCAAAAGAAACATAGATAATTGCTCTGGCAAAAGTCCTATAACTCACACAGCACTGCCAAACAGACTTCTCTTATCAAGCCACTTATCCAAGTAGGCTTCTCTCAATTTGTGAACGCTAATGAGAACGTTGACTCCTGCAACCAGGGCGTGGCACAAACAGTCTCTTTTATACTCAAGAGAGGATCTTAATCAGTATCAGCTAATCACAATCATCTCCTACAATTACGCCGTTGTTCTTTACGCTGAGTAGCCCTTCGCCTGCAGGCATCATGAAACAACTCCCAAATGTTTTCCTGAACATTCCCTTTGATCCAATGCTCTGCCGCCACCTGGTGGCCAACCAGTCTCTCCTCACCCTGCTCGGAGTCGACACCCTGTCCAGAGACCACCTCCTCCAAGGCTGACTCATAAGACCCCTCGCTGTCGGAGTCTGGCGGCAGATCCAACAGCTCCTGCCGGGCCACAACAAATAACTATGCACAGACTAAATATGATCCTTTCTTTTCTGTTAATGAGTCTTTCACTTTCTGCTAATTGCATATCAGTAGTATAAGTTACATGGCAGTTAGTGTTAACCAAATAATACTCAGTAATCTATTGCGATTTTCTTCCTTCCCAATAAATAAGTAATTTGTAGGAAGATAAGCAACATCAGATGTTTAGCAAATTCTCTTTATAAAACAAATGGCATGAGTAGGACTCTTAATTTATAGAATTCCTCCTTGAATATTTTGCTTGGTAATGTTTTGTAAGGGGATATTATTCTTTGCTTATTGGTCCTGAACACATGTAGAAAAGCTTTTGTAGCCCCCTGAACATATTAGTTAAGAACTCCTGTTCAATAGTGTTCTTTGATATGGTTCTCCAATATGCTAACTAGAGCCAATGGCACAACTGACAATCTAATTGAGATTTGGCAGAGTATTTCATATTCAGATAAAGAGGAATTTGAGAGTAGACAAGGGATGCTTGGCACCAGGCCAATGGGCACTTATTTAGAAAGTCTCACAGGTGGTTTCATTCAGTCATCCAGCAAGGATTCTGCCAATGGTGCTGTCTCAGCATCCCTACTAGCTGATCCGCAGAGTTTTACTTTCATCATTTCCCAAAGAAGCCACTTGTGTGTTGTTAAGGACAGCAATAAAGTATGATGTTGACAGCAGTGATTCAGAAAAAAGGGAGATGGATAGAAGAACTAATCCATTGGACGTTGGCAAAAAGAAAGAGAGAGAAAATAAAAGCAAATCTGGGCGGTGGCCTTCAAAAGCTGGGGAAAAAAACCTTATTGCTGGAGGTTTAAGAAGAAATAAATATATCCTATGCAAAGTATTAACTTATTTTGCATCCATAAGCTGGAAGCAATAGGATATGATTGAGAAAAAACCCAAAGCAGTGGAATTTGGACATATTTTGATAGTGAAGTCCTTGTCAACTAGCAATAGCAATAGCAATAGCAGTTAGACTTATATACCGCTTCATAGGGCTTTCAGCCCTCTCTAAGCAGTTTACAGAGTCAGCTTATTGCCCCCAACAACAATCTGGGTCCTCATTTTACCCACCTCGGAAGGATGGGAGGCTGAGTCAACCTTGAGCCGGTGAGATTTGAACCGCCGAACTGCAGAACTGCAGTCAGCTGAAGTAGCCTGCAGTGCTGCATTTAACCACTGCGCCACCTTGCGCAGAATTTAGCCAAATTGGTTAGAAATAGCTGAAATGTATTTGTATAAATACAATACATACTCAGGATTAAACTTGATTATTTGGACATCTTTGGTTGTGGTGGATATATTTAGATATTGGGGCAGAGGTATGCTTTTATATGTAGAAGAAATCTGGTCTTATGATTATGATTTGATCGCTTTGATTTGATTATTTATAACTGGGGTGAATAAATACGTAAGAAACTCCAGATTTGCAAAAGTATCCCTTGTAGAGCACCAAATACAATGTTTTGGATTTCTTTTATCTAGAAATCTTTTAGCAGTTTAATAGCAATCCATAGCACCACTTTCCCCATTAAATCAAAAATACTCTCAGCTGGTTTGCACAGAGAAAAAAAATTAAGAAATCCAATCATGGGTCTCCTGTGGCCTGTCTTTTCTGCCCTTAGATTCCAAGCCAGCTTTTCGAACAAAAGGTACCCTAATGCTAATTGACTATCAAGCAATGGTGGACTCAGAAAGGTTTCTACAGCTTCCCCCTGGTGTCTGCCAGTTCTGTTCCCCTTTATTTTCTGTGAATAGATGGATTTCGTGAAAGCAAATATATGGCTTGATTTTTTTACTGCCATAAATTTTTTCCAGGTTACTTATCTCAGAATAGTGGCAGTTTGTCACCTAGTGGCAGAAAGTCCAAAGAATAAGCTTTGGGGGCTTGGAGCAAAAATGCCACTCTGCCTTGTATCTTGGTTCTCAAGCTGGGTATTTTTCTTTTCATCCCATGGCATTTGCCTTCTGGAAAAGTAGTGTGGTGTGTCTGTGCCACAACTGTAACAGACTGGATTAAATGTCCCTGCAGACCAGAGGTGGGTTCCTACCAGTTCGCACCTATTCGGTAGAACCGGTTCGTCAAATCTACCAGTTAGAAGAGGTTCCACCAGTGGACCCGGAAAGCAGGCCACACCTACAGAAGAGGTTCCAAAAATTTTTTGAAACCCACCACTGGTCCTTGGATATGATTATTCTACACTATCATACGCTCATATTTATAAAACTCAGTGCCTCTGTGAAAGGTAAGGATGACTACTGCGTTTGTGGTGCAATCAGAACATTGCGTGTGTTGAAGTTGTTTTAACACAAACCAAAGATGCCTTTTGAAAAACAAGTTTACATCCTATTCTTATGCATGCCAGTGCTGAGTGTGAGGTAATTTAAGGTGGTTCTGACAAGTGTCATCGGCATCTTCATATCCGGTCACATGGGCAGCAAGCCACTCCCATCCGGTCACATGGGCGGCAAGCCACTCCCACAAAGGAGGCCACACCCACAGAGTAGGTTCGAACAATTTTTGAAACCCACCACTGATGTGTAAATACATGGTGTGAGCAATTCTAACAAAATGAATGATTTGACCAATGCAATGGCAAGGTTTCAAAAAGTTTCCTCTAATCAGGAAGGACAAAACTTTCCTCTAGTTTTATCCACCCTCTACAACATTTTGCTTCTAGAAACAAAGGATATACCATCTTTCCTAGTTTTGGTGCACATTAACGATGTTTTTGTTTTATTCATTTTTTACATTCAAATGATGACTTTATGACAGCACAGCTGAAATACAATAATTGTGGCTACACTGTATTTTCTTTTTGCATTTAATTCTACCCTTCTACACTATGTAAGTATTCTAAGCAAATAATAAACATGTTGTTTCAAAATGCTGCATAATTAGTCAAATAAAGCCAAGAAGAAGTTACATTTATTCTTCATCAACCCATTTTTTCACTAACTCTCTTTAAATGATTAGACAGGAAATACATTTGTTCAATAATTCTACCATAGCAACATTAACCATGAATATAGGAAGAGCGACTGTTTGATTTTGCCCACTATGTGCTTTCCAAATGTTCCTTTCTCAGAAGTTGACTTGGCTTTAGAGCACAGGTGTCAAACTCATGGTGTCACGTTGCTATCACGTGATGTATTGTGACATTTTTCCCTTCACAGAGCTGGGGTGGGTGTCGCCTACACGTGACGCATCCAGCCCATGAGCCGTGAGTTTGACACCCTTGTTTTAGAGGGAATAATCTCAGTTCTCAAACAATCATTAAAGGAAATGAATTTAATTCTTATTGGCTTTTCACCATCTTTTTAAATGTATATACACTTGTATTTGTCTACCTCTTATAGGCTTAGGACCAGCCTATCTGCGAGACCGCCTACTGCCATACACCTCCCAACGGCCGATAAGATCCCACAGGGTGGGCCTCCTTCGGATACCGTCAGCCGGACAGTGTCGGCTGGCGGGCCCCCGGAGGAGAGCCTTCTCTGTGGCTGCTCCGACCCTGTGGAATCAGCTACCCTCAGAGGTCCGGGCCTTACCCCCTCTCATGGCCTTCAGGAAAGCTGTTAAAACCTGGCTGTTCCGGCAGGCCTGGGGCTGTTGACCTTAGTGTTAAGGTCCAGCCCCGATTAGAACGTATGTGTGTTGTGAATTTTAAATTATTTTTTATTTATTTTGCTTTTCTTTTTTCTTCTTTCATTGTAAGCCGCCCGGAGTCCTCCGGGATTGGGCGGCCTATAAATTTAATAAATGAATGAATGAAAATGAATTATGATGATATCATGATAAAAAGAGGTGATGCTTTTTTAAAACAAGGTACATTTTTCAACGCCCGTCTTTCAGGAATGCCGGTTAATGGGCGTGCTTGAGAGAATCAGGTTCAAGGTTTGAAAAAGAAAGGGAGAAAGAAAAAGCCTCAGAACTTTCCTAATATATATTCTTGGAGTGATGTTTAATACTGCGCCTTTTGTTTGATTCGACAATGGATCTTATCTTTTGGTAAGGACTGTGTTCAGGACTATTATTGCCCTATAGAAAAGGAGCCTCGTCTTTCTTTCCACTTGTTCAGCACTCCAGAGTGGCATTGCAAATTTAATCGAAGAACGCAGCTCCAGGGAGGGTCTTCTGAGACTCTTCCCTTTTTCATAATACTGTTATCTCCCCTTCCTTGTGTTGGGGATGCATAAAAATCACAAAAAAGTCATTCTGAGCATATTCTTCCTGATAATTATTGTCAGACTCCAAGATAAGTACCTATGTGATGTAACGTGTGTCGGAACTGGCTCTCTGAATGCAAATCTAGAAGCACTTATAGACCCAAACAATGGTGGCCCAGATCACCAAAACCTAGTATTTTGCTACAGACAAGAGACAGCTTTGATTTTTGTGTGTGTTTTGATAAGGCACAATCTGGGCGCTTTTATCTCAGCTGTTATATTTAAAGATGACATTCTAGCCTTGCAGCCTCGCCTATTGTTTTGACCCTGATTATCACCAAATGTTGTTGTTTAGTCAAACTCACCAGCTTAATGAAAGGCCTGCTGCTAATTTAAGGGAAATTATTTAAATGCAGAGTATCCTATACACTGCGGCTTCCAAAAGAACTAGGTGGTTAATCAAAAGTTAATTGTATAATTCTCATGCAGATTAGGTCCTCTTACAGACGAATCCCAGGTTGTGATTACAAAATAGAGGGGAGTGTGGCGTAATGCACAGGGGGGTCTCCAGCCTGGTAAACAATCAGCAAAGGTTTAATTTGTGGTAAACAAAGTGATGATACTCTGGGGGCCTTCAAGGGAGACAAAAAGGTGAAAATAAATTAAAAAAAACAACAACAACACAGAGAGATGATCTTTTTGTTTTTCAACATCTTTCAAAAAACATTAGCTAAATGAATAAAGTAATCCATTAGTATTTGCGGGCAGCATCCTCGCAATAAGCAAATTCACAGCAATTCTATAATTACACTGCAAAACTCCCAGAACAGGGTCCTGCCAGCAACCTGTCCTATTACTCTCTTTACAATAAGAAAGCCGCTATATAATGAGAAGCAAGATGAAATGACAGACCACTTTGATATAAGACACCAAGCTGTTCCAGTTGCATTAAAGAATGATTATGTGTTCTAAAACACACAAGTACATGTGATTTAGAAGCACCAAACACGTATGAACGCTCTCCAGCATCACTCTTGGAGGAAGAAGGGAAGTTTCTAAATATGATATATAAATAAATATACAGTAAATGACTTGACTTAAGTCTTTAGCGTCGGTACGGCATCGCCAATCCCTTCGCTGTAGAGTCGCATGCATCCCGAATCAACGGGATCCATGATTCTAGGCTGAGTACTACTTGAGCTCGCCGGGCCCAAGAGTTGACAGAGCCCCTTCTGTTGGAAAACGGTGGGCACCTCGAGAAGGCAGGGGTTGTCTTGATAATGAGAGGCTATATTTTGCGCGTCAATTATCCTTGCCCACCATACAGTAAATGGAAGTAGATATGTGCATACTATAGGACAACTAAATTGGGAACCTATATATCTTAGCTACACAAGCTTTGAACTGTTTGTTACCCTGTCTGTTGTGGCCCGGCAGGAACCGTTGGCGCTGCCGCCAGACTCCGACAGCGAGGGGTCTTATGAGTCGGCCCTGGAGGAGGTGGAGGACCCTGGACAGGGTTCCGACTCCGAGCAGGGCGCAGAGAGACTGGTTGGCCACCAGGTGGCGCCTGAGCCTTGGATCAGTGGGGAGGAGACAAGAGTGAGTGATCCAGAAACCACCTGTGAGTTGTTCCGGGATGCATGCCGTCGAAGGGCTACTTGGCGTCAAGGACAACTAAGTAATTACAGGAGGTAATTACGCTCAGCTGATGCTCATTAAGATCCTCTCCTGATTACAAAAGACACTGCTTGTGCCATGCCCTTCTTGCAGAAGTCAATGTTAGGGACTAACGAGAAACAAAGTTGGTAGGCTGGATTGCTGCCAGAGTTTGTTTGCATTGCTGCCAAGTTCTGTAGGACTTGCTGCCAGAGTGCTTATCTCTTTGTTTATGTGGCTTTCAGCCAACGAGAGTCTGGACTGATTAAAAGAAACATTCTCATTTACGTTTGTTTCGGTTTTCATTCCTGGACAGAGAAGGTGGGGTCAGAACACCTGTTTATGAACATGGTGGCTATTATTGCAGTTCAGACAAGTCCTGCTTGCTTTTGATTCAATAGGGAAAAAATTGCCTGCTCATTAAAAAAAGACTGAGTTTAATGCTTGTAAAGGCCCATATTTCAGCAAGGTACTTCTTGATGTCCTTGAGCCCTGCAGTTCCTCCTCCTTTGCTATCATAGCCTGCCTGTCATTACCCACCTTGGTCAAATGAGTAAATCTTGAGAGTTCCCTTCCGTTAGTAATGGTGCATTGCTGTTATGCTGCACGTCTTTGAAGAGGTTGAGGTTCTTCAAAATGAAAAGACATCATCTATTTATAAATTTAGCAATTTTTAGCAATTTAATAAATTTGTATGCCGCCCAATCCCGTAGGACTCTGGGCGGCTTACAGCAAGATAAAAAAATAGAATAAAAAAAATAGCGTGAGATATAATTTAAAAAACAGCACACCATACATTCCATTTAAGTGGGGCTGGACCTTGTTCAACAGCCCCAGGCCTGCCGGAACAGCCAGGTTTTAGTGGCTTTTCGGAAGGCCGAGAGAGTGGGAAGGGTCCGGATCTCTACGGGTAGGTCGTTCCACAGGGCCGGAGCAGCTACAGAGAAGGCCCTCCCCCGAGGAGCTGCCAGCCGGCATTGTCCGGCTGACGGCACCTGAAGGAGGCCCAACCTTAGTGGCTCCTAAGACTGCAGGCCTATTATCATTAGTCATACACATAGAAATTGCAACTATTTCTTTACCATATCCATTTTTTCCCTAAATAAATGGTGTATTTTGTGGATAGACAGAAAACGGAAAGTATTTTTTTTTCTGATCAGAGATTTCACTCCATACTGTCTTTGTAAGAAACTAACATTAAACTTCACAAAATAACTTAAGCTGAATTAATGTTCCTGTGTTTGGTATAGGACAAGTCATTTATTTTAAAATTGGTTTTAGATACATAGTTATAATCAGGATTGCAGAAATTATCCTTTTCCAGCCTTACCTACGAATACTGAAACTGGCCTGTCCATTCCTCTCATGTTTGAAACTAAATCTACCATTTTTATCTCTGCAGTGGTGATTTGTCCTATGTGAAATTTATTCTTAGAGCTTTTCCACATGTTCTAATCTTGGAAATATTTCACTATACATGTTTAGACAACACATCTTCATGATATCTCCTTTGCCTAATCCCAGCTCCGTGTAGATCAGCCTAAATTCATCTTCAACTTTTCAAGATCTAAAATAATAAAGACTCAAAAGCTCTCGCAAACTCTACATGCCTATTCATCTGTATCTCCCAAAAATCCATTTAAAAATGGTATTTTCTGTATTTTTTTTTCAATAAAATTCTTGGTGTACATGGCCTCAGTAACAACAGCCAGCCAATCAAACAGTCCGAAATCAGACCATGACTCAGAAGTAGCCAAACAAAGGACATCCACATCACATAAAAAGGTATTTAAAGACCAACGCTCTGACAGATAAGCACACTTCAAAGGGCACTGACAATGTCTCCTTGAATGGTGATGAAATGTTTGCAACCAAATTTCCAAGCTCAGAGCTCAGACCAACAGCCCAGCTACCGATCCGAGCTACTTATATTCAAATACATTTCAATTAAAAAAGATGTGCATCAGTGTAACTGAGAAAAAGATACATTGTCTTCCTTGTCTCAAATCGGTGCGCTGTGCAAGAATCTGGCACTGAATTATGAATTGTGAGAAGGAGAGGCTGTTTCTCAAGGAGTTATAAGACAAATAAGCATCGAGTCTTTAGCATGCAGAAAGATACCCAGAAAAGATCGTCCCTAAACCTTCACAGACAGACTAGAAGGTTGGTAGACCTACTTTCATAAGTAGCCTGAGTGGCAAGGCACCAGGGTGAAGCATCTCTAACCAGCACCCTGTCGTTCAAGTTTGAAAGGTGCCTAAAACCTCTATCGCCAGCTGTCCATGCTCATTGCTCAACAAGGCCTACTTCCGAGCCGAGGTGGCGCAGTGGTTAGGGTGCAGTACTGCAGGCCACTCAGCTGACTGTTATCTGCAGTTCAGCGGTTCAAATCTCACCGGCTCAAGGTTGACTCAGCCTTCCATCCTTCCGAGGTGGGTGAAATGAGGACCCAGACTGTGGGGGCGATATGCTGACTCTGTAAACCGCTTAGAGAGGGCTGAAAGCCCTATGAAGCGGTATATAAGTCTAACTGCTATTGCTATTGCTATTCACCACAGTTTAAGAAGGCCACTTGGTAGTAGTTTTTCCTTACTTTGGATGGAAGGGCAGACAAAGCCAGAAATCTACCAATCACTGCCAATATTTTTTTTTCCACCACAGTAAATATATAGGAAGAGGACCACTCACAAACTTTGTTATTAAAACAGTTTAGAACTCTGTCCTCAGTATAGTGCAAACTAACTTTTCATTCCGGTTGAAGGACTGGAATGATGCACTTTAATATGATTAGCAAAACAGCCGTTCATTTAAGTGGTATCCCCAGCAGGGGTGGGTTTCTCGCCCCGTTCCAACTGGTTCGGTTGGAATGGGGCCGGCGGCGTCCTCGTGCACGCGCGTGGTGCACGCATGCGTACTAGCGTCTGTGCGATGCTCCAGCTGCTCCTGGAGGATCGTGCAGGCGCTGTATGCGTTCTGCGCATGCGTGGAAGCGCAGAACTCGTCAAAACCGGGTAAGGACCACGGGCGGGCGGGTGGGCCCTTCGCCATTCCCGGAAGTTACTTACTTCTGGGTTCGCCAACCAACCGGTTTGCAGGGACCGCCGCGAACCGGTTGAAACCCACCCCTGATCCCCAGTGAATATTCACATCGTCCAAAATATTTAAGGATAGTAACAAGAAGACAGAAAAACCCAACAGACCTCATTCATGCAACAGCCTGGCACTGCATCCGTGCCTTTGCAATCTTCTCTTGCAATTTGCAAGGAATTGTTGCACTTAGAAAATAAGATATTTTCCCATATTCATTGCTGATTTCTGATTCAGAGAAACAGGATGCCATTTCGTCCCACATCGGAGTATTCTAACAAGATATTTCAAACATATGTTAGGAATCTAACAGGCAACTGTACACCCTATAAAGGGGACTATTAAAGGGTTTAGAAAAATAAATAGCTAGCTGTAAAACTGTAAGACCTAGCAGTCCAGTACGTGGAACATTCAGATGCAATATTGTTACAAACCTTGAAAGACTCTAACTTCTTTTCATCTTTGCAGCTTCTGTTCCACATCTTAGGAAGCAGCATTAATTAGGAACATTTGCACATAGAACCTAAGTTGTTTTTTTTTAAATATATAATTTGGATCCAAATATCTCATTCTGAGTTCTGTCCAAATTAATGAAGAAATGTTTAGTAATATCACTTGGTCCGATTTCTTAAAATATTCTGTGGTCAAATATGCATAGTGAAAATCATAGCTGGAACCCAAACTAGTTATAACATGCATCTCCAGCTTGATGTTTTTCCATCAATAAAATCCTCTGTGAATTATAAGTAAGATGTTTCAGAAATTAAGTTTCCAAAAGCTTAAGAACGTTTAATAATATGGGATAATTCTCTCCCTCCCTCCCTCTCTCTCTCTCTCCCTCCCTTTCTCTCCTTCCTTCCCTCTGTCCTACCTCTTCCTTTCCCTTTCTCTCTTTCTCTCTCTCATATCCTGGTTTTGGTACACCAAATACAAATACATACCTGTCTGGAAATACTGCGTGCTAGACTTCAGAATTAATCATTAAGACTGGAGTGGATTGTCTATTACATTCAAGTGTGTTATTTCAGAGTTGATGTAGTCAATGGAGACACTTCAATATATATGATGTGTGTGTGTGTGTGTGTGTGTGTGTGTGTATTTATTTATTTATTTAGTGTCACAACCCCTGGTATGCCCAAATATGGGAGGAAGCCTACTGCTTCCTTTCTCTGTCTATCGGCTCGTCACAAGAGACCATCCAGACAGAAACCCAATATTTTTACTGTTGCCTTTGTTACATTTGTGTTGTATTTGTGCTGATAAATAAATAAAGGGAGACTAGTATAGATCTATTTCAAGCTATTTAGCTCTCATCAGCTGGCCATACCCTTACTGGGATTCGAACCTGGGCTGTATTACATATTAGGCAGATGTGTTAACCACTAAGCCACAAGGTTCTGTCTATACTAGTCTCCCTTTATTTATTTATCAGCACAAATACAACACAAATATGTGTGTGTGTGTGTGTGTGTGTGTATGTATGTATGTATGTATGTATGTATGTATGTATATGACATACATTAAACTCATTACTTTTTTGATAATATAACTCCCTCTGTGCCCCAGCCAGAGAATTGTAATTTGAACATTCAAAATTATTTTTAGGTCTACGTCAAGGACTGATGTGCATCACTGGCTTCATTTCGCTGTGACTTTCTAAGGTACAACATTCTTGCATTACAAAAACTATTGAAAAGTCTTTGAAGTAACAAAATAAATTCTGACTTTCTTCCTTGATAAAAACTGAATTGCTTAGTTAGTACTTGGGTGAAAACCACCAGGGAATTCCAGAGCTTTAGGCTAAACTAGGAAGTGAAAAAATAGTCCAGAAGACAAGGCCAAGCCATTATTATACTGTTTACCAAAGAAATGCATGGAAGTGTCCATATTATGAGCAAGAGTTGAATTTGATTCAAGGACATCTATTTATTCATCCATTTATCCACCTACCTATCCACCACTCTCTTTACCCACATCCTTCCTAATCACCTGTCAAATTGAGCAAGGTTTGAATGAAAAGGTACTTTTCCTTTCCCAATATTATTAGCTGAGAGTGATTGTCAACAAAATGCATTTAGAATATATTGTAGTACTTTAAAGCTTAGGATATGTCAAAGCTTCTATTGCTAATTACTGCTGGAAACTCAAATCAACTTGATTTCATCTTGATCATAAGAAATAGAAAATAAGTACCATTTTGTTGAATTACGATTTCAAAACACTCCAGGTAAAGACACCCACCAGAGAGAAACATCACAAAAATCGACTATAGCTTGGAATCATGGCAATCCTGTATCTTACATTTGAATAAGACCAACCATCATTTATTATCCCTAACTCTAATGCAATAGGATATCAGATTGCTTGAAACGGTGTACCTTATTCAGGTAAATCAAAATTCACTTTCCATTCAAACCTTGCTCAATGTGAGAAAGCCGAAGAGCGAACTAAGAGTCACAATGCTCAGGCTACCTGGAATGAACATGCAGGTTTTTTCTTTTTTTTTTCTTTTTATTAGATTTATATACCGCTTCATAGTGCTTTCAGCCCTCTCTAAGCGGTTTACAAATTTTTTAGCAAATTGAGTCAGCAACTTGCCCCCACAGTCCGGGTCCTCATTTCACCCACCTCGGAAGGATGGAAGGCTGAGTCGACCTTGAGCCGGTGAGATTTGAACCACTGAACTGCAGATCACAGTCAGCTAAAGTGGCCTGCAGTACTGTACCCTAACCACTGCGCCACCTCAGCTCGGCTTCCAGCAGGACACTCTCCAGTAAGAAGTCCAAGAAAAACCACCTGTGAAAGAGCAGAGGTGGCAAGACATAGAATAGAGGTAGTAACAGGGGTGGGTTTCAACCGGTCCGCGGCGGTCCGCACGGACCGGTTGGTCGGTGAACCCGGAAGTAAGTAACTTCCGGGAACACCGAAGGGCCCGCCCTCGCTCCTTAACGGTCTTTAAAGTCTTCTGCGCTTCCATGCAGGCGCATAGCACATACAGCGCCTGCGCGATTCTCCATGAGCAGCTGGAGCATCGCACAGGTGCTAAGATGCATGCGTGAACTGCGTGCATGCACGAGGACGCTGCCGGCCCCGTTCCAACCATACCGGTTGGAACGGGATTAGCAACCCACCACTGGGTAGTAAGTATAAATATTAGCCAAATTATGAGTAGATTGAGACTACTGTAAAAAAACTAGTGCTTTGCGTGCAGACTAGTGAAGGATAGTCATAGCCAAGAGCAAATTCTGAAAGTGACCCAGTTTTGAGTGTCAAATTTTGCTTTCATATAATCATCTATTTTGCTATCGGTCCATGTCTTACTCTGCCCAGACAAGGCAGCATATGGCTTATCCAGGAAAAGTAGGAGTCCCATCAAAGCTCATTTAAAGTTTACTCTGCTAGAAGGCAGCATTCCTATTTAATTTGGGCAGGGGTCAACTCATCATTTATTATTTTAGAGCATCATGGCACCCAACGTTTGAGAACTCTGGTACTGAAGACTATCCAAGCAATATAAATGATTTATTGTTACTGGACTTGAGCTGTGTATAATTAAAAAAAATAAAAGTAAAGGATAAAAAAGCAGCACTGGTATGATGTTATCAGAAAAATCTTGTAAAAGCAGTTCTGAAAAAATATTTCTATATCAGTGGTGGGTTTCAAAAATTGTCCGAACCTACTCTGTGGGTGTGGCCTCCTTTGTGGGAGTGGCTTGCCGCCCATGTGACCGGATGGGAGTGGCTTGCCGCCCATGTGACCGGATATGAAGATGCCGACGACACTTGTCAGAACCACCTTAAATTACCTCACACACACAGCACTGGCATGCATAAGACTAGGATGCAAACTTGTTTTTTAAAAGGCATCTTTGGTTTGCGTTAAAACAACTTCAACACACGCAATGTTCCGATTGCACCACAAACGCAGAAGTCATCCTTACCTTTCACAGAGGCCCTGAGTTTTATAAATATGAGCATGATAGTGTAGAATAATCACATCCAAGGACCAGTGGTGGGTTTCAAAAATTTTTGGAACCTCTCCTGTAGGTGTGGCCTGCTTTCCGGGTCCACTGTTGGAACCTCTTCTAACCGGTTCGGTAGATTTGACGAACCGGTTCTACCGAACAGGTGTGAATTGGTAGGAACCCACCTCTGTTCTATATGATTTTGCTGTGGGAACAAACTGTGGCTATAGATCTCAAGTGGATGTAGCAAAGTTAACATTCTCTACTGCATGTAGGGCTATGGACCACATCAAGAAGTTATATAATCACCAACTCCAAAGCACCTCAGAGAAAATATCTGCTATCTTTTTAATTATCGAAGGGATTATTAGCTAGTCAAATGGTAATATTGCTATGTAATATTGCTTAAACGTTATTGCCCAGTTTTGTTAATCTTCCTGTGGTCCTGTACCACTGCATTTCTATTCTTTGAGCTTCGGCCCCCTGACACTAACTATGTGATAATCATGCAAAATTGTGTTGTGGTTTTGGATATGTACAAATGGAGACTCGAATGAGACATGAAGCTCATTTTACATTTTGATCACCTGAGCCACAGTCTGAACTGAAGTCGTTAGAAATTTCCATAAATAGGACAGGACCACAGGGGCACGCACTTGACGTACAGTCGGGCTGAGGCTACAGCTGCAGGGTTTCAGCTGAGATCGAGACAAGGGCACACAGAGAAAAAAGGTCAAATTTATATTGCAAAAGTTGGAGCACTATTGAAATTAGCAGCATGTGCACCCTTATTTATACATGCTATCTTAATTACTGTATGGATTCATAATATATTTCATTCTGCTATTCTGCTTCAGGACTTAAATGTTAACAGTACTGGAGGAGCTGCTACAAATGACTAATGTGTGTCTAAATAATTGGAGGAAACCTTTTTGTACCTTAACAAAAATCCAAAAGCATCAGTGATGAATGTATCTTCTTAAGACAAATAGTAGTGAAGAGAATTATAAACTGATTTAAATACGTTGGACAGGGGGAGAGGGATGCCAAATTTGAAATGTAAACATAGGAAGGAAGAAGACAGAAAGAGAGAGCTGAGCATCTGAAATTCCCAAGGCCACAGGTCATGATAATTTTAAAATCGAGAAAGAAGACGGTGGGAAAAGCCTTAAGCTCCTCAAAATTGTTGAGGAATAGCTTTCCACAATAAACAGGAAAAGCAGAGCAAAGTAAAATAAAACCGATATAGATAGCAGTGTTTCTCTAATATTTACTGATAAATATGTGTAATTTTTCCAAAAGTCTACTGCAACTTTAAGCTTCTTCCTTTCAGCTTCTATTTCTAATTTTGTTCTGCTTCAGTGTGGATTATCTTTTTTGATGAATTACAGGAATTATGTAGTTAGTTACTGTTCCCCATAGTTCTTTTTTTAGGGTGGGGGGAATCTTACTGGTTTTACCTCATCCTATCTCTTAATTTTCTCTGGTTATACAATAGCACTCACCTCTATAATTCAAAACTAACTTTAGGACAATTGATGCAAATATAATTTGATTTGATTTGATTTCATTTATATGCCGCCCTTTTCCCCGAAGGGGACTCATGGCGGCTCACAATTCAAATCAGGGAAGGGGGGTACAGACAGAAAATAAAAAGATGAAACATAACAATACATAATTTAAAAACACACAACAGTCATACCATTCGAGACGGGGGCAACAGCTCTTTAGCCCCAGGCCTGTCGGAACAGCCAGGTTTTAAAGGCTTTGGGGAAGGCCTGGAGGGTGGTGAGGGTTCGAATCTCCATGGGGAGCTTGTTCCAGAGGGCCGGAGCAGCCACAGAGAAGGCTCTCATCCGGGTAGTCGCCAGCCGGCATTGGCCGGCGGATGGAATTCGGAGGAGGCCTAATCTGTGGGATCTAATAGGTCTGTTGGAGGTAATTGGCAGCAGGCGGTCTCTCAAGTACCCAGGTCCAATACCATGAAGGGCTTTATAAGTGACGACTAGCGCCTTGAAGCGTATCCGATGGTTATTAATAATGCCAAACTATACATTAATAATGGTTATTAATAATGCCAAACTATACAGACAGATGTAGAGGAAACTACAAATAAATATTTTAATTAATAGTGGGTAGATTTTAAACAACTCAGTACTAAATAACCAAATATACAATACTTTTTCTCATTAGATGGAGCAGGATAAGAGTGAAAATCCTGACCTGGGCTATAAATAATACAATATAGAACATACTGAATTAAGATTGTGCTAAGGATTCACTCTAATTATGCATTCACAAAAGTGAATTGTGACAATACTAGCCTTTGAACATTGTGAGTCCTACAATATCTCCCTCTTTGCACAATTGCCATTTGATAAGTCTACCAACTATTGGCAGCAAATATCTGAAAATCAGAACATGGCAGCAAAGAGGCAGAATTGTCTGTATCACTTTCCAGTCATTAAATAACCATATTATATGGCTTTACATGGTTCAGGTCTGGTAACCCTACCAGTTAGGTCATTGTAACAAAGTATGTTTTAAAAAAAAAATTCACTGCAAAAATTTACAGTTATTTCCAATTGTCTTTAGCTTAATTAATTTTGAAAAAAAATATTCTGTGAGTTATATATAATATGCACAAGAATTTTGATTTCACAGATAATTTCACAGAACTTAAATGTCAAAGTGGTTGTGAATAAAAGTCAGGCTCTCCAGAAATATGAAAGTTTTCATGGTAGGTAACTATCCCCAACATAGCATCTTCTAGATGGTTTCAAATCTTGGACAACTCAGTGTCCCAAACCGTGACCCGACAAAAGCGCGAACGTCATAAGTGCGCCGACAACACCGCGGCGCTAAAACCGTGATGTCGAAAGCGCGCCGACAACAGCGCGCCGACAACAGCGCGCCTACAGAAGCGCGATTTAATTTAAGGTAAGATTTACAGTTAGGTTTAGGGTTAGGTTTAGGGTTAGGGTTAGGTTTAGGTTTAGGGTTAGGGTTAGGTTTAGGGTTAGTTTTAGGGTTAGGTTTAGGGTTACGTTACAGTGCGCTTCTGTCGGCGCGCTTTTGTCGGCGCACTTTAGGGCTCATTCGTCGCTCATTCGTCGCACGGTTTTGTCACCGTGCTTTAGACACCGCGGTTTAGTCAGGCGCGCTTTTGTTGTGCGCGCATTTGTGGTGGAACCGTCCCAAACCACTTGGAAAGCACCATATTGGGAAGTCTCTGGTAGAAGACACTTTTCCTTTAGTATAGCCTTTTAGGCTGTCCCAAAGTCTTCTTCTTGGCTTGTGTAGTTGAGGTAGAATGAACCTAAATCTCTTTCTAATCTGGTACCTTATTAACAAAACAGAAACAGCAGAAAATTGACATTGTTTATAATCTTGTTCTCCCAAAGCCACAAAAAAGAACTTTAAAAAAAAAAAGACTGACAAGGACTCTCTTGAGGGGACAATTTCTTCTTCTATTTGCTAATATATACTCCAATGGCAAACAAGGGTAGTTTAGGATTTTGTGTTTAATTCAGCATCACAAGCTCTATTATTTTATCACTGGTTCTTTTTAAAATATAAAGACAAAATATTGACTATCTTTGAATATTTTTCACAATGATTTTTGATGTAAACCATTTGGAATCCCTCCCATTCTAAAGTGAAAAGATTGGTACGGAATGCAAATATTTCGTGGATATGAAAAAGATAACAAAAGAATAACACAAGCAGCATTTCGTTTAGTAGTTCTAGAAACTTCTAACCTAGTTACTGTGTTTGCAGTCTATGAGTAACAAAAAGTTAGAATGAGGGAGGCTTGCACACAACTAATTATGATCCAAACCACACCTAATTCTGTGAATTAGGGTTTAAATGGCTCCTTTAAAAGAAATCACCAATCTTTGAAAAAAAAGAAATGAAAAAAAGATCACAGAAAAAAAATCTTAATATATATTTTAAAATAATAGCCCCATGTAATTTAACTTAATAATACATTTTACTGAATTTAGAGGAACATACATCTGACTTGACTGATTGTAAATGTTGTAACTAGACAGATGCAAACTTTTGCTCTATCCACATACCAGCAATATGTATTTCAATAAATGTACCACCATTAAAAATAGTATTTTGGGAACGAAGAAAATTTTGCTTAGTCTTTTAGTAAAGTTATAATTCAACTATTGTTAAATTTTTAATTTAATTATGTAATTTAAAAAATTACATTAATAAAATTGTTTAATTATTTAAATCATTGACTATCACATTACCAAACTTTAAACATTAAAACAAAATAATAAAATACATATGTATCCACTTAAAATGAGGTAACTTTGAAAAGGAAAGCAGGAAAATGTCTTTTCAGTTATTAATTCATGTTACATTTGATTTGTTTACAAAATTTAGTTCTTTTTTTTGGTATGTAAAAAATTTCTTACTTTTGAACGTCAGTTCCTCACTTTATCAATGAAGAAAATTTTCTCCCACCATATTCATTGCTTCGAGCATGAGTACCACATACTCAGATAATACTACAAAAGAAATCTTATCAATAAACAAAATATGTCTGCAAGCAGAGTGCAATGGCAATATAAGTAAAATGTGTCCAAAAATCAATCACTCCAGATGTTGCTGAAAATACCCTTCCAAAAACGGTTGCTTCCTGAATTGCCTCCTATTATGTATGAATGTAATTCCTGTGTATTTGCTGTTTATTTGGCTTTGAAATGCTTTTTGCATGTATTCTAAATGCTTTTACTATTTAGATATAAATATATGTAATAGATAATTACAACTGCTCTTCTTCCAACAGAATATGCAATTGTTTTTTTACCTTAAATATTACTGTAGGAATCTGTTTAGAATGAAAGCATTTACTATTTAGATATAAATATGTGTAATAGATAATTGCAACTGCTCTTCTTCCAACAGAATATGCAATTATTTTTTACCTGTAGGAATCTGTTTAGAATGAAAGCTTTTTAAAAGCTACGGTACCTTCTCTCTTTTTCACAAGGGAGACAATGTTTTAAGAACAGAAGAATGAACTTTGGAAATGTTGAAAAGTTTAAACTATTTGACGATTATAATTACCATGTTATAAAAGTCTACTCTTGTATCTTCTCTATATACAGGTAAAAATAGAAATGAAGAGTTGAACTGTTGCCAGCCTATTTGTTAAGTTTCCTACATGACAGGGAAAAAATACACTGTTCAAACAAGATTACTTTGTTCCATGTTTGAAACATGTGATCTATATTTTCTCCCAATAATTATAACTTTAAAATTCATACAACCTACGTATCTGTTTTGTTCAATGACTGGTTTAAATTTTTAATAATAAACCCTAGCTAGCTCATTCAAAAAAGAAATTAGTGGGGGAAAAACTTTGGTAGTCTCTCATCAGTGAAAACTGATTTAGTTATGCAAATTACTGCTATGAATATTAAACCACTGATGAAAGGTTTTAATGAAGGGATCTTTTGTTTTGGAAATGCAAGGGTATATGCTTTAATTTCTTGCTAATTTACTGTTCTTTGATAATGTTCACATTTTCCCCTAAGTGACTTCACGGATGGGTTTAATACAGTGAATAGAACTACAGGCCAACAATACTGGTTTTGACAAGCCTTCCCCTGTGTAACAATAGATCATGATTTGCAGCCCCTTATGCACAATTCTATTAGGGTGAATTTTGTCTACAGGGCTTTCCCTGAAATGAATTCTCATTTTAATGTTAGCCTCCTGCAGTTTTTAATTTTTAATCTGTAATATGAAATTGCAAATTTTACAAACATCATTTGAAAAAGCCACTAGGACAGAACCGAATGCCAAAGTTTACATATTGTCTAATTAGACTGTTATGAGAAGCCGCTTATCAATGTCAAGCCAAAGATCATCAAAAAATCCAATTACTAATTTGAAAAACACATATATTTATAGGTTAATTTTGTTTAATTTGCATCTAATTCACTTAATCATTGTTTAAAAACTGTATTTAGCTTAATAATTTTGGTTGAGTTAGCAACGCACCTGGGCTGTGAATGTGACTTAACAGCTTTTTGTTTCTGTTAAGTTGCTTGTCATTCACAATAAAAAAAATATATCTGTAACCCTCAGCATAAAGCAGAGAATATACAATAATCAGTAGCAAACCAATGTAGAATTAAACAGGCATTAAACCTGTTTACCCATATGATCAGTGTCTTTTTTTAATCCTTATGCTTTTTGCATGCCTTTTACCTGAGTCCAAGAATTAAGGATTTTAAATAGAGACATGAAAAAATAACACTCATATAGCATTACATATTATGCAGAAGAAACAATAACTAATTCTAAAACCTTATTTAAAAAAAAATGTTTTGCTTTAATAAAATACCTTGTCTTTTAATACTTCCCTGTTAACACAGATAAAGGGGAAATTATCTAAATGGGACAATCAGCAGTTTTTTTCTGCCTTTCTGCTTTTATCTTGACCGTACAAAAGTGTTAAAATTATTTACCGTGGGTAGTAAAAGTTTATAGGAAGCTTTCAAAGTATATCGAGATTGAAAGAACGCAGTGCCAAGAAGTAATTCAATTAAATAATTGCACTGCTCCAAACTTATGCATGAAGTGATATATAAAAAGTCCAAAATAAAACCTACATTACACCTATATATTAAGATACCAACATAAGTTACCATCGAACCCAGAAAAATGTCTTTAGGAGCAACAGCTTTTAACCAGACTTCACCTTTTATTATACTAATAAATATATAAATATATATATATATATAATATATTTAGTGTCACAACCCCTGGTATGCCCCAATTATGGGGAGGAAGCTAATTGCTTCCATTCTCTGTCCATCGGCTCGTCACAAGAGAACAGACAGACAGAAAGCCCAATATTTTACTGTTGCCTTTGTTACATTTTGTGTTGTATTTGTGCTGATAAATAAATAAAGGGAGACTAGTATAGATCTATTTCAAGCTATTTAGCTCTCATCAGCTAGCCACACCCTTACTGGGATTCGAACCTGGGCTGTATTACATCTTAGGCAGACGTCTTAACCATTAAGCCACAGGTCCTCCTCCTTATCAGCTGAGTTCAGGGAGGTAGGTATATATTTAGTGTCACAACCCCTGGTATGCCCCAATTATGGCAGGAAGCTAATTGCTTCCATATATAATACTATATATGGTTAGGCCAAAAAAAAAATCACTAATGTACTAAAAAGAAATGCCTTGATAGTTTCTTTAGTTTAGAGCAGGGGTAGTCAATCTTTTTATACCTACCCCTCACTTATGTATCTCTGTCAGTAGTAAGATTTTCTAACCGCCCACCGGTTCCACAGTAATGGTGATTTATAAAGTAGGGAAATAACTTTACTTTATAAAATTTATAAAGCAGAGTTACAGCAAACCCCTACCGCCCACCAGGAAAGCTGGAACGCCCACTAGTGGGTGGTAGGGACCAGGTTGACTACCACTGGTTTACAGCATTCTGGCTGGGGAATTCTGGGAGTTGAAATCCAGACATTTTAAACCTTCAAGGTTGAGAAATGTTGCTTTAGAGTGCAATTTTAGGACTGGAAATTGTTTCAGAGAACACCTTCCTTTACACTTGTATTACTACCATATTTTTCAGAGTATAAGACACACCGGAGTATAAGAAGCACCAAGATTTTGAAGAGGCAAATTAAAAAAAGTTTTTGCACTATGCAAACCTCCTAAAAACGGCCTGTTTTTCACACACACAGACAAAAAAAGTGGGGCTGGCATGAATAGCTTTAGGAGGCTTGTAGAGTGTTCCTGTTTTTTGCTCATTTCTGCCGTCCCCAGAAGCTCTCTGAAAGCCTCCTAAAGGCTATGCACAGCCATTTTGGTGAAGGGGGCAGGGTTTCAGCAGGCAAAAGAAATGCTACATTCAGTGTACAAGACGCACCCAGATTTTCAACTTCCTTTTTGAGAGGGAAAAGGTAAGTCTTATACTCCGAAAAATACGGTATTCAAAATTTACACAACCGGTTCTCCCGAACTGGTCAGAACCTGCTGAATACCACCTCTGGCTATATCAAGTAAAAGCATAAAGTAGCTGCGACTAATGCAAATTCATGACTCATAAAACCGCTTAGCACCATGGTAAACTTACGGCACGCTGAGCCATTTATTAGGGCACACAAGGCGTTGCCATCAGCTTCAATCCAGCTGACTTTGGCCTTCATTTTTGACTATTTTCCGCCCTCCGTAGGCTTCAAGAGGCTTCCCTGAAGCCTCCAGAGGGAGAAAAATGCCCTAACGCACAAACCGGAAGTTTGTTGCCGAACTCCTGTTTGCGCGCTGAGTTGTTATTAAAACTGCAACATTTTAATATTTATATGCATGGCTAATATCTTTTCTTAGTTATGTTTAATGAAATGACACTTAAGGGGAAAGAATTACAGAAAGCCTTGTAGAACATTTTAATTTCACGTAAAGCCTTGAAGAATCCCTATCTTAAAATTACTCAGATGGACTTTAGTTCTGGCCTACTAAATCCTTGACAAAACATCAGGTTGATCTATGTAGATCTGAAATTACAAAAATGGCTTTTGAAGGATTATTTGACCTGGCACAAAACAGCAAAGGCATATAAGACAATTAGTTACTCTGCACAAGCATGTAAAGCCCTTAAAACCTGGCTGTTCCGGCAGGCCTGGGGCTGATGAGTTCCCAGCCCCACTTGAATTGTTGCGGCTGTTGATGAGTTTTTAATTTGTCTTTTTGTATTTGTCTTGTCTTGTTTTTTGTACTTCCCCTTTTCCCTATTTAGTTTGTTAGCCGCCCTGAGTCCCCTCGGGGAATAGGGCGGCATACAAATTTAATAAAACTAATAAACTAAACTAACTAAACTAAAGAAAATTGAAACTGCCAGTTTAGATCAAGTGTACCAAATGGCACAGTAATGTTAAGAAAGCATGGATGGGAGGGTTTATTTTTTCAATTCTCTCCTTTAGAAGTCAGCATTAAGTTACACAAGGCATCTTCATTAGAATATACACTTAATAATGCAGTGTTTAATTTAATAATTTTATTAGTCCACTCAGAAACAGCTTGTATTTCAAAGAAAATTAAATAAATCAACAAATTATATAGTTCCCGACTATAAATTGTGTAGAAGCCTCACGTGGAAACTACGGTTACTTGTTTAAAGTACAAGTAATTATTTCATCGGAAATTAATGGAAATATAGCTAAGAGACACAGGTAAATAACCTCTGAATTTATGGATGAACATCTTAGCAAGTAAAGCTGCTGTTAGATTAAAAGTGTTAGATTGCAAGTTTACAATTGCCAAGTGCTTCCTAAACATGTTTGGTAGCTGAGAAGTCAATTCAGTGTGACATGTAGAATTTAAATGTCAGATTAAAAGGAGTAAAAATGAAAAATGAACAAAATTAGAACAAATCCACCAATCACATATACAAAATTTGAATATTAAAATTGTCAAATATCACTTTGCACTAAAAATTGGAGATCAAGATAAAGTTTGGGCGCCTCATAAAGTGTGTAAACGGTGTGTTGAGGACCTCCAAAACTGGTTCAAGGGTAAGAAAACATCTTTCCATTATGGGATTCCTATGGTATGGCAAGAACAAAAGAACCATAGTGATGACCAGGGATGTGCAGTCAGGGGAGGCAGGGCCTCATCATTTTCATGATGAAAATTAAAAGGAAAAAGGCTGAGGTAGTTGCTGCCAGTCACAGTGGATGACTCTGCTTAGTGTTTAACTGCAGGAGGCGAGAGAACCACGTGCCTCCTTTACTCTATCTTTATGATCACTTGAGCAGTTAAGCAAGGGTTAAAAGGCGAAAAATTCCTTATGCAAAGGAGGCACGTGGTTCTCTCGCCTCCTCCTGCTCTGGCAGCAGCAGCTTTTGCCTTTTTCTTTTTACATTTTCATCATGGCAGACAAGAGGAGTGTTGAAATCCTCTGTGACACAGCTGGAAAAGGTTTGTGGGTCGGATGGAGGAATTCAAAATTGTAATTTTTTATTCACTCAAACTCTCTCAATTTGAGTGTGTTTAAGAAGAGAAGGAAGGGGGAGAGCAGCCTTGTTTAAGAGAGGGGCAGCCCACCAGCAGCCTTAAGAGAGGGGCAGCCCGCCAGCAGGTGGGTTTTTTACTCGCCTCTGCTGGCGGGCTGTCGCTTTCTTTTGCCTGCTGTGCCCCTCTTCCCTTTCTCCTCTCCCCCCCACCGGGAGCCCTGTCCTGCTCCTCTCCCTTTCCTCCTCCTCCTCTCCCCTTTCTTCGCTGGCTGTTGCTTCCCACCTCCTTGGTTCCCACCGCTGTGTCCGACAGAGGCGTCTCGCATCTATGGCGGACATGTGAGACGCCTGTCAGGGACATTGCTTCTTGCCGCCATCTCGCACCCTGCCTCCTCCATCCCTGCCGCTGTGTCCGACAGAGGCGTCTTGTGTCTATGGCGGACATAAACACGAGACACCTGTCGGGGACAGCGACAGGGATGCTGCTTCTCGCTGCAGCCGCGCTCTTGCCTCACCAATCGTAAACCTCACCGCATATCACTGGTGATGACTGTTACTTTTGTTCATGTGGTGTGAAAGGGTTTAATTTCAAATGGAAGCATTCCATTTCATACCCCAATCTTCACTCAACAATTCATCTCATCACCCATGGCACAGATATACCAGTATCCAAGCCCCCTGCTACCTTGGAAAAGATATCTAGCTCCAATGAAGGTGAAGTCAAACCTGAATCAGATGACAAATCAAGTTCTGACTTTGAAGATGATACAAGACCAAAATTGTTTTCTCAGGTCATTCCGTACACTTGAAGGAAACCTACGAGGACTTGGAATTGGTTCTTCGTAAACTTAAATATGAAGACCATGGTTGGCAAGTGTGTGGGGACTTGAAGGTCTTGTGCATGCTGCTCGGGCAACAAGCTGGATATACCAAATACCCTTGTTTTCTGCGTCTATGGGACAGTCGAGACCGACAAAATCACTGGACCAAGAAGAGTTGGCAGCCGAGGGTGCTAACAGTTGGTGAAAAAAATGTTCTCCAAGAAACTTTGGTATCTTCTCATAAAGTTCTTCTGGCAGACTATTGTTGGATGCTTCAGAGACATTCCAGATGCTATTCACAAGCGTAAATGCACCAAGAGGAGCCTCACAAGGAAGAATCGAGTTTAGTGTGTGTAGGTGAGCTCACTTCAGTTCAAAAAAGGATTTTCATGAAAATATTGTAATAAAACTTTAATTTTATAAGTCTATTTCCATTTATTTTGAGGTATTGCCTTATTTAACAGTTACTTAAATTGTCAGGAAAAGTAATGTCCTATGACAAAATGGAGGCCATTTTTGGATTCAGCGCACCAAACAATATTATGTGGAATAACCAAAACAATTCTCGAAAAAATTTTTTTTGCAGACCTGTGTAATCATCAGTTACTACAGCGTAGGAGAAAAGCTAACATAAGTATTATTCCAAGAACTGTGACTAACCTTTGCTAATGTGGCAAAGACCTTAGCTTCAATTAGATCATCATATAAAATAATACTGCTTATGTATGTTTTTAATTTTGAAACACATAAGTACAGCAGCATTCGCATTTAAAAAACACAAATCAAAACAGTTAAAATTTAAAATCTTAATCCTTTAATATTTTCAACAAAAATCTTAAAAAATATTTTAAAAAGCTATTTACAAAATATTTGCATTAGGTATTATCAATGTCATAGGTTAAGCTGAAGCAAATGTTGAAGCATTTCAAATGTCGCAGTTTTAAGGCCGTAATTTTTTGGATTAAAAAATTCACTCAGAACAAATATTATAATCTATTTTCTTATTCTTTTGCTTGCTCTTGTCCTGCGTTCGGTTTCTTTAGGCAATTCAGCCGACAGAGTGGTATTTTCTTCTTTCTTTTTCTTTTTCCCTCTTGTTTGCACTGTATGTACTGAAAAACAAAACGGTATATGATACCAATATTTACAAGAATTCTTCCTAGAGAAGGTAAATTATTTGGAACAGACATACACACACAGAACTTTGGAATAATCCAATATGATTAAAATTAATTAAAATTCAAGAAAATCTTCAGCATATGTTTAAGAAATTCCAAAGGAGGGCTGTATGCTATTATTTCTCTAAAGCCTTAGTAAATATAAGTTCCAAAATGTACAGAACAGAATAACAGTGCCCGAGTAGTTAATTTTATATTATTTCATTCAAACTGTGATAGCATTAATCAATCTAACGCCTTTTAGATATATTGGTGCTATAATACCAAGAGTTTTGAAAACTGTAATCATAACACATCTACAAATTTTCAGGCTAAAAAAAGAGTATTATCTGGGAGTGTTAACAGAACACTGCATTTCTGGGTAGGACAATTTAGTCTATTCCTATGAGCAAAACAAAATATCCTTCTTCAACAGTCAATAGACTCAATTGAAAGATATACAGCACACATGTAACTAAAGACCAATTATCAAAACAGCCCTTCAGAATTTTCTGATAATTCCTGCATCTGTGAGGAAAGTGGAGTTGTAAGTTGCATGTCCATAGTCAAGAAAAAAAACTACTCATATTTTAAGTGTATACATTGATCTGGACTGACTTAATTTCTCAATGTTACTCTTGTGTATAATCTTCTGGTGAATTGATACTGAGGTCCCAGAGTGAATTTTAAAATGCAAAACCTGGATATTGATTTGGGCTGGTTTGTGGCCCTTTCAGGTCGCGCCCTTCTTAAACTGTTGTGCTCTATTGATATTAAAGCGTTTGAAGACTGCAGCTAATCTAGAATGCGGCCGCGCGAGCGATATTGGGTGTACCGAGGTACACCCACATTACACCTGTCCACCGCTAGCTGCACTGGCTACCAATTGGTCTCCGAACACAATTCAAGGTGTTGGTTATTACCTTTAAAGCCCTACATGGCTTAGGGCCAGCGTACCTGCGAGACCGCCTACTGCCACATACCTCCCAGTGGCCAGTAAGATCCCACAGATTGGGCCTCCTTCGGATACCATCAGCCAGACTGCTGGCTGGCGGGCCCCCCGGAGGAGAGCCTTCTCTGTGGCTGCTCCGACCCTCTGGAATCAACTACCTCCAAAGATCCGGACCTTACCCACTCTCATGGCCTTCAGGAAAGCTGTTAAGACCTGGCTGTTCCAGCAGGTCTGGGGCTGTTGACCTCATTGTTGAGGTCCAGCCCCGGTTAGAGTAAATGCATGTTGTGATTTTAAACTGTCTTACTTTTTCTCTTATTATTTTTTTCTTCCTCTTTTTCTTTTGTAAGCCGCCCGGAGTCCTTCGGGATTGGGCGGCATATAAATTTTAATAATAAAATAAATAAATAATAAATAAAGATTCCAGAATAATGTTACAACTGAAAATCCCAAACAGAATTTGGGAGCAGAAAGACAAAGAGAAAACCTATTTTACTAGATTATCTCTTTAATTCTAAAGAGTAAGAATGAAGCTTACTAGTTTAAGTCATAAAAGATAACATACCTGTTTTAGATACCGTTGATTTATTTTCCGGAATTACATTTTTCACCACGTTAGCAATGGTACTTGTTTCTGAATTGTTAATCTGTTTTCTTTTCGCACGTTCTGATGAACTCTTTTGCACCAGCATACTTGAGTGCTTAAGATTTTTATTTTGGTCATAATTAGATGAATCATTTTTATTGATGTTTTGAGTCATGGTTTTTATTTGAGGAACTTTCGGTGCCTTGCCCATTAAGGAGACTTTTTTATTTGAAACATTATTTAGAATTTGTTCATTAGGAAAATTATCACTGCCTCCAGATAGTGAACATTTTTCTTCAGCAGCCTCAAGTTTATTAATTTTTCTTCTACCTCTTCTTTGATTTATCACAGTTACCATAGCTGTTTTCTGCAAATCTTTGTTTTGGGTTTCATGAACAAGTTCTTCTTTTGGAATAATGTCCTTTCGTCTGAGAGAGCGTGTCATTATATTGCATGTACCTGAAAGTTTTGCTAATTCCCTTTTCCCAACAGAAACTTTGCAATTTCCATTTTGATTTTCATTAGAGGATAATGGTGACAAAGTGATACTCACTTTCAAGGAGGGAGAAACTAGTGATGTAATATTTGTTTCTTCTCTTTGCTTCTTTGATTGGTGTTTTCCAAAATTGTTTTCTAAAGGACCAACATTATCTGTTACTAGTGGACTCTTTTTACTGTTAATTCTTAGTTCATCATTCATCATTCCACAAGGTGTTAATCGTTTCCTTTTATTTCTGGTTGTATTTTGTTTTGATACAGTTTTTGAATTTTTCTTTCCATTTTGTTGAATGTCATCATCAATACATTCAGATTTTTTACTGGAAGAAACTGAGTTCGCTGAAATTTCATGAACAGCTTTCCTTTTTCTACAGTTGTAGGTGAAATTCTCACTTGCATTATTTGCTGTCTTCAAATCTTCATTTGGCTGTTCATCGGAATGTTCCCCTCTGTTTGGACAAGTGTCGTTTTTGACAGAAAGGATTTTATGGAATACAACAGTGTTTCTTGTTCTTCTACCTACTTTTGATTGATCCTCCTTTGCAAGACAAGCATTTTTGCCATCCATAGTTTCCTCTATTATAGGGATTATGTGTGCACTGTCAGAATTTATAGAAACGTCACCAGAAATAGTTTTTTTACGTCTGCCTTGCCTGGGTGGATTCTCTTTCACTGTCCTTTGGCTCTTCAGTGAACAGGATTTTTGAGTATCTCTCTTCCCTCTTGTCCTTTTGGACTGATTATCCTCTTGTCTGATGGCCATATTTGGACCTTGGACATCAGCTTCTTTAATACCGGATGTTTCGTTGACTTGCTTGCTTCTTCCCCTCCTGGGTGGATTTTCTTTTACTACCTTTTTTGGCGGAATGCGCCCTTCATGACTTTGCACATTTTCTAATGGCAACATTTCAGATTCTTCAAAATTTTCTTTTTGAACTTGTGGCAAAGAACATCCGCCTGGGGATGAAGGGCATTTGCTCACTGCTGAATCTCCAGAAGTATTATTTTCTAAAGGAATAGATTTGAGGAGAACTTGATCTATCTTTCTCCTTCTGCCTCTTCTGGGCTGGTTTTCTTTTAGACTGACAATCACATCATGATCTTTCCCATCAGAGGCCCGATTGTTTTCACTTTCTACAGAAGGACTGAAAACTGATTTTTTGCCTCTACCTCTGCTACGCAGATTCTTTCTTGATAGCTTTTCTATTCTGGGAGGACTGGGCTCCACAGGAGTTTGCATGATTTCTAGGGAAACCTTTGGAATCCCATTACAAATGTTTTCAGTTTGACTTTCTTCTTCTCTCTGAATATTACTCTCATAACTAAGTGCACATTTTTCTTCAGAAGCCTTAAAGGACTCCCTAAGTAGAAATTGTACTTTTTTCTTCTTCACTAAATTTTCTTCCACTGCTGTTATATTATTTTCTGAAGCTTCGGTTTTACATATTTTAGATATTGTACATTTTTGCTTTTCATGCCTATCTGCATTCAAAGTTGTGATTAATGTTGATTCTGTTGCGGCCATCTTTCTTCTCTTATTTCTTTTATTACTTTCTTCTTCTGACACTGTATCATTCGCTTTACCTTTGGCAAATGTCTTTACATCACTTGCACTCTTTTTTACATTTCTAGATCTTAGCCTTGTTTTGGCAGTTAAATCACTTTCGTTTTCTTGAATTGGTCCATTTTCTTCCAAATCCATACTTGTTACAGTTTTTCCTTTTCTTTTAGTTGGCACTTTTCTCCTGTTTACAGGCTGTTTTTCCACTGTTACTTCCTTTAAAGATTTTTCTAATTCCTGAGTATAGTTTATGTTGTCAGATCCTATATTCCCATTTGTTTCAACGTATTGCTTTTTTGGTCTTCCTCTTTTAGATAATTTGGTTGGTTCAATTGTTGTAAAATTGCTTTCAGATTTGTGTGATGGGTTTAGTTCTGTGTGGCTGTCAAAACTTTCAATGATTTGCTCACAATTAGCTGATGTTGATCTATTCTTTGTAGGCCTCTGAATCATCTTTGTATCTATTGCAGAACTGCAGTCATTTATCTTCTTTCTCCTAGTTCTAGCCGAAGCAAGTGGTTCAGGGTTTTCTGGTTTTAATGCATCAGAATTTTCAGCTGCTTCCTTTACAAAATCAGTTTCGGCTTCATTTTTGAAACTCATTCCATCTGGCTCGTAGTTTTCAGAGAGAGAGATTGTTCTGGTTGTTTTGTTGTTGAACTCTGTTTTCAATTCACTAAATGAATTACATGCAATGTGGCCTACATGGTTTGGAACACTACTGTTACTTTTTGTAACTGGAAAATGAGATTCTTTTTCAATTTTCATTTCCAGGTTTGCTTCACAACTTCCAGGCACACTTTCCATGGAGTCTGAAATAAAACATGTTCAAATATATTTTTAGGATCACAGTCATTAAGAAAAGTGAAGTTTTGAATTGCGTGACTTTCTTTTTACTTTGGAGAAACATTTATGTAAGTATTTCATTAATGATATAAAAACTTCTTTTTGGAATACTGTCCTAATATTTATATTCTAAATTTTTTACTAATTTTAAATTTTCATAGATCTACTAATTTTTAAAAAACAGTTCTCATTAATATTCACTGTAGTGAAACAATCTGTAAAATGTCAAAATTTAGACAAAATGTTTCTGCACGAACAAATCAGAACCACATCTTCATTCACCTACATTATAGTATTCTTTGAAAAGAATATACAAAGCATATTTTAATGAAATAAACTTTATACTTACCCAGTTTATTTCTGGAACTGGTATAAGATCCATTTTCTTCCACAAAATTCAGAGATTCCGGCATTTTATCCTATAAATATTAGAGTTATTAAAATAGCAGACATCAAATTATTGCTCAAATAAAAATGTCCCATACCCTTCCTTGAATGATACAGCTATGTATTTTGTAAGGCTGGGCTTAGGAAACAGTGCAGCTGAACATTGTTCCAAATTTCCTTCTTGAGTGCACGCAGACTGTACTTGTGCCATATCTGCCAGGAAATCAAAGTAAGTGTACTTACAACAGGCATGTATAGGCAAAGCATAGCATTTCAAGAAGCTATGCTTCTCAAGGAAATGTTTTACATAATCCTGTTTTATATTAGCAGAAATTGGGTGCTACACAAATTTATATTATGTATATTAAAAATATAGTAATACATGATAGACTATATGTTCAAATATGAAGTATTACTGCTGGCAGTGACAGTAAGAAGCAGAGGATTTATTTTAAATCTGTTTTGAAGTATTAACAGCTATAATTAAGAATCCGAAATATTGCAATTTTAGTTCTAAAAATTGAAGTAGCTACTTACTACAAGATCACAATGTTTAGCCCTAAAACCAAAGTAACTATCGAATTTTCATTTGAATTTTCTGGGATCAAAATAATTGATCCCAATATTTCAAGATGTTATTATGGAATAAAAATGGATTATGTGAATTCTTTTTAGTTACTAAATTATGGGCTACCTAAATAAAAATGAGTACAAATATTTGATATAATGAACATACCTTATCATTTTCAGTGTCCAACGTTTCTTTGACACCTGTATAACCTATATCAGGAATTACAGAACTCTCTCGAGGTTCAACCATAAATTTCTGCAATCCCAAGTAGTCATCAGTTGGCATAGATTTTGATGCTTTCAATGTCTGACTGCTGCCAACCATATTATTCATGGGTTCAAATCTTTCTTTTGCTGACATCATTTGATTATTTCTTCTATCTTCTATTGTCTTCACAGTTTCCTTAACTTCCTCAGTAATGTCATTAATATTTGTATCTTCCATAATTTGTGTTTTATTTTTGGTAACACTTCCAATCATGTCTTTTGATACTTCTTCAGTAGATAACCTAGATTTAGTATAGATATCATCAGCAAGAGGCGCCATAGTCTGCTTGGGTGTTTTCAGTGTCTTGATTGCTGAAAACACCTCCACAGGTTCTGATTTTTGTTCAGGTGTCTCTAAGAGCTTCTTGACTGCTGAAAGAGCCTCGATTGGCTCTGACTTTTGCTTAGGTGTCTTCAAGAGTCTTTTGACTGCTGAAAGCTCCTCGACTGGCTCTGACTTTTGTTTTGGTGTCCTCAAAAGCCTCTTGACTCCTAAAAGCATGTCATCAGATTCAGATTTTTGTTCAGGGGTCTCTAAGAGCCTCTTGACTTCTGAAAGCATCTCGTCTGGCTCTGACTTTTCCTTAGGTGTATTCGAGAGCCTCTTGACTGCTGAAAACGCCTCAACTGGGTCTGACTTTTGCTTTGGTGACCTCGAAATCCTATTGACCCCTGAAAGTGTCTCATCAGATTCGGATTTTTGTTCAGGTGTCTCTAAGAGCCCCTTGACTTCTGAAAGCATCTCGTCTGGCTCTGACTTTTCCTTAGGTGTATTCGAGAGCCTCTTGACTGCTGAAAGCGCCTCAACTGGGTCTGACTTTTGCTTTGGTGTCCTCAAAATCCTATTGACCCCTGAAAGTGTCTCATCAGATTCAGATTTTTCCTTAGGTGTCCTCAAAAGCCTCTTGACCCCTGAAAGCATCTCATCAGATTCAGATTTTTGTTCAGGCGTCTCTAAGAGCCTCTTGACTTCTGAAAGAGCCTCAATTGGCTCTGACTTTTCCTTAGGTGTCTTCAAGAATCTTTTGACTGCTGAAAGCCCCTCAACTGGGTTTGACTTTTCCTTTGGTGTCCTCAAAATCCTATTGACCCCTGAAAGTGTCTCATCAGATTCAGATTTTTGTTCAGGTGTCTCTAAGAGCCTCTTGACTTCTGAAAGCATCTCGTCTGGCTCTGACTTTTCCTTAGGTGTATTCGAGAGCCTCTTGACTGCTGAAAGCGCCTCAACTGGGTCTGACTTTTGCTTTGGTGTCCTCAAAATCCTATTGACCCCTGAAAGTGTCTCATCAGA
The DNA here is from genome assembly GCF_009769535.1 of Thamnophis elegans. Taxonomy (NCBI): domain Eukaryota; kingdom Metazoa; phylum Chordata; class Lepidosauria; order Squamata; family Natricidae; genus Thamnophis; species Thamnophis elegans. Next base: position 3,670,679 of record NC_045550.1, read on the forward strand.
TTCAGATTTTTCCTTAGGTGTCCTCAAAAGCCTCTTGACTCCTGAAAGCGTCTCATCAGATTCAGATTTTTGTTCAGGTGTCTCTAAGAGCCTCTTGACTTCTGAAAGCATCTCGTCTGGCTCTGACTTTTCCTTAGGTGTATTCGAGAGCCTCTTGACTGCTGAAAGCGCCTCAACTGGGTCTGACTTTTGCTTTGGTGTCCTCAAAATCCTATTGACCCCTGAAAGTGTCTCATCAGATTCAGATTTTTCCTTAGGTGTCCTCAAAATCCTATTGACCCCTGAAAGTGTCTCATCAGATTCAGATTTTTGTTCAGGTGTCTCTAAGAGCCTCTTGACTTCTGAAAGCATCTCGTCTGGCTCTGACTTTTCCTTAGGTGTATTCGAGAGCCTCTTGACTGCTGAAAGCGCCTCAACTGGGTCTGACTTTTGCTTTGGTGTCCTCAAAATCCTATTGACCCCTGAAAGTGTCTCATCAGATTCAGATTTTTCCTTAGGTGTCCTCAAAAGCCTCTTGACTCCTGAAAGCGTCTCATCAGATTCAGATTTTTGTTCAGGTGTCTCTAAGAGCCTCTTGACTTCTGAAAGCATCTCGTCTGGCTCTGACTTTTCCTTATGTCTATTCGAGAGCCTCTTGACTGCTGAAAGCACCTCAACTGGATCTGACTTTTGCTTTGGTGTCCTCAAAAGCCTCTTGACCCCTGAAAGAGCCTCGACTGGCTCTGACTTTTGCTTAGGTGTCTTCAAGAGTCTTTTGACTGCTGAAAGCGCCTCGACTGGCTCTGACGTTTTCTTTGGTGTCCTCAGGAGCCTCTTGACCCCTGAAAGAGCCTCAAGAGGTTCAGATTTTTCCTTCTTTGTCTTCAAGAGTCTCTTGATTTCCAAAACCTGTCTGCCTGGTTCTGATTCTTGTTGCAGGTTTTTTTCTTCCATTCCCATTATATTTCTTTCATTTAGTGATACCATTAAATTATCATGAATGGGTATTTGTGATACTTCTTCCAGTGCTGGAGATATTACATCTTTACTGCTCTTGTAAGCTCTTTTTTGGCTTGAAATATTAACATCCAAAACAGAGTTTTTTTCTAATAGAAATAGAAAAATGATACAGTAATGAAACTTCACTAACTACATTGACGAAAATGCATTTGAATGTGAAGAAATATTACTTAAAATAACTATGTATTTTTCTTTGTATGTTTTAGAATGAAACAAAAACATAAAAACCAAATTACACCAAGAATATTAAAAACAAATTAAGTCAAATTAAAGTAACTGTTACTTATAATGGAAAACATACATATTGTAGTTGGGATTGAACCTTAAGCAAACTAGTATTTGAAACATGGCAACTTCTAAGTAACAGAGGACCAAAATCTACAACTATCTAGGAAACCTTCTACCAATCAGAAGGGAAGTATGTTTATTCTACTAATATAAATTGTGAAATCAAATACAGAAATAGTTTTATGTATTTCTCCAACCTGACACCTAGATTTGAAGCCATTAAAATTGTTGTATCTTGAATGAATTTAATTATCTCAGTTGGGTAAATTATTTTTTCCCCCTAAAACATCTTTACAGGGTAACACAAGGAATGACAGGTTATATCCTGTTTTCATTATCACATCATCATAAAACTTTATTTAGATAAGACCTTATATTTTATTCAGTATTTATGACTTGAAGTAGCTCAGTGACTTAATAAACACCATTATTCTCTGCCTTTGCTCATCTGGCTTGTATCTCTAAGCAGATTCTCTTCTTACTTAAAGCAGCACAGTTGTTAAAGAAACACCTGAAATTCTGATGGGTACTGCCAGGAAAGACTGACCTGAAATTTCTACAACAATAAGTGAAGAGCTCCACATAGCCTTAGCAGTTTCAGAAATTATCCAGCCCCATCCGATGTTATGTCTGTTGCTGAATTTTTAATTGTTGTTTTTATTTTTGTACACCCCACCCTTCTTATTGTTAGCCGCCCTGAGTCTTCCGGGAGTAGGGCGGCATACAAGATAAACTAAACTAAACTAAACTAAACGAGAAGTATTGATGCAGAAGAGGTTTCCTTCCATTCTAAAATCCAAACCTCACTGATTTGTAGTATTTATCTCTAAGACGAATGATAAAGTAATTTAGGCCTGGGGCTGTTGACCTCACTGTTGAGGTCCAGCCCCGATTAGAATGAATGTATGACTTGTTGCTATTTTAAACCATTTTCTTTCGTTATGTGTCTTTTTTTCTCTCTTTATTTTTATAAGCCGCCCGGTGTCCTTTGGGATTGGGCGGCATATAAATGTGGTTAATTAAAATTAAATTATGCTAAATGGTTGTATTGAAGCCATTATTCAGAATGTATACACAATAAAACATACCAAATTCTTCTGATGCATTTATTTCTGATATCTGAGTTTCTGGTACAAAACTTTTCTCTTTTCCATTTGGTGGACTGCAGAACATTTCAGCCAACCCTGCAAATAGCATTTAAATCTATTAATGTTCAGTTAGCATGTAATTAAATGCAAGAGTAGATATAACCATAAAGAATATATTTTCTTCACTTGATTGCTCCCTAGATTTGTAATGCAATCAGATTCCAGCATTATTTTTAAATATTAATATTCATAGCATATTTAAAGGTAAAGGACTTAACACCATTTATCAGGATAAAAATTCCTCCTTCAAGCTCTTTCAGGAGATTGTGGTTACTTTCTATCAAACACCAACTTAAGAGCAAATTCTACTACAAATTATGACTTAAGTAATTAATTTGCCTTGCAAAATAAAGTAAAACTTCTATAGTAGTATAATAGCAACTGTAAGTAGATTTCTGTCAAAATGACTTACGCCTATCAAATACGATTTGTAACAAATGGTGTGTGCCTATACATGAATGTGTATCTCTCATAAATGTTTAACAGAACAAGGAAGAAAAAAAAAACCATCTTCCTTTTCCTCTGTTTGAAGTCTAAGATTTATTATGACTGCTGGAGTGGAAGTGCCAGGCTAGTGAATGCTGCCTCAACAATTTCTCCAGTAAAAATGCAGCCTTGCTTAAAATGCCATTTTGGACCACGAACCGCAGCTTTCCCAGTTAAAGGACGGCTTTGTTTAAAGTAGGATCTTTGGACCACGAGCAATTTATATAGTTTTCCATGAATAAAAAAAAAATGCAATACAGGTAGTGCTCAATTTATAACAATTGTTAAGGTATTTAAAATGTAATAGCTGGAGCAGTGAAGGATTGGGCGGTAAGAACAATTATAGCCAATTGGTGAAAGAGAGCTGGCCACTGCGTGAGGGAGTCTGAGCTGTGATTGGTTGCTGAGAGCAAAGGGGGAGTTTCCTTGTTTCCCGTTTTTTCCTCTGTGTGCTCTCCATAGATTTACCTCATGATCTTCCTGCTAATTTACCTGATGATGCTCCCGTTTTTATTTACTGGAAATATTTTTTTTTTTATTTAACACTACAATTTTGTGTCAGCATCTCTGACTCAGTTTGGACACTGGTTGTGCAATTCCCTGACAACTGAGCCCAAAACTTTGTTCCCAAATGAGACAATTGTTAAGTGAATTTGCCCCATTTTAATAAGGCCCCATTGTACGACCCTTCTTGCCATAGTTGTTAATCACTGTTAGCAACATGGTTAAGTGAATCTGGTTTCCTAATTGAGTTTGTCTGTCACAAAAGGTGATCACATGACCCTAGGACACTGCAACATCATAAATGAGTCCATGTGTTCACATTTTGATTATGTGACCATGGAGATGCAATAGTTTCAAGTGTGAAAAACACTTCTAAGCCATTATTTCAGTGCCATTGTCACTAAATGGACTGTTGTAAGTCGAGGACTACCTGTGCTCCTACTGGAGCAGAGACTGAAGGGAGAAAAGGAAATGTGCTCAGGAGACTGGTGCCTTAATGGATGTATGGGATACAGTGGAAAACTAATGAAAGGATAGAAGGACTGGCATACTTGCTCTTCTCGAATGGGTTTCATCTGGAATATGGAACAATTGCACTTTGGGTTTTGGTTCTGCTCAACCCTAACCAATCTATTACTATTTATCAGAAACTGATAAGTTTCTGGAAACCAGTGAGCTTTTCAGGATTCAAAATAAAATAATTTCCCCCATTTTATCCACATCTCCAGTGAGAATAAAAAGTGACAGTAAGGAAGTGCTAACAGTTTTTATAGTTTTGAGACTGAAAAGCAATGTCAATGCAATTTCCAAGTCTAAAGATAGATGACATAGATTAGAAAATAGGCATTAAGGAATTGTTTCCTAGTACAGACAAAATTCTTTTAAAAAGTGGACAATATTCTCCAGCCACAGCAAAAAAATGTCATTCTAAGCCCAGCATTTTCTGGCTAGAGTGCTTTAAAAATATCATAAAATCAATCCAAATAATTGGGCATTTCTTTCTAAGCAGAGTTAGAAACAAGGCAATATTTTTTTACAAGCCTCTTGTATCAAATGAAGCATCTGATAATACCCCTGAATTAAGACTGAATTTTGTCACAAAAGTAAAGGCTTAGGAGCTTGTTGCTATTCTTCAAATATACTCAGCAAAGCATTGATGGAAAAGTTGGTTGAACTGCTCACCGGTATATGTAACACAGTGTTTCTCAACCATGTCAACTTGAAGTTGTCTGGACTTCAACTCCCAGAATTCCCCAGCCAGCAAATGCTGGCTGGGGAATTCTGGGAGTTGAAGTCCAGACATCTTCAAGTTGACAAGGTTGAGAAACCCTGATGTAACAGGTTTTGTATAACTTAACTGCAATCTTAAATACATCTATCAACACAGGAAGGTATCAGAAAAGAAGTTTCTACAAAGGAATATGAATAGGTGCATATGGATGAAGTCAATGCAAAGAGACAGCCATTTGAATGAGTGGATTTCAAATCCTGATCCAATCTTATTTTATTAAAACATTTATATAGTCATCCATCTTATAACTCGAGACAACTCCCAGTCAAGTATTTTGAGCCGTAGCAATGATATAGTTCTTTTATAAAAGTCTTTTGAAATACTTGCTTACAAAAAGTCTTAATTTCCAAAAGATAGTAAGCCTTAATAAGCTGAATCTCTTCTCTCTTGCTTCAGTAGGAAAAAAAAAAAAACTATTTTACATATCTAGATCACTGATGTTCTGAAAGATGTCAGGATAAAAATGGCGTAGAAGTGGGTTTCAAAGGCTTGGCATTCTACTTCCAGTCACCCATTTGTATCTAGGTATAGTTGGACTTCTTTGCTAAAGTCCATATGGCCCACTAATTATATGAAAACAACCCAATGCATCTGGGAACTAGGAATTGGCAGCTGGGTATTAAGCTACTAGAAAACCTTTGACTATTCCTAGGGCCAAAAAAGGACTGGATGTTAATTGGAGTAAGAACCTTAAAGACCTGTTTGTTTAGAAAACTGAAACTGCTGTGTGAAAACAGTATCCAGAAATCTGTGGCAGTCAATTCCTAATTGCTATTTTATTTCAATTTCTTTTCTTTGTCTAACTGGCATAGGAAGCGAACAATCAACAACACCAGCAAACTCACATCTCATGCTAAAGGAGTATTTTCTACAACTCATCAATTATCATTAGTGTAGAATGCTCCTTATTCTGGAAGACTCAATTAGATTTGGAGAAAAGAATAAAAATCAACTGAGGAGCAATTGCATTTTCATCTTTGGCATTTGTCAGGCCAGCCCCTGCTGAAATGCTCTGCAAAACATCAGACACGATGATACTCTCTTCAGCTATGCTTCCCCCACAGGGAGAGGAAGTCACTTTTCAAACTCTCAAGAAAACAAAGTACTTGCATCAGCAGGACAACTTAGCAAGAAATGCTTCTCTCATCCAAAAGTATGAAACCACAAGTAAGGTGTTAACAGGAAAAAAACAGATGCATTCTATTGTATTATGTTCTAACGTTCTAATGCTAGGAAAGAGAAGATCAGTGCAAGACGGATGGATTTGATTGCAATGTTGATGAGTGCATTGTTGATAGATCAACTTGGGGAAAATCTATCTTGTTACTAGGAGTCAAAGATAACTTAGTGGCACATAATCAATATGCTATGTGCTGCTTCATATCTAGGTCCATGAGTCCCTTGACTCTCCAATACAACTGACAACCTGATTGTCCCTAGCAATGAGGCATGGTAGGTTTCCCTAAACTGACTGCAGACAATAGGGAGGGAGGGTGTAAGAGCTACATAGCTTAATGATCTCATTTCTGTTGAAACTGCTGTTGAAAGGAATATGTCCAAAAATGGTGAACCAGCCAATAGAAAATCCCCCAGTATATCCAAAGAAAGAGAGATTTCTGGGTCTCAGATCAAATGTAATAGACAGAAACACAATAAATTAAAAAAAGGGGAAGACGGCATTTCTCTCACAGCATGTGATTAGGGGAAGCAAGGCCACCGTTTCTATGTATATGCCCCATTAATGTCTAATATTTTACCTCCAATAATTCAATTGCTCCTCCCTAATAGCATGTTGGAAAGCAGTTCAAATATTAAATGACTTTTAATTAAAATCTAATTGTGGAGGGAGGAGACAGTTTACATGAATGTTGGATTTAATAGGCCAGCTTTTATTTTTTTATGCTTTGTTTTAATTACATTAAATTTAAAATATAATTTTGCAAACCAACTAAACTATGTAGTGCAATAAAGACAGACTGGACATCAAAGAAAAACTATGTAAATCTCACACTGAAAATAATAATCCATTATTTAGTATGATGCACAAATGTTTTAGTTCAATATGGCAATTTCGAGTTCTGATTATAAAACAAAGCTTGGCTTTTTGTATGGGTATCATTTTGAGTGTTTCTCTGATCTCAGCAATATTAATCAAGCTACTGTTTTACATGAGGCATTTAAACATATTTCTTCCTCAGATGTAGGAAACTAAGGCCTTGGTTTAGGATGGACAAGTGATGTGGGAGATAAATGTTAGGAAACAAGGAGTTAAGCATACAACCCAACAAAGAGAGTTTGCTCAGTGCTGATCTAGATAATTTTTTTTTTAAAGGCAAAGGGAAAGTTTGCCATAGAACTTGAGAGCACAAGTAGCTGGATGAATGGGTTCCATGTATGCTATATTGCAACTAAATAATATAAAGATGAGTATGCATGATTATTTTGCACCAGTTTAAATTATATAAGGACTTCTTATACAATTTTTCTGTTTTGAAATTTTGAAGAACATCTGCAAATCTTTCTTCAGAAATCTTGATTCTTCCTCACAAAATGGGTCCAAATGTAGGCTGCTAAGGAACTGAGGGATTTAAGCCTAAGAGTAGTATTGCTTTCAATTCTAAATTTCTGTAGTTTCCATTATTACTGTTAATACCGCAATATGCACCAAAGATCCACCATCAACATTGTCGTTGATCATGGCCCTTCTGCTGAGAATCTCTTATTACCAGATAGTTTCTTGTAATTCTTCAGAAAAAAATATAAAGACTGAGTTCAGGCTTATGATCATTTAAGCCTCATTTCTAGAACTGGAAATAGTTTACACAGTGGTCAATTATATCAGTAAGTATGCTATTATACTACACTGTACTTTGCTAATGGATTGCATTCTTACACAATTGTAGCACCATCTGTTGGCAAAGCAAGGAGTTGATATATTGGTACCCTTTAAGAAAAGCAATCCACTGCAAATTTAATTTCTCACACATCAATTTCTAATCAATAAAATCAATCTTTATTTTATTTCCTCTCTGTAGATAAACACACACATAATATTCAATTTAAAAAAAACTTAGCAATTGGTTATTTGCATGCGTAGATGCATGGCACCAATGGAATCTCTTTTGCTCGTGGAAGAATAATTTCCAACTTAACATTAGAGTTCTGCAGAAAAAACCCAAATTTATAGCTTGAGACATTTTTCTAAAGAGATAAGTAGTGCTCTTGGGGAATCTGGTATTTTTTTTCCTAGATTTGAATGCAATGTTTTAAATGCTTGTTACATTCTTTTATTAACCTTATTTCATTATTATAATTCAGATCATTTATCTATATTTTATTAAATATCATTTCATTGATCACTATCCCTTTATTGATATTTGGCAGATTTTTCTAAACAATCATCTCTTTGCCAGTTTTCTATATGCTCTTTTTGTTCTCTGCAGGCTGTTCAAATGCAACCATATTATTTTAGTTTACAAAGGATGCCTGCTCACCACAGAAAAAGGTGCTAATACGTCTGAATTTCTTCTGAACATTAAGATGACAAAATGTAAGAGCATATGCACTAGTATTTAAAAAAACACTGCAATGTGGTATTTCCATCTATATTATCTCAACAGACTTAGGAGCATCTTCATAAGCAAACTTATGCTTTTCTGTAACTCTTTAAAACATCTGCATGATATGGCAGATCAGAAAAGGAACCACACATCCCCAGGAAAATATACAGCTGCTTTGAAGTGTTGGATACGCAATTATTTTTTTCTGTCTGTTCTAAGGCACTTTTTCTAAATTAGCAACAAAGCAATTGATATCAGTACTATATCCATCTATCATCCATTGCTGGGATCAAAGGCAAGCAGATATTGCTGATGTCCTTTGTAAATCAGGATAACGGATTATCAGCATGGAGTTTATAAAACAGTATCTATACATGTTATCTTTCACACATAATTTAGTACAAAAAAAACCCCCTACCCCACTCTGCTTTTTTATCTAAGTTATATAATTATCAACCTCTAACTTAGAAGGGGATGGGACATCTCTCTTATTGTTTCTGGCTATTTGGCAGATATTATAGGTGCCATCAATCAAGGAACATCCATCGCCGTGTGGGACCCAAGAAACGAACCTCTCCTGTCATGATGCCATTGCTTTAGAACACCATTCCCTCAGAAATTAGATTGGGCCTGAACCTCCTAGTTATGTATTTTATTTTGCTGTTGTGTTTTAACTGCTATAAGCTATCTAGAACCACTATCTTAGATAATGGAAACATACAATAAACTGCAATAAATAAATGACATGCTAGGGCCATGATGGCGAACCTATGACATGTGTGCCCGAAGTGACACATGGAGCCATGTCACCTGGCAACCATGGCATTGCCCGTTCTTCTTCCGGGTTTCTGGTGCGCATGTGCACATGATGATCAGCTGGTCTTTCTGCATGCGACAGTACCAGAAACTGAAAGAGCTAGTCTTCTGTTTTCCGGCACGCACATGCGTGCCAGAAAGCAGATCACTAGCTTGCCAATGCGCGTGCACGCACTGGAATCTAGAAGTTCATTTTTTGGTGTGAGCATCCCCCCCTGGGCAGCTCCTCTTTTGTGTTCTGGCCCAGACAAGCGTGTGTGCGCTCCTTTTTCAGCACTCAGTGCTGAAAAAGTTTGCCATCACTGTGCTAGGGTGTAGGAGAACAGTTTTTTGAATCCTTAAAAAGCAATTGCTATTATCATCTGGTTAAATATTAATGCTGATTGTCTCTATATAGTGCCAGAGTTATACAAAGTAGTTTATCATATAACATACAAGGTTTTTTATCTATAACATATTTAATTTTTAAACAGGAAACATGAACTCATGTCATTTGGCACATATATTAAATGAAGTCCAAAAATATACCTGTAAAACTTTCATTGAGGTCACAATGCTTTTTCAAAGGATAATTGTTCATCACTGTAGGAACCTGTGCAGTTACGTTCAAAATTCCAGTATGAGCTTTTCCAATCACAATTGGAGCAGGAGAATTTGCATGTCCTGTTGAGAAGTGACCACTAATTTTTCTTTTTGGTGTTTTTAAAGAATTATTCTAAAAAGAAATATATTAAAAATCAATTTAATGAAACATGTCACTATAGGTACAAATATAAATTTAAACGTCTAGTGATAATAGTAGTTTTATTTCAGTTCTGAGGAATATGTTATATCTTAGAGAAAAGTCTTAATTGGCCAATTTGTATAGGCTAAAACTCCATCAAGTTTTCCAGTTTGCTTCAAACAATTCTGGGACAATATATCCTTTCAATAGGAAAGAATTCAATAATGTACAAACAACATTCTGGAGGCAGAACCATCCAGTAAACATTGGAAAGTTCTTTTTCTCCTTTCCATGTGACACTAATCCATTTTTTATCCAATTCAATCCAGTTTTTAAAAAAAAATTGCCAGAAAGCAAGCTGTTTTTTCACTATGTCACTTATAGTTTAGAACAGGGGTGTCAAACTTGATTTTATGGAGGCCACATCAGATTGTGTTTGACCTAGGGAGAGCCGGGAGTCATGGCCAAGGTGGGTGTGGCCAGCCTAACATCAGTTGTGCTGGGGACGCTTGAGCGCTCTTGCCAGTGAAAATGGGCTCCTGCGAGAACTTCTGACAACTCTCTGTCAGTGAAAATGAAGCCGGGGGGGTGGGGGGGAATTGGCCGCCCCCCCAAGCTCCATTTTTTGCTGACAGAGGCACCGCAGGCCAGTTCTTTGCTGTTTCAAGAGTGGCCCTGTGGGCCAGATCTAAACACCCCTTGGGCTGGATCTGGTCCCCAGTCCTTGACTTTGAAAGATTCACTTTCTGAAAATTACTAGATCATTTGTCTGAAATGGTATAGGATCTCCTGCCTGAGCAGGGGGTTTAGACTAGAAGACCTCCAAGATCCCTTCCAACTGTCATTTTATTCTGTTCCATCCTGTCCTATCCTATCTCAGGAACAGCCAGGTCAATGCAGTACAATGCACTGCAATACATAAGAAAAAAGAGAATTTTTCAAAAGAGAAGTTAAAATAACCAAAAGATGAATCTGGCCCTACTACAAGGACAGAGAGAGATGGGAATGAGCGTGGTATCAACAGAATAAGAGTTATGGCTATTTTAATTTGAGCTTCCAACCTTAACCAAAGTCCCTGAAGGTAAAAAACAAAGAATACAAGTTTTCCAGGAAAAGGGGGGAGGGGTATTCAGAGAGACAAAAATATAAAAACTAAAGTTAAAAATAGAAGAATCAATAAGGAGTTCACCAACAAAGGAATTAAGTTAAAATAAGATAAAGTGCAAACCTTTAGAAATGTAAAGGATAAAGTTTAAATTGGGTAAAAATCAGAAACCAGTGTTTTTGGTATGGGAAAGGACTCTATATATTTGAACAACAAAGAAGTCTTGGAATATAAAGTTAATCCGTCTGGTTGCCATTAACTTTTATTAAATTATTTTATAATTTTCTTCCAAGACTCAAATCAGCTATAAATATTATTGACAAAATTTACTAGATATAAACTTTAAAAACGCTGTCCCAAAGGTGATTTTCAAAAGGCAACTGGACTTTCTTGTTTTTTGCTTCTTATCCAAGAAGTTTCTTCAGAACTGAAGCAAAATGTTTTCAATGAAAAGTTCAGTTATCTTTTGAAAAGCATTTTTGGCACAACCATGACCTGGGTGATTGAGAATCTATAGATTTTAAAATACCCATTTAAATTTTCAAATTATAAGTATATCTAAATTTGTATTTCCAGTTGGCATTCATTATTACTAATTCATTCAGGATGGTTTTCTGCTGAAAAACTAAATAACATTTTTGGCTTAAAGTTGTCATCCTCATAACGACAAGTTTTCTTCTTCTCCATACATAATACAATTCTTAGTATAACCTCTCTTTGAAAAAGGAGAACAATGCCATCTTCTAAACCAGTGGTTCCCAAACTTGGCAACTTTAAGACATGCGGACTTCAACTCCCAGAATTCTGGGAGTTGAAGTCCACAAGTCTTAAAGTTGCCAAGTTTGGGAACCACTGTTCTAAACCAAAGTACTGATAATCTCATTGGGCCCTGGTACAGGACAATGTCAGAACATTTTTCCTTGCAGAGAAAGTATTTTTACCATGTTATTTATCTACATTTCTTTTCAATCTTTTTTTTTGCTGCTCAAAAGAAACAACATATATTGAGCCTTTATCTCAGTAGCTATTCAGACAGAGCACTTTTTTCTCATACTGAAAAAGTAACTGGAAGGTTATTACAATCATGCAATAATATTTCTATTATTTCATGACTGATAAAAAAGCATGCAAGTTCTTATATATAATTGTGATGATCACATTTAAAAGTATCAAATACATTTAATTAATACATTCATATGATGAAATTTTGCAATATCAATATTTGTTAAATATTTTAATCATTTAATATATCTTATTCCAGTAACTAACACTGCTTTAGAAAGCTGTCTGATGTCGATATATATTCTGGTTAATCAATTTCAGGTGGTGGTTTGTTTTTTTGCCTGAACCCTTATTACTGTGAAAGCTACCAGTCTTTGCCTTCAGCAAGAAAAGTGAAATTTTATATTTGTGAAATTGACATGTACTTATATCTACTTCAGGTATTTCTGTTAGCTGTTTTTAAAGCAATTTTCAACAATTATTTAGCTTACTTTAATCTGTGTTTTGAGTGGCAAGTATGGCCTATTTGAATTTGCTACTTTTTGCCTACAGATAATATCTATATCCCACTTATCTCATGGTTCCTAAATATGCTTTGTTTCTATTGTTTATTACATATAAACATTCATACATTCATTACTTTCCCCAATTCTTTTTAATTTTAGAAATAGCAATTTCTAAAGCATGCATTTCTATCTTTATATTTCATCATGGCAATTCAGGTTATTTTCATTCTCCAAAATGATGCACTAATAGAAAATACTGTCTTCAATTAAAAGTAAAAGATCTTAAACTGTTTTAAAATAGATTGAAACTACCCCATATAAAACTTTTTTTCATTAATAAAAGACAATTGTACCTAGAAATACTAGAGATAGAATTTAGGATTAACAAAGAATCAAAACGATCTCCCCAGTACTTAAAATCCAGATTCTTGAAGTTAAGCACTTGGAAAAAAGTTATTAATTATACGATTATCTGTTTTGCCTCTACCTTTGATGATTTTGATGCCACTTTCTTCGTCTTTCTTGTTTTAAACACCTGTTTTGAAGCAGACTTCAGTTGCACTTTTGGAACACCTTGTTTCACTACTTCTGCCCAAGACTTCACAACTAAAACAACAATTGTTGAAGATTATTCACCTTAAACATTTTTAATAAAATATTTGATATATAATCAAGTCATACTGTGCTTGAAACATAAAAGGTTTAATTCTGTTTTTACAAATTATCTAGCAATATATACAATTGTAACCCACCCATCAAGTTGGCTTCAGAAGCACCACTTCGTCTTTTGGAACGAATAGTACCCACAGTTCCACTTTTTCTACTTATAGAACTTCTCCTCGTACAGGTTTTGCTCCTTAACGATGAAGTGGCATTAGATGCTGCTTTTTTAAATTCACTGACTAAGCTATCCGTATGCCTCTCTTGTGTAGAAGTTGCTTCAGCCTCTGAAGATAGACTTCTTGCAACATGAGGATCAGAGATACACTGTTGCCTTTGGGGCACACTATCTAAGTCAGCTTGCCTTGACACAATATTTTCATATTGCTTCCTCTCAAAGGAACCCTGCAGGGAAACAAATAGGCAACACACACAAAAATCAAACTTTAGATTTTGAACAAACAGCAATCATATCTATTTCCTTCAGAACTTCTCAGAAAAATGAATGGAACAATTAGACATTCACAAAAAAACCCACAATATTTTGTAAAGGGTTGCCTTTGAAGACTATAAGGATATTACAATTAGTCCAGAGTGGGGTAGCATGTCTTAGGTTCCAATGAGAGCAGATCACACATACAATGAAGAGCCTTCACTGGTTACCATTTCAGCTCCAACCACAATTTAAAGTGCTGGTGTCAATATTCTTCATAACTTGGCGCTTGGCTATCTATGGAAGAGTCTCCTCTAACCAGATTTTACACAACCTTATTACATCATTTAGGGAGCGGCTGCATTTTTGCAGCCGCACCAAATTATGGGAAGTGCATCCTTTCAATAGATTTTAGGAAATTACTGAAAGTGGATAATTATTTTAACAGCATTTCAGTAATATCATTGGTACCTCTTGTCATTCGTCTTTCCCATTTCAATTTTGGTTTTCCAATTTGAATTGTATTTTGTTTTCATTCTGCTGGTTTTTTTAACTGTAACATTCTATCCAATAGTCCAAAAGACTGTGATAGTATAAAAAACAAATAAAATCACACAACACTTAGCTCTAAACCTTTCTCATTTGCCAATTGTTTAATATAAACTAAAATTAACTTCTTTTCAAATCTATTACCTAGCAACTTTATGAAACTATGAAAAGATGCAAAGCAGTAGATAAAAAAAGGAGAAGTCAGCTATTTTTAGGCATTGTCCCATCTTGCTCAGAACACAGATCTGGCCATTCTGGAGATATTCTAGCATATTTTTGGAAGTAAATAATCCAGAGCAAGGAGGGTTTCATAGTCTAGCTCTAGAGTGGACTTTCTTGGAACATTATCCCCAGAGAGAGAACTTCCTGTATCCCAGATACCTACAGGTATCTACAAAGATTTCCAAGCTCTCCACTATTCTGTGAAATAACTATTTCAGAAATTTGCTTTCTCAAATAAATATTTGGCAAGCTCTAAAGATGAATGTTATTATTTTGAAAAATGTTCTAATTTAAAAATAAAAGTCAATAGTATTCACAATAACCAAAGATGGCTAGATTTCTGCTGGATGGTTTTTCATTTTTTTAACAGAATGTGAAATATTTACCCAATTTTGTTTTGGGAGTTTCTAACAATAAAATAGGGATAAATGTTTTACCAAAAGATTTATCAATTTTATTTATGACATTTATTTGCTACCCATCTCGCTATTACACTACTCTGAAATAAAATCGGCAATTTTTTAAATAGAAAAGAAGCATTCAAGTGCAATATATCACCAACTCCACACAGAAAGAATTCTAAGGAAATATTTAGGTATACTAAGAAGTACATAGCTTATATTCCTCCCCCCCAAAAAATCTTTGTAAATTCCATGATTTAAAATTTCGGATCAATTGTTTTAACATCTTTGTACAGATACATTATTTAAAATACAAAGTTTTCAGTATGAAGAATAGTGAAGTATAGACAAACATGTATATATATTGTTGTGGGAACAAGACCAATTATTTGGTTAAAATGTAAATATTCCTAGCAATCAGTTGTTCTGTCAATCAATCTCATACCTGTGTTACAGACTGCCTTACTTCTGCAGCTTTTTTCAGAACTGCTCTTGGTGAGTTTCCAAATGGCATGCTTAATCTTGCTGGAATGGCCCCCTTTTTAAGTGGCGAGTTTGGAGGTAAGCGCTTATCAAAGAGTTCAGGACTCAGATGGCCACCAAAAGACACTCTCCTCCTCTTTCCAAGTGATTGGACTAGAAGATCTAGTTCTGTACCTCTACGCTTTTGAGGTGATTTCCTAGCCTCTATAAATGAAGAATAAATTATAGCAAAACGAACACAATGCCTTTCAACATTAATACAATTAAAAAGTTTAGGCTCAGAATACAATTGCTTAATTTTAAAAAGATTAAACCTAGACTTACTTTTTATACTTTGGGTAATATTTTCAATCATAACTAAGGCACTAACATTTCAAACAATTTAACCTCTTATTTCTAGTAACAATGTTAAACAAGCCAATTAACTGGGAGAAAAATAAGGTGGTAATTTTTTTATCTTAACCAAAGTTACTGGAGACAGCATACAGGTGAAACTCAAAAAATTAGAATATCGTGCAAAAGTTCATTTATCTCAGTAATGCAACTTAAAAGGTGAAACTAATATATGAGATAGACTCATTACATGCAAAGCAAGATAGTTCAAACCGTGATTTGTCATAATTGTGATGATTATGGCTTACAGCTCATGAAAACCCCAAACCCACCATCTCAGAAAATTAGAATGTTACATGCAATCAATAAAACAAGGATTGTACATAGAGCAATAGCGGACCTCTGAAAAGTATAAGCATGCATATGCACTCAGTACTTGGTTTGGGCCCCTTTTGCAGCAATTACTGCCCCAATGTAGCATGGCATCAGCCTGTGGCACTGCTGAGGTGTTATGGAAGACCAGGATGCTTCAATAGCGGCCTTCAGCTCTTCTGCATTGTTCGGTCTCATGTCTCTCATCTTTCTCTTGGCAATGCCCCATAGATTCTCTATGGGGTTCAGGTCAGGCGAGTTTGCTGGCCAATCAAGCACAATAATCGCACAGTCATTGAACCAGGTTTTGGTGCTTTTGGCAGTGTGGGCAGGTGCCAAGTCCTGCTGGAAAATGAAGTCAGCATCCCCTTAAAGCTCGTCTGCAGCAGGAAGCATGAAGTGCTCCAAAATCTCCTGGAAGATGGCTGCGTTGACCCTGGACTTAATGAAGCAGTGGACCAACACCAGCAGATGACATGGCTCCCCAAATCAACAGACTGTGGAAGCCTCCCACTGGACTTCAAGCATCTTGCAGTGTGTGCCTCTCCATTCTTCCTCCATACTCTGGGTCCTTGGTTTCCAAATGAGATGCAAACGTTGCTCTCATCAGAAAAGAGGACTTTGGATCACTGAACAACAGACCAGGCCTGTTTTTCTTTAGCCCAGGTAAGAGGCTTCTGATGTTGCTTGTTATTCAGGAGCGGCTTGGCAAGAGGAATACGACATTTGAAGCCCATGTCCAGGATTTGTCTGTGTGTGGTGGCTCTTGATGTCCTGACTCCAGCCTCAGTCCACTCCTTTTGAAAGTCCCCAACACTTTTGAATGGCCTTTTCCTCTCCAGGCTGTAGTCATCCCTGCTGCTTGTACACCTTTTTCTTCCACACTTTTCCCTTCCACATAACTTTCTATTAATGTGCTTTGGGGACATCCAACTTCTTTTGCAATTACCTTTTGAGGCTTTTCCTCCTTATGGAGGGTGTCAATGATGGCTTTCTGCACAATTGTCAGGTCAGCAATCTTTCCCATGATTGTGATTCCTATTGAACCAGACTGAGAGACCATTTAAAGGCTCAGGAACCCTTTGCAGGTGTTATGGCTTAATTAGCTGATTAAAGTGGGACATTTTGAGCCTAGAATATTGCACCTTTTCACAATATTCTAATTTTCTGAGATTGTGGATTTGGGGTTTTCATGAGCTGTAAGCCATAATCATCACAATTATGACAAATCAGGGCTTGAACTATCTTGCTTTGCATGTAATGAGTCTATCTCATATGTTAGTTTCACCTTTTAAGTTGCATTGCTGAAATAAATGAACTTTTGCACGATATTCTAATTTTTTGTTTCACCTGTATAGCAATTATAATTTTTTGGTATAAAAAGAAATTGCATTTACCTGACTTTTTGTTAAGTGGACATAACACGTTCATTTCAGAAACAGCATTAACCTTGGCTGATATTTGAACTCTGCTTTCATAACTGGAAAAAGTAGGCATATCGTTTTTCATATTAACATTCTGCTCATGGCTTTCTGTTCCTATTTTTTTATTTTCATTTGCAGGACATTTCGTTTCCAAGGTTTTTTCTGGAATCTCATTTGCCATTATTTCACTGGTTTGGGAAAGATTTGCAGGAATCATTGATTCTTTATCTACTGCCTCTATACAAGAATATCCATTTGAAATAGTTTTATTTAGTTCAATGTTGTTATTGCAGTTTTCACTAGTATTAAGATGACGTGAACTGAAAACAGTACTAGAATTTCCATCTTCTGAGTCTTTCAGATTAGGCGCTGTTTCTGTGACCAGCTCTCTATTTTCATTTGCTTTAGAATATATATTTTCAACCAAAATACCAGATTCATGCTCCTGCTCACTAACTTGTACAGGGCACTCTTTCATTTCTCCAGAGCTCTTCCTTCTGTTCAGTGACTCTACTTCAACCCCTGTCCTTCTGGACTTGGAAGATCTTCTAGACCTTCTAGAATGTGGACTGGAATACTTCTGAGTACTCTCCCAGCTAGGCTTTGTTTTGGGCAAAGCATTTTCTACAGATGTGAAAACATCTATTACGTTAAATTTGTTAAGGCACTTAGCCTTTTCTGCATCGTCCAATGACTGTATACTTGTTTCAGGGAAATGCTGTGCGCTCTGCTGGTTGGCTTTAAAATGTGCATGCTTTCCCACTTCATCATCTTCTATGTTGTTAACATCTGACTGATTTGTACCTTCACATTCTTGTTTTTGTCGTGTATCACAATTTTGAGTGTTTGGTGATTTTTCAGAATTCTTCTCTTCAAATGTTGGTATTGGACTTGCTACAAGATCATGGTTTCCTTGAATTTTACTGTCTTCAGATTGTTCAACTTTAGTTGACTTTGCTCGACGCATTGCGGACCTCCTAGATCTTGAGTAAAATACATCTTCCAGCAAGGTCTCATCACCAGTATTTTCCTTTACATTGCCTGTACCATCTTTATGTTTCATTAATTCATAAAGTTTGCTAAAAGGAGACAATTCATTTGCTTTTTCAACGCTCGGCGTTTTGCAATTAAATTCAGCTGTGCTGTATTGTTTTTGAAGTCTTTTCTCATTTCTTTTAGGAGAGCAAATTTCAAATTTCTTGTCTACAAGGAATATGAAACAGGCAGATTTTAAAATCAGTTTTCTTGAATATAGTTAAAACTATTTTTAAAGCATTATACAGATAAAGTACTGATCAGAAAGTAATTTTTGAGGAATTAAGCAAACATTTACAAATCCTTAGAAAAAAGTTCTTCACAGCACACAGGGGTGTGCACAAAGAATCTCTTTTCAAATCAGTCAATTTTTTCCAGCCTCAAGCAACAGCTTTGTAAACTGCTTCCAACAATATCCACATGCTTGTGACTTCCTACTTTGAAAATTCTCTCAATATAACAGCTAGGAAGTTTAGGAAGCAACTACATGAACCTGCAAAAATATATGACTACTTTAGTGATCTTAAAAGATGAGTCTTGGACAGAACTGCAGACATTACAATATACCCTCTTCAAAGGATTTGCACAATTCTATTAAGTTCAACAAATCAAAACTATAGAAGCTAAATTTTATTTGTAATTGCCTAACAATATAGTATAAATATACGCAAGCAGATTATTTGTAATTTTCCAAATCATTTTCCCTTAAGGAATAGATGTGTTCATAAGCTATGTTATGAAAGTTACTTAATGGACAAGAAAATATATGGGTCACTCTCTAAAATGTAATCAGCTATGAAATATTATTTCTAATATAATTTTAAGACTAGCCTGTTTCTCAACTCTTAATTATCATGGTTTAGAGCAGTGATGGGTAACTTTTTCCTTGTTGCGTGCCGAATGTATGGGCGTACACGCACACCAATACTCCCGCGTGCCAGCACCCATAATGCAATGTGCGGCCTCTGCGCATGCGCGGACCCCCACGAACCTTTTACTCATGCCCATGCGCACACCTACCGTGCATGCTCTCTCCCCCATTTTGGACAAAACCTTTGCTGGCACAAATGGCCTGCTTTTGCAGAGGTGGCAGCAGCTCCTCCTCCTGGCAGCCTCACACTCTGGGCAGCATCCAGCCAGCCAGCAGGACCACGGAGGAGTGAACTGCCCAGCCTGCTGCTGGCATGCCTCCCTTACAGAAATGCCCTGCTCTGCCCATGCAGCCCGCCCCTCTCAGGGACCATAAGCTGGCTTGCCCTGCAGGGCCAGCGAAGAAAGCAGCATCCCAAGTAACAGCGGCTTGCAATCTCAGAGCACTGCAGTTTGAGCTGAGCTCCACCATGTCCTCACCACACCATGCACTGTACTTTGCAAATTGTTTTCTGAGTCTGTTAGTAACCTAGTTTCTGAGTATACTTTAAACCAGTGATGGCGAACCTATGGCACATGTGCCACAGATGGCACGCGGAGCCCTTTTTGCTGGCACGTGAGCAGTCGCCCATCGATTAAACCAAATCCATTCATGTATTTTAACAGCACATTCCCAATGGCTACTTTCATTTGTTTTACCACTGACTAGTAAACGCATCCTTTTTGTTAATAAAAAGTGATTACTACAATGAAGCATTTTATAGAAAAAGAACAAAAAAATTACCAACCAGTAATCGGAGAACTTTTGTAATCTGAGTTCTGCGGGTGCAGCAAGTCCATCTGTTGCATATGCTGAACATGAAGAATCTGTAAAATTAAAATTAAATAGAAAAGGAATTTAATGTTTCTTTTAAGCTTGCCATTTTTCCTTGTAGAAAATTAAATAGAAAAGGAATTTAATGTTTCTTTTAAGCTTGCCATTTTTCCTTGTAGAAAACATGAATGGCAGACCAGAGAAAATATCTTAATTTTCTACAGCCGAACACCAATATCAAATATTGTGTTTCCTCTGAATTATAGTTAAAAGGGTAGAATAGAATGACTAAAATTGAAAGGTAACTGATAATGACCAATTACTAAATCAAGCCAAAGAGCAACTCATCATTAATTTCTACATTTTATGACTGTACCCTTCCCCGAACTAAGAAAAACATAACGATTTTTATTTTACCTGTAATGTTTCCTTCTCTTGAGATCTAGAAAGTCTCTTCTGAGGAAGTGATGAACGTGGATATTCAAATCTATTCAAGTACAAAGATTGCTTACATTAAAATTAATCCAACATTAAGTTATTAAGACTTTAAAAAGTTATGAAATCCACTTTATTCAAAATTATTAGTGTTTTCATCTCCAATCTAGTAAAGTATAGTTTTAGACTAATAGTTTAGTTACTCTTTACATAATCTGTTTTCCTGTTTGGCAGTTTTCTTATTAATCAAATTATTTTAAAATTTCCTTGATCTTCAGGTTTCTAAAAAGCACTATTTCTAGCACACTCATATTTGCTTATATCATTGTTACATACCTGAAAGAACGATCAATAATTGTAAGTATATCTCCATGTTTTAAGTGTGTGGGATCTTGAAAGAGAGTCCCATTTAGCTGTGTTGGATTCGCAGAACTCAAGTTAAACAGCACTGCCTAAAAATACATAGGAATAAAATACGTATATCCAGATCAATCAATAAAGCACAAGTACCAGAAATATTAGGATTGCTTAAGTACCAAAAATAATAATACATACTTCTTTATTTTCATTTATTTCAATTTTACAATGTTCTTTAGAAACTTGAGGAAGCTGGATTCGAATATCACATTCTTTTTTCCTTTAAAATATAAAATAATTACAAGGTTATTAGTTCAAATTAGTTAACTACATATTCTTATACACACATCTCTTAAAATATATTATGATCTCTAAATTTCTAATTCATTTCCACCTAGCATAAGGCAATGCAGCTGTTGCTGAAGATGTATTGAGACAACCTAATTTTTAGATTGAGGTTTAAGAACTTCTTTAAAAAATGGTTAGGTTTTTGATTAAACAAATATCTTGCATAAATAATATACACTGAAGCAGATCAAATCCATTGAGATATACTGCACAACTAAAGAAATTATATAGAAGCCAAATGAAGGAACCCAGGAAAGCGTCGCGACCCCTTTTGAGGCCGAACGACTGTTAGACAGGGGTTGCTGAGACCAGCGCAACTCTAAAGTTTAGACTCCACCTCACGTTCCTTGAAATCCCAGTGGATGGGCTCCAGAATGGCCGCGCAGAGCGTCACCGCAGCTCCACGCCGTAAAAAACAGGTGTGCGCACACATCCTGTACAATTAGCCTCGGAGACTTCGTAATGGAGGGAAAGTGTTCCTGTAAAGGAGGAAGGGGCTTAGGTCCTGCTCTGGGCTATAATTGTGTGGGGCATGTGCGTGGCTATGTTTTCCACACTGCTGCCAGGTACTTTTAACTGTATCTAAATCCACAACCAGACCTGTCATCAAGAGCCAAGCTCAGGAGCCCAAATTGGCCCCATTCACACAATGAAAACCTGCTTGCTAAAAGTACCATAAACCATGCACAAAGGAAAAGAGCAAAAAAAAATGCAATGCAATAAAACAATTTTAAAAATGATACAAGTGGAATTATTATTAGAAATAAAATGTAACAGAGAAAATGATATGTATGAAAATATAAAGTTGCGTTTCCTGAAATGCCACCCTGAGAACCCATCAGAGAAAGTAAATAAGCAAGGGCAACAACGGAAAGGAGGAAAGATGAGAATGGAAAGGAAGAAAGAGTAAAAGCAGAGGAAGTAAGGGAGGGGAATTAAGAGTAGGAGAGAGGGCAAGAAAGGAGGAGGGAAGGAAAGAGAGGAAGAAGGGAGGAAGGAGGAGGGAAAGAAAGAAAGGGTAAAGCAGAGGAAGTAAAGGAGGGGAAGTAAGAGGAGGGGTGAAGGTAAGGAGGAGAAGAGGAGGAGGGGAGAAAAGAGAGGGGAAGAAGGGAAGAAAGAGAGGAAAGAAGAAGGCAGAGAAGGGAGGTAGAGAAGATAGGAGCAAGGTTGTTGCAAAATAAAATGGGGTGGCAAGAAAGTGACCCAAACTATATTCTATATATTTGTAAGAAAATTAATGATAATGATATAATTAATGGTAATTATAAGAGTGTACATTTGTGAATGAACTTGAAAGAGAAAATAAACAACTTTAAAAAATAAAAATAAACAATGTACGACGTTTGCCCAATAAATTAAGGTTAAGCTTACCACCACCACCAAGGTTAAGAGCACTCCTGCAAACAACCCCAAACCAGGTTGAAGATCCATCCAGGCAGGGTAAGCAAGTTTGTGACTGCAGCTGCAGGCAACTTAGTTAAGGAGGCTGTGGGAATAAAGCCACTGTGTCTCTGTGTATGTGTGTGTATGATTGTATAGCAGATGAGGTTGTCCAGCCTCCAGGATGTGATTCTTTTCAGACCCAAAATTTAGGAGCAGACAAAATGTTGGCTGCCTCTATAAAAAAGATGTGGAGACTCTAGTGTAGAAAAAGTGCAAAGAAGAGCAACCAAGAGGATTAGGGGACTGGAAGCTCAAACATATGAAGAACAGTTGCAGGAAATGGGTTATATCTGCTTGAATGAAAAGAAGGACATAAGGGTGATATGATAGCAGTCTTCCAATATCAATATCTACATTACGATTCATAACAGTAGCAAAAGTACAGTTATAGAGTAGCAACGGGAAAAATTTTTATGGTTAGGGGTCACCACAACATAAAGGGTCACGGCATTAGGAAGGTTGAGAACCACTGACCTAAAACTTTTGTTACAAAAAGGACAGCCCTACATCACAATCACATAATGAAAATCCTACACAAATAAGCCCCTTATCAATTTAAAGTCTTACCTTCCAAACACACAAGAGTTTGAAGTGAGCGGAAAATGAGTTCCATCAGTCCCATTTCTCTTAATAACAACAATTTCCGCCAAAGATGGCATTTTCAATTCGTAGATCTTACCTCTAAGGGAAAAATAAAATAATATTATTGCAGATTTCAACAGACCTTGGTGTCCATATGGGTAAAATTCATGGTTGTGCATAATGTTTGCTACCACAACTGAGGTCAGAGGTCCTTTTCCATTTTTTGAATAGAAAAAAAAATACATTATGACTACAGGAAAAATGTGCTTTAAATCTATAATGGACTTCCGACTGTAATAAAGCATCGTGTCACATTCCCTGGTCATGTAATCTGGGTGCTGGGCAACTTATTTGTATTTATAAACAGTTGCCAACCGCCCTGAGAGCATACGGTCACCATCTACAATCTTTTCTGATGGCTTTCCCAGAAAGTCAATGAAAACTTACTTTAAGAGTAATTTGTTTATAATTGTTGGCTCCTCCGGGATTGGGCGGCCTATAAATCGATTAAAACTTGAAACTAAACTTGGAACTACTTAGGTGAGTAGTACAAACAAATTTTTAAAAATCCTGAAAATTAAATTGTGAGAAAAATCAAGAGGGAAAAAAGAAAAATTACAATAATCCATTAGTGCAACGTAAAAGGATTAATGCAGTCTACAAAAGTTTTCTTCTTTGGACCGGGGAACTTAAAATTTATTCATTTTATTATCTTGCACCTGGATTAGAATTATAGATAGCAATCTCAGTTGCTTTAAATATTAGGCAGGTATTCCCTATGCCAGATAATCTTTTTAATGTCTTCTGGAATGAGAATGCAACCTAAATCAGAGTGGTAGGTAGATTACTTGCTGATTCCCAATGAACTATTTCAGACAGAATAGTCAGAGACTTTACTGGGCTTGGACCTTGAGAGCCTGAACTACTCACTAGGTGAACTTGGATTTCATGCCTCCTTTAACTTGGAGGGTACCTTGTGACATCAGAAAAAGAGCAGGAGAATTGAGAAGCAGGCCAATGTGCAGTGAGTAGCAAACTCATAAGTGGTGTATCTGATATTAAGCCTGACATTACCTGCTTGAATTAGATGCTGGTGAAGTTTCCTGCATGAACTAAAAGTTTAAATTTCTCTACCTATAGTCATACCTGCAAAAGAAAAAAAAGCAGATTAACTCAGAAACTGAAGCCTTGTGTAACTCTTTAATAGAAAGGAAAAGGCAATAAACCTACTTACTGAAAAACACTAACATTTTTTCTTACATCTAAAATGGATCTGTATCTCAATTTGTACCCAACCCTTCTCTTCAACAAGTTTCACATTGTACAGGCAGAAGACCTTCTGTTTTGTGGCGTGTGTTAAGGGTAAAACAGCAAGTCAATCACAGCGCCTGAAACATTCTCAGAATGGCTTTATTTTATATGGAAGTTGGTATAAAACCAGTATTGTTCGACGACAGGGTAAAAAAATCTCCTGCAACATGGGCAAGTTCCCCGAGTTTGCATCACTGACACCAGCCGGTTTCAGCTTGAAACCTTTTGGGGAAGTCGATTTGGATGATTTAAAAAGACTGGCAGCCAAATTCAAGGAGAAAGCTATTCAAGACCTACCTTGAATAGGTACGATGATGTCAATATGGTAAACATTTGAGTTAAGATATTTGAATTAATATGAATTAATGGAAGAGATGCACAAAAACAAGTTGTAACCAGCCGATATACTTTTTTATAATATATACTTGTGTTTTTTCTTTTGTTTTCTTTTCCCTGCCTTGTTTTCTGTTTTTTTTTGTCTTTTTTGTGTTTTGATTTTTTCCTTTTCCACTGGTGTGGGCATGTGTTGTTTATGTAACAAAAATAAAAAATAAAAAAAAATTAATTAAAAAAAAAAAAGACCTACCTAAAGCAGTGATTCCCAAACTTGGCAACTTTTAAGACTTGTGGACTTCAACTCCCAGAGTTCTCCAGCCAGAAGAGTTCTGGTGGCGCAGTGGTTAAATGCGCCAAGGTGGCGCAGTGGTTAAATGCAGCACTGCAGGCTACTGCTAGATCAGCAGGTCAGCGGTTCAAATCTCAGCGGCTCAGGGTTGACTCAGCCTTCCATCCTTCCGAGGTGGGTAAAATGAGGACCCAGATTGTTGGGGGCAATATGCTGACTCTGTAAACCGCTTAGAGAGGGCTGAAAGCCCTATGAAGCGGTATATAAGTCTACTGCTATTGCTATTGCTATTCTGCTGGCTGGAGAACTCTGGGAGTTGAAGTCCACAAGTCTTAAAGTTGCCAAGTTTGGGAACCACTGCCCTATAATAAGCCCAAGGTCATATTTCGTGGGGCAAAAGAAAATAAAACTCTTGGGCTTGGGCTTATTATAGGTCAGTGGTTCCCAAACTTGGCAACTTTAAGACTGGTGGACTTCAACTCCCAGAATTCTCCAGCCAGCTCTGCTGGCTGGAGAATTCTGGGAGTTGAAGTCCACCAGTCTTAAAAGTTGCCAAGTTTGGGAACCACTGACCTAAAGCCTTCTTAAGCTACAGCGTTGTGCTGATACCTGCTGGGAAATGTCATTAGCAATAATCGCATAGCACATCATGGACGTTGTCCTACATCAAAAAAACTCCTCTGCTCCCAAGCGAAGACGATTCAAAAGAGTAACTGCCGTTGATCTCGTAAGGCATCAAACCAGTGCGTTCATTCGTCCCACTTTCAAGCCCCCATTTAAATTATCCTTTTTAGATCGTAACACTAGCAAAAAAAAAAAAAAAAAAAAAACCAGTCTGAGGCTTTGTAGGCGTCCTGCCAAGGGCACGTGCGGGGCCAAGCGCCCCTAAACCAGTGTTTCTCAACCTTGGCCACTTGAAGATGTCCGGACTTCAACTCCCAGAATTCCCCAGCCAGCATTCGCTGGCTGGGGAATTCTGGGAGTTGAAGTCCGGACATCTTCAAGTGGCCAAGGTTGAGAAACACTGCCCTAAACAAACCGAGGAACCAACAAGCGCCCCCCCCCATCCCCTCCTTCTTTAAATATCCTGCCCCCTTCAGTCCGTTCCCACCGCCCTCCAGCCCGAGCACCAGCCTCCGCTCTCAACCGGACCAAGAGCCCCTCCTCACCTGCCCTCAAACGGCCACACCGGGAGCCCCTTCTCGTCCTCAGACGCGGAATCGCCTCCGCGCGCGCGCGCCAAATCTTCCCCTCATTCAAACCGCCCGACTCCTCCCCCCGCCCCGCCCACTTCATCCTCACGCGTATATCCTTCCGCCGACGCTCAAGACCGCGCCGTGCGAAAGGCCGTTTAATCCTTCCTTCCCTCTGAGGAGCCGCATTACCTAAAATCCCCGCGCGCTCGTCGCCCGATCTAGACCCTCGAGAGCCCCGAAGCTTCTCAAGCGGACTTTTATCGCCACCTGTGATTTTTTTTTTTCTTTCAAAAGCGGTCGGCGGACTCTGATTGGTCACTGTGTAGTGATGTCAGCGCACAAGTTATCCAATAAGGAGTCCGAGCGGGCTTTTTAAACGTACCGCACAAGAAGGAAGACGGTGGTAGATGGGCGGATACTCTTGTTTTAGAGCAGTGGGGTCCCAAACTTGGCAGCTTTTAAGACTTGTGGACTTCAACTCCCAGAATTCTCCAGCTAGCTCTTCTGGCTGGAGGACTCTGGGAGTTGAAGTCCACAAGTCTTAAAGTTGCCAAGTTTGGGAACCACTGTTTTAAAGCAGTGTTTCTCAACCTTGGCAACTTGAAGATGTCTGGACTTCAACTCCCAGAATTCCCCAGCCAGCAAATGCTGGCTGGGGAATTCTGGGAGTTGAAGTCCAGACATCTTCAAGTTGCCAAGGTTGAGAAACACTGTTTTAGAGAGTTATGCTCATAAAATTTAAATTTATCCAGTTGTAACTCCTGTTGTATTATGGCAGCCTTACTTGCACTCGGAGTTACTTGACATTGCAAACGAAGTGCCTGGTATTATTAAGCCCCAAATGCCATTAAGGAAATAAACTATCTTTCCCTTGTTCCACACAACCATCCATTTTTGTTGTCTCAAGAGGGCTGGTATTCAAAGCCAATTAACACAGAGCAGGATTAACATGATTTGAGCAAAAATGTTCCGAACCATGTGCATGACTAAGTCTTGGATGTTTTACTGCCTTTCCCATCCTACTGTAAAAGTTACAGCATAGTAATGGGAATCTGGAAGTAACATGTCCTCCAGCTTCTCTCTATCCTATAGAAATTGTCTTGCTGCTTTATTAGTTTCCTCTAGCGCTCCTTCTTATAGTCATCTCCATGTCTATTATCTAACATGTCTTTGTAACCAAGCCTCTTCTCTGTCCACTTCACTTATCAAAGGCAAATTTTGATAATAAAATCTGAGGACACATTAGACTACTGCAAAATATAGGTAAGTAGATTATTTCATCAATTTGTATACAGAACAAAATCCCTTTGATTCTAGAGCAATTTGCTTTATCCTACATAACAGAAACTGAGTGTAATGTTTATGTATTGAGACATGGGTAACAGTACACATAGATCTTAGAAGTCAGTTTTCCTTTGCAATTGTCTTGTTTTCCCACCAAATCTGCCCTCTTCACGTAAAATCTCTTAAGAAGAAATAGGAAGAGCTGCACAAATAGTTGTACTGTTCACAATTTGAAAGTCCTTTTAGTGGTGATTAGTTGCTGCAAACTGTTTCATGGTTAATACAATATTTCGATATCAGGTGTGTTTTACAGGTAGTCCCTGATTTACAGACATTGAGTGACCTTTCAGATTATCTGACAGATTGCCTTCTCTTGTATTCATCTACCTTTCCAACTAAATCAAATAGTCAGGTACTTTGAGGTCCCACCCCTATAGGATTATCACCTAATAAAGCTTTGGAAGGTGGTATTTTCAGTAATCTCATGACTCCAGTTATTCCCTTCCAGCAGAAATTCAGTCAGCCTTGTTCTTTTTCAGCTTTAGGAAAACTTTTGAGTATTCAGAACTGAGTGATGTACAAACTTGATTGAATACATAAGAGTAACACATGATCTTATGGTTGCTAAATATTGGCATAACAGTTGTGAATTTTTTCTGACTTTTAAGTCATTTAAAAAGCAAAATGTCCTTAGTGAGTTGTTGGGAGTATTTGATTTCAGTGTTACCATTGATCTATCTTCTACAACAGTGGACCAGCTAATCTTACGTAACTTTGCATGCTCTTGGTTCCTACTGATGTGGATGCCTTTATGTATGAGATTGTATCATTTTTAAATGTTATCTGAATCTCTCCTAATCTACTGAGCAAAGAATGACTAGAAGGAACATGCAGATCTAAAGCTAGTAATCCACTATCAATGTTGCTGTCTTCCTCTCCCACATCCATTCCCCAGTCTGTTTTTAATTTTCAATGAGGTTATATTAAGGCATAAACAACAAATTTAGGCTTATTTCAAAACATGTTTATGTTATGTATTTATGAATTGACTAGAATTTAGCATTTTATGCCAGAAAATATTCATGATAGTTGCATCATGTATGAAAAATCAATACACAGAAAAAATTATCCTCATATTTCTTTGTGTAGTCCACTTGAACAAAACCTCAATGTCAGAAATATTCTAAGCAAATAAACACTAGAACCATTTTTCCCCATCATAACAAACAATGTGAACTTAAAAACAAGCCTCCCTGCTGTGACTTTACCACTAGAGATGAGATAGTACTGCTGAATACCCTTCCATTATAATAAAACTTTTGTTTTAATAGATGGTTTTTAAAAATAGGCAACTTGGAAGGAAGTTAAAAACTATAGCACTGACATCCATGCAAACTTTCAAATGTAAAAATAAATAAACTAAGATACAATTTGGCATAACTGTCTTGAATTTACAATAAAGCAGTATATGCAGTTTGTACAACAAAATCAAGCATGTAGCTTTATTTTCAGAACAAAGCATCTATCAACCTCATGAGCAATATTTAAAATGCATAAACAGCACTTTTCATTCTCTATATCTACAGTCTGGGGGGGGGGGGGGAATCTTCCAAAGAGACGACATCACATTTACCCATAAACTGAAGGTTGCTCTAAATTCTCCATAGGCAAAGAATATAAAAAAGAAATCTTGTTTATTCGCAAGCCAAATCCAACACCTGGAAACATCCTTACTTTTTACATGGAGCTGATATAAAACCGTCATTGGACGGGGGTAAAAACCTCCTACAATATGGGCAAATTAAACTGAGTTTTGGAAGATGAAATCAGGCAGTTTCAGCTTGGAAATGGCCAATTGGAAATTAGGGTTTTTTTATGATTTAATACACCATTGCCAAATTCAAGGTTAAAGCCGCTTTAAAGCCACACGTGGCATTCTTGTAAGCTATTGTGCCGATTTCTGCTGGAGGATTTCATAATAATCGTACACATCACAGAAACTACCCATCAAAACCTCGTCTCCTCCTAACGAACTGCATGATCCAAAGAACAAGTAAGAATATAACCGCCATTTATCTCAAAAGACACAAAGCCCAATTCGTCCATTTGTTGCTCCTCTCCTGCTTTCGTCTCAAGCCACGCTTGAAATTTATCTTTTTTTTATTTTTAAGATCTCACGTTAAGCAAAGCAAATAAATCCACGGGCCATTGAACGCAGCAGCGTCTGCAGACCTTAAGACTGCATCTAAGAAAAGGATTTACTTTTTTTTATGTTACAAGGTGATTTTTTTTAATGCTAGTATAAAAGCATGAAGGGCACTTTCTATCGACAGATGTATCTCCGTGCAAAGATTATGCAAGAATTGCTTATGGTGAACTGCTTCTAAAACAGAAAAAAAAGTAAAAGTGGCATGCAGAAGAACTGATTCCTCTGCAACTGTTACCAGAACAAAACAAATTAATTCTTGCAAATCAATTTAGCAAAGCTGAGCTGGTGGAAGAATATTGTTAATGCAAGCCACCAAAGTCAAGTACTTTAAAAAAATCCATTTATTTCAACAGGAGAGCTTCACATATAGTTAATTCCCCCCCCTTTTGTAATACAACCTGCTGAACCCCTAATTCCAAGTATGCCCGATTTCTCTGCAAACGATTTGGTTTTATGTTCTAAACTAGCACTGAGTAATAGATGAAGCTTTAATACATTCAGCTAAACAAACTCTTATTTTCACACGCCCTGATTTACAGCTTCTTGGTGCTTCAGCAGTGCATTTCCAACCCTCCCGCCTCCTTTCCTTTTAAAAAGGAACAAAAAATTAAGTCTCTTTACAGACCAAGGAGCCAAAAGGCAATTTTGCATGCAAAAGTCTCTGCTCAAAGCCGGCCCTTATCAAAAGTGGCATGCAGAAGAACTGATTCCTCTTGCAACTGTTACGAGAACAAAACAAATTAATTCTTGCAAATCAATTTAGCAAGCTGGTGGAAGAATATTGTTAATGCAAGCCACCCAAAGCCAAGTACTTAAAAAAAAAAAATCCCCGTTTATTTCAACAGGAGAGCTTCGCATATAGTTTAATTTTCCTTCCATTGAAAGAAAAGGATTTACTTTTATTAACCTACGATCTTTAAAAGAAAAAGGTGATTTAAAGGGCCACGTGCGAGCTAAGCTCCCCCTAAACCAGTGTTTCTCAACCTTGGCCACTTGAAGACGTCCGGACTTCAACTCCCAGAATTCCCAGCCAGCATTCGCTGGCTGGGGAATTCTGGGAGTTGAAGTCCGGACGTCTTCAAGTGGCCAAGGTTGAGAAACACTGCCCCTAAACAAACCAAGGAACCAACAACAACAACAACAACAACCCCCCTTTAAATATCCTG
Organism: Thamnophis elegans; assembly: GCF_009769535.1. Lineage (NCBI taxonomy): Eukaryota > Metazoa > Chordata > Lepidosauria > Squamata > Natricidae > Thamnophis > Thamnophis elegans. Next base: position 3,701,660 of record NC_045550.1, read on the forward strand.
CCCCCTTCGGTCCATTCCCACCGCCCACCGCGGGCAACAGCCTCCGCTCTCAACCGGACCAAGAGCCCCCTCCTCACCTGCCCCGCGCCGGTCGCCCTTCAAACGGCCACACCGGGAGCCCCTTCTCGCCCTCCTCCTCCGCGCATGCGCGCGCGCGCCAAAGCCTGCTCATTCAAACCGCCCGACTCCTCCCCACGCTCTCTGACGTCGCTGCAGCCTCACGCGTATATCCTTCCGCCGACTCTCAAGACTGCGGCCCGGGCGGGAGGGCGGTTTAATTCTTCCTCCTTCTGAGGAGCCGAATTACCTCAATTCCCCGCGCGCTCGTCGCCCGATCCAGAAACCTCGATAGGGTTCTGAAGCTTCTTTACGCGGACTTATATCACCACCTGTGGGGTGTTTTTTTTTTTCTTTCTTTCTTTCAAAAGCGGTCGGCGGACTCTGATTGGTCACTGTGTAGTGATGTCAGCGCAAATGTGATCCAATAGGGAGAGAGCCCTGACGGAGTTCAATTTTTAAACATATGTACCTGTAGGACGGTGGTGGGTTTCAAAAGAATTTTCCGAACCTACTCTGTGGGTGTGGCCTCCTTTGTGGGAGTGGCTTGCGGGCCATGTGACCGGATGGGAGTGGCTTGCTGGCCATGTGTTTTCTCTCTTTCTCTCTCTCTTTCCTTCCTTTTGTCTCTCTGTCCCTTTTTCCTTTTTTTCTTTCATCTCTCACTTTTTCTTTCTTTTACTTTATTTCTTTCTCTCTTTTTTCTTTTTTCTTTCTTTCTTCCTTTCTTTCTCTTTCTCTCTCTTTCCTTCCTTCCTTTTGTCTCTCTGTCCCTTTTTCCTTTTTTTCTTTCATCTCTCTCTCACTTTTTCTTTTTTTCTTTCTTTCCTTCCTTTTGTCTCTGTCCCTTTTTCCTTTTTTTCTTTCATCTTTCACTCTTTTTTTCTTTTTTCTTTCTTCCTTTCTCTTTCTCTCTCTCTTTCCTTCCTTTTGTCTCTGTCCCTTTTTTCTTTCATCTCTCACTTTTTCTTTTTTTCTTTATTTCTTTCTTCCTTCCTTTCTCTTTCTCTCTCCCTTTCCTTCCTTTTGTCTTTGTCCTTTTTTCCTTTTTTTTCTTTCATCTCTCACTTTTTTCTTTTTCTTTATTTCTTTCTTCCTTTCTTTCTTTCTCTCTCTCTCTCCTTCCTTTTGTCTCTCTGTCCCTTTTTCCTTTTTTCTTTCATCTCTCTCACTTTTTCTTTTTTCTTTCTTCCTTCCTTTCTCTTTCTCTCTCCCTTTCCTTCTTTTTGTCTCTGTCCCTTTTTCCTTTTTTTCTTTCATCTCTCACTTTTTCTTCCTTTTTTCTTTTTTCTTTCTTCCTTTCTTTCTTTCTCTCTCTCTCCTTCCTTTTGTCTCTCTGTCCCTTTTTCCTTTTTTCTTTCATCTCTCGCTTTTTCTTTATTTCTTTCTTCCTTTCTTTCTCTTTCTCTCTCCCTTTCCTTCCTTTTGTCTCTCTGTCCCTTTTTCCTTTTTTTCTTTCATCTCTCACTTTTTCTTCCTTTTTTCTTTTTTTCTTTCTTCCTTTCTTTCTCTTTCTCTCTCTATGTGAGTCTGTGTGTGTTTGTCTATGTGGTGGGTTTCAAAAAATTTTGGGAACCTCTTCTGTAGGTGTGGCCTGCTTTCCGGGTCCACTGGTGGAACCTCTTCTAACCAGTTCAGTAGATTTGACGAACCGGTTCTACCGAATAGGTGCGAACTGGTAGGAACCCACCTCTGCTGTAGGATAGACTGAGGGGTTCCCCCCCCCACCTGCGTGGTGATGCAGTTACTTTTACTATTTTGAACGAGAGACTCCATATTGTGGCAATCCATAACTCCTGGAGCATTCATTAGCCAAGGTTTAGGAATGGGACAGTTATAGACCAATAGAACAAATTGGAGAATCCTTGCTAAAAAGTTTATTAGAGGATATTTCTTATTATTTCACCTTGTCCCGCCTTCTCCTTTAGTGAAAATGCATAAAGCTTTCTTAATCCTTGGTTCTTGGTTCTCTTGGCCTTTTGACTAGGAACCCTTTTCCTTGGAGGACTCCAATAAAAAGCAATCAGAAAACCTGCAGGTCCATCATTGGCTTTGGCACCAGGCTCAGACCCAAATTGGGGACAACAGTACTGTCTTAACATCTTACATATGAAGACATGGGAAACTTTTGTTTTGGATTTATATATATGAATCCCTTACATGAACATAGAACTACTTTTCTTTCAGACTTGGAGCTAAAAACACGTCTCAGATGTGTTAATAAAACTAAGATAAGGTGACCAGATGTCCCGCTTTTGGCAGGACAGTCACGATTTTTAATAATTTGTCCCGCGCCCCGCGGCGTTTTTAAAAAGTCCCGACATTTGTAGAAAGGGTGCCCCCCCCCTTTTTGGCTCCAACACGTGGCTTCCTCTTGCAAACATTTTCACTCATTTTTCCAGGTCTATCTTTGTCTATAGACTAGTGGCTGTGCGCCGGGAGGGCGGCCTGTGGGGCTGGAGGCTGCACGGTGGCTGCACGCTGTCGAGCACTAGCAGGAGTCGTGGGGCGGGCTGGCCTTGCGGCCTCGCATGCAGCTTGCCTCGCCACCCGATTGAGGCTGCCCAGCTGCTTTCCCTCCACCCTCACTTTTCCTCCTCCTCCTCCTCCTCCTCCTTGCTGCTGAGCCTCTGCTCTGCTGCCGAAGATGCCACCGCCACCCCGGCTCTTCCTGCCTGGACGCCCGCTGCCCAGGAGCTGCCCGAAGCCTTCCTGCCCACCACCAGCTGCATCGCGGCCGACTCGCCCCCGGTGGGCTGGAAGGCTTCGGGCGGCAGGCAGCCGGGCAGGAAGGGCCGGCAAGGTGGTGGTTTTTGAACTGACTACCTATGACCACACAGGACAGTATAAATTATAGTGCCGTGATGGTGAACCTGTGGCAAAATGAGCCGTCGCCCCAGCTCAGCTCCACCACGCATGTGCTTCCTGCTGGGCAGGAGATACACGGAAGTGCGGGGACCAGGGGGAGCGTTGGGGTGTGTGGTGTTCCCCCCCCGGTACCCCATTTTTGGTCTGAGGCGGCTGCTAGGTCCTGAAAAGGGCACAGAGGGGGGTCGTGCATGCACAGGGCGTGTGTCGTGCATGCATTGCATTTCGGCACGAAAGGACAATAAGGTTAGCCATTACTGTTGCAGTGCATTAAAATCCAGACATAATGGAGGTGTTTGAAAGGAGAATTACAGTTTGAAAAAGCTAGTAGAAAGCTCCCTGTTTTAAATAGGTTTATGCTGTCCCAGAAAAAAAAAAAAACAGATATACAGTTTGGGGAATGTTTCTGAATCTCCCAACCCAAGACAATGGCCAGAAGCACTTTCTTTCCCCATAACTGGCTGATAAATTAACTGTTTCTTCCTGGAAGAAAATGACCCTAAAATCTATGGTACAAGTGTTGGTAAAATCCAAGTTTGAGTATAGTAATACAGTACACATGAGGAAAGGTCTCATCCAGAAATCGCAGTTAGTGTAATACCTAAGACTACATTGTCTCTGGAAGAACAAAGTATTGTATTAAAAACACTGCACTGACTTGCCTGTTTGAAGGTGAAATACTAAGTGCTTGTTTGTTACTGAAAATACTGTAAAATGATTTGCAACAGGAATGGAGAGCCTTTGCCCCCCAGAGATAGGGCAAAGAGAATCAGGCCTATCCTTTGCTAAATAAAACGGGATAGCAATAGCAGTTAGACTTCTATACCGCTTCATAGGGCTTTCAGCTCTCTCTAAGCGGTTTACAGAGTCAGCATATTGCCCCCAACAACAATCCAGGTCCTCATTTCACCCACCTCGGAAGGATGGAAGGCTGAGTCAACCATGAGCCGATGAGATTTGAACAGCCGAACTGCAGAACTGCAGTCAGCTGAAGTATCCTGCAGTGCTGCATTTAACCACTGCGCCACCTCGGCTCTGGGATAAATTCCCAGGCTCTGTTTTGGTGAAATCAAGCAATGGGATTAAAAAATCTCAACAAGCTGAAAACGTAAGTGGCATCTTTTTGTACACATCTGTACATAAACTCAAAAATCAAGGAATTATTTATTTATTCAAGTTAGATTTCCCTCTCTGTGTTGATGCAACACCCAGGGCAGTTTATAGCTTTAAAATGTGCAATGGTCAACCATTTCAGGGGAAAAGACCATATGTAGAATGCTTCTGTGGATTTTAAATAAATGGAACATTAGAAGAACATTAGATGTATGGTGATTGTTGTTAAAAAAAAAAAAACCTTTCCATGAACATTACATTAGCATTTGTATAATCCACTGGGATAACTAAGAAAAATGATTATTTTTATACAGATTTAGAATAAGTATGTGTGTTCTGAATTATTCAACTACCATTTTCTATTAAATATTATATCTAAAGTGCATCATTTAATACTCTTTCTTTTGTCAGAATATAGGTGTGTGTAAAATAATCACAATGTGAACAGCTTGGCAAAATAAGGGGTTTTCCATTCTTTTTCCATTCTTTCAATTGCAATATTTAGTTTAAATGAGCAAACAGGACAGGAGTTAAAATTAAGAGATTTAAGGAAAGAAATACAGCCTGAAAATAAAATGAAGCTTTTGTTCTTGCATTGGAATTATTAGATTTGCAGTCTGCATATACAAATAATTCAGCAACATTCACTGGAATTATAAATACTGTACAGCGAGATCAAATTATAAATGTAATAAAAGAAAATATCACTATATTACATACATACATACGTCCTTGACATAAATTAAATAGGGTTTAGCATGTACAGAAAAAGATTCAGAAGCAATACATTACAAATTACAAGGCGTAAAGTAAACATTTCAAACTACTGGAACAAAAAGGTTCAAACTCTTTTTAAAACAGATTCATAAACATTGTTTTCAAAATGACCAATATGATAGGCATTATTCTTTAGAGCCTTTATAATTCAAGTATTAAGTGTATTTGAAACCATTAACAAGAGTCTTTTTTCACGTTAGTTTCTAATTGTTGCTGTTAAGATATGAGCCTCTATAAAGCATGTATATACCATTGAACCAAGGCTGTCCTCTGAATTTTCAGGGCTGTGTGTCACAGATGGCAGTAGGCTTGTACATAAATATAAAAGAATCATAGATACACATAATTATTGTGAAACAGTCTCATCAAGCACAAGAAATAGAAAAGCCCCATCCAGGTATTTTGTTGCAATTCAGAAGAGCTATGATGATATAATTGATGTGCATGTATGATTCTCAACATCCTGAAGCAGTTGGTTGCTTCCAAATTGTGTTATGCAGTGATTTGAAATGCTGCGATGAGCAAGCCTATTTTATGTGCTTTGAGTACTTTCAGCAATGTTGGTCATAACCCAACTCACAAGCTGTAAATGTAGTTTTGGATAGGATGATAAATACACTTACAATATCATTGTGAGCAGGTATACTGTAGCATTTGCTTATCCTTCCATGGTCCTCACCAGGGGTGGGTTTCAACCGGTTCGCGGCGGTCCCCGCGAACCGGTTGGTCGGCGAACCCGGAAGTAAGTAACTTCCGGGAACGGCGAAGGGCCCACCCACCCGCCCGCGCTCCTTACCCGGTTTTGACGAGTTCTGCGCTTCCACGCATGCGCAGGACGCATACAGCGCCTGCGCGATCCTCCAGGAGCAGCTGGAGCATCGCACAGATGCTAGTACGCATGCGTGCACTGCGCACGTGCACGAGGACGCCGCCAGCCCCGTTCCAACCGAACCGGTTGGAACGGGGCGAGAAAACCCACCCCTGGTTCTCATCAAGTTTTGTACTTTACCTACACTTAGAAAGATACCTGCGTATATAGCTATATATATTCCCGGCATTACTCCAAATAAGACCTAGTGCATAATGGAGATACTCAAAAATTAATCTGCAACCTTTGCAAATTCAGGCTAAAATTATGAAGAGATATTAAATGTCCATCAGTGCAAGAACTTAAAAATCTCTCATAGACTGCTAGGGATAGAGGCCACAGCGCCAATGCTAACTTTAAGACAAAAGTATTCAAAGGAACCTTTTTCTTCTTTTTTTGGAGTGGGGAGAGGGTGCCTTCCATTCATTCTGGATTCCATGTAGCTTTCTTGGCAACATCTTTTGGAAGTGGTTTGCTACTGTGTTCTGAAGGAGCCGAGGTGGCGCAGTGGTTAGGGTGCAGCACTGCAGGCCACTTCAGCTGACTGTTATCTGCAGTTCGGCGGTTCTAATCTCACCGGCTCAAAGGTTGACTCAGCCTTCCATCCTTCCGAGGTGGGTGAAATGAGGACCCAGACTGTGGGGGCGATATGCTGACTCTGTAAACCGCTTAGAGAGGGCTGAAAGCCCTATGAAGCGGTATATAAGTCTAACTGCTATTGCTATTTTTATTCTTCCTAAGTCTGAAAGTGACTGGCCTAAAGTCAGGCCACTGGATTTTTGCCAGCGATGGGCCTAGAATTCACAGTCTCTAGCCAAGTGCCTTATCCAATGCACCAGACTGATTCTCTTTCTTCTTCATAAACCATTTCTAGCGTGACTTGGAATAATATACCTGAATAGAGTTTCTTTCTTAAAAGAGAAAGCATGTGCTTGTTTACTTTCTCTGCATCAAAGATTAATTGACTGGCTAAAGTGGATTCTGAGTTGGGCTGTCTCTAAGAGACTAGGTTAGCAATAGCAATAGCATTTAGACTTATATACTGCTTCAAAGTGCTTTACAGCCCTCTCTAACGGGTTTACAGAGTCAGCATATCGCCCACAACAATCTGGGTCCTTATTTTACTAACCTCAGAAGGATGGAAGGATGAGTCAACCTTGAGCCTGGTGAAATTTCGACTGCTAAATTGCAGGCAGCCGGCAGTCAGCAGAAGTAGCCTGCAGTACTGCATTCTAACCACTGTGCCACCGCGGCTCTTTAGCTCTTTAGGTAGTTAGTTCATAACTACCTCTTACCAGGCACAACTAACCCTTTATATAGAAAAATGGAAGAGGTCAGGAAGGGCAGATACAGATTTAGGCTAACCAAATCTCACAACAGTATCCAGACTAAATTAATCTTCAATTAATTTACTAGCTGACTGTTACAAACCCCATGGCAACATTTGCCTGAAGCACATCTGTAAGCAACCTAGTAGTAGCTCAAAACTGGGTCCCTCTGGCATCATGCCAACATGTTTATATACAGATGTGTAGTTATGAGAGCTATTCAGCAGTTTTCCAAATAGCAGATGTTAGTCAAGACTGTCCATCCCTAATTCCAGGCATATATAGAATATGTATAACTCCTGTGTTTTGCATTGGAAGAGAATATAAAAAGCAATTTATAATCTTTCTTTTTGGTTAGCTAATTGGCTAGTTAATAATTTGCTCCTTAATGAACTTCTGATGTATTATTGATGAATGTAGGATTTTTCTAGAAACATAGTTTGAAATAAATGGCTTTAATGTTTCTAGTTGTTCACATGTTCCAAGTTAAACCGGAACTTAAAACTTTGGTAAATCAGTGTCTATTACTGCATAAGACAAAGTCAATCACATAGTGACTGTTATGCAGATCAGAATATATAATTTCTAATCTTTATTTGGCATTTATTAATGATGTTTCATTCAGTGTAAAACAAAGCATGAAAAATATTGCGTGCTATATAAAGTATAGTATCCTGATCTGATTAAAATATTCTGAACCCCAAATTAAATTCCTTAATGCTTCAATCCTTCAACCTTGTAATTTTTCTATTACCGGTAGTCCTTGGGTTAAAATAATTTGTTTAGTCACAGTTCAAAGTTACAATGGCACTGAAAAAAAGTGACTTATGACCATTTTTCATATTTATAACCGTTGCAGCATCCCCATGGTCATGTGATCAAAATTTGGACGCTCGGCAACTGGTTCATATTTATGACAATTGCAATCTCCTGAAGTCATGTAATCCATCTTTTGCAACCTTCTGAAAAGCACAGTCAACGGGGAAGTCAGATTCATTTAACAACTTACTACTAACTTAACAACTGCTACTTAACAATGTTGGCAAGGAGGAATTGTAAACGAGGCAAAACTCACTTAACGAACGTCTCACCAAACAACAGAAAATTTTGGCTCAATTGTGCTTGTGAGATCAGGACTACCTGTATTAGATTCAGAATTAAATCTTTTTATACCCAGAACAAAAATATTGGCATCCAATGGAATTACGCAGAACCAAATATACTGAACAATATCCAAGAAAGAGATTATGTTTTCTGTTTTTCTTTTTCTCCTAGAATCCACCATAATTATTTAAAATCAGCTATTGCAAGAGAAATGTTATGTTAGGAGGAGACTATTTGGATTTATACTTTGAATTACTTAAGTTATATTGCACCAATTCCAAGTATTCCATTTTCTGACTTTCTCGTAACTTGGCTGTTTGGTTAGAGACATTTTTTTACCTGCTTAGATAACACGTTCAGTTCTAGAATAAGTGAGATTTGCTCTCTACCTATGTACAATAGTTTTCCTACCATTCAAAAGAGACAATTAAAAAAAAACCCAAAAGACCAGGTCGGTTCCACCACAAAACCGCGTTCGACTAAAGCGCGCTCGACAAAACCGTGTAGCTGACGTCATCACAGCGCGACGAAAAAAGCACGCTGCGAACGCTAAAGCTAAAATTAACCCCTAAACCTAACCCCCCCTAAACCTAATCCTAAACCTAATCCTAAACCTAATCCTAAACCTAATCCTAAACCTAATCCTAAACCTAACCCTAAACCTAACCCTTAACCTAACGCTAAACCTAACGCTAACCCTTAACCTAACCCTAACCCTAACGCTAACCCTTAACCTAACCCTAACCCTAACCCTAACGCTTAACCTAACCCTAAACCTAACCCTAACCCTTAACCTAACCCTAACCCTAACCCTAACCCTAACCCTAACCTTAACGTGAATCGGCTTGCTTTCAAAGCGCTATTTAAAGCGCCCTTTTTTCTCCGCGGTCGTTGTTGTCGCCCTGCTGATGACGTCAGTGACGCGGTTTAATCGGGCGCGCTTTAGTGGAGTGCGGTTTTGTCGTGCCATGGACCAGAACACCTCTTTAGTAGCAATCAGCCAGGAAAACACCATGAATAAAACTAGACAATCAAGCAATTAAATAAGACCCTAATCAAGGAACTACCAATTCAATCAGTAAACAGCCTAATCAAAGAACTGCAAGAAAAAATAAACAACACTGATTGAGTAAGCTACTGTATAGCTTATAGCTATACTGTATAGCTGTATATAACAGAGAAACCCCGCTCTCTTCTAGCACTGAAGATTTTACCTACCTGGTCAGAGAATGAAACATCATCAAGCACAAAACTAAATTAAGACAGCATCAAGGACTCCACAGTTCAACCATGAGCTACAATCTCCTCAGTTGAAATCAGTCCTTTTCATTCATGGACCTTATGTGCACTTTTGACAGATTTTATTTCTATATTATTTTATACAATAATAGTTCTGTTATTTATTTATTTTAACAATGAAACATACGTCTACAACAGGAAGGATTTTTCTTGGTTTTTTTGATGGGTAATTTAAATACAACGTGTAATGCTATCCCTTAAGTGATTCACATAGGTGCAGTTATGTTACAAAACTTTCCAAATGTTGTTTCCTTCCGGGACACGACAAAAGCGCGCCGACAAAAGCACATTGCTAAAACCGTGATGTCATCAACGCGGCGACAACAGCGCGGCGACAACAGCACGCCAACAGAAGGGCGATTTACAACAGCGCGGTGACAGAAGGGCGATTTAAGCTAAGGTAAGGGTTAGGTTTAGGGTTAGGTTTAGGGTTAGGGTTAGGGTTAGCGTTACATTTAGGGTTAGGGTTAGCGTTATGTTTAGGGTTAGGGTTAGGTTTACAGCGCGCTTCTGTCGCCACGCTGTTGTCGGCGCGATTCAGCGCTCATTCGTCGGAGCGCTTTAGAACTCACGGTTTTGTCACCGCAGTTTAGTCGGGCGCGCTTTTGTCAGTCGCCTTTTTGTCGGTGAACCGTTTTCTTCAAATGTGTTAGAGTCTCATACTTTTTCCAACAATGATACAATCATTAATGCTTGAGTAGGATATAAAGTACTGTACATCTGGGTGTGGTGCCAGTTTATATAGGAAGCAGCAAGAACTCTCTGGTATGGTACTGATAAAGAAGAATATTTGTAGCTCAGGTTGGAATGAGGGATCTTTGGTGCTCTCTGAGCATGGTTGTCTTCTTGCATATGTTTCATTACTTAAATTAGGTATCATCTGTGCTAGTAAGATTAAGGTTCCCTTACTAGCATGGATGTTGTTACCTAGTTTGGGTAATGAAACATCTGCAAGAAAACAGCCAAGCTCAGAGAGCACCAAACACCCATCCCTATTCTGGACATGGATGAATAAACACCAGCCAGTTGTAGTAGCCTGGATTTATCTAAGGATATGGATTAACTGGTGGCTGTTTTATATAAAGTGCAAAGTTGCATAGATCCATAGGAAGGAACTGAGGAATCAAGACGGCTGAAAGACATGTATTTTGTTCAACATGTCAAGATGCTTAAAATAATTTTTGATGTTAATCTCAGGTCCACATCCCACCCACAATCTATATAAGATGACCCTTTTACAGAAGAACAGCTGGGACACAATAATTGCCTGGGTGAATTTTTACTGACCGTATTTTTCAGAGTATAAGACGCACCAAGGTTTTGAAGAGGCAAATTTTTAAAAAAGTAGGTAGGTAGATAGAGGGAGAGAGAGGGAGAGAAAGAAAGAGAAATACGGTAGGTAGGTAGAGTAGGTAGGTAGGTAGGTAGGGGGATAGAGAGAGAAAGAAATACAGTAGATAGGTAGGGAGAGTGAGTAGGTAGGTAGGTAGAAGGATAGAGAGAGAAATAGATACAGTAGGTAGGTACGGAGAGAGAGAGTAGGTAGGTAAGTAGGTAGAGGGATAGAGAGAGATAAATACAGTATGTAGGGAGAGAGAGAGTAGGTAAGTAGGTAGGTAGATAGAGGGAGAGAGAGAGAGGGAGAGAGAGAGAGAAATACAGTAGATAGGTAAGGAGAGTGAGTGAGTGAGTAGGTAAGTAGGTAGGTAGGTAGAAGGATATAGATAGATAGATAGATAGATAGATAGATAGATAGATAGATAGATAGATAGATAGAGTAGGTAGGGAGAGAGTAGGTAGGTAGGTAGAGGGAGAGAGAGAAATACAGAAGGTAGGTAGGGAGAGAGAGTGGGTGTGTGTAGGTAGATAGGTAGGTAGAGGGATAGAGAGAGAAATAGAGAGAAATACAGTAGGTAGGGAGGGAAAGAGAGTACGTAGGTAGATTTTTCCAGGTGTTATTATCCATGTGCTGGAGAAGGAAATCGCTGACAACCTTAAGACTTTGTTTCTGCTGGCACAGCACTTGATCAGTGTAATTCTCATCAGTTAAAGAGCTTTCCAAAAAGAAAAAAAAGTTTTTGCACTCTGCAAACCTCCGAAAAACAGCCCGTTTTTCACAAAAACGGCTCTGTTTTTTTTCAAATAAAAGGCATGAATAGCCTTGGGAGGGCTTGCAGAGGGCTCCGGAGGGGGGGGGCAAAAAGAAGAAAAAAATGGCCCATTTTTTGCAAAAATGGACCTGTTTTTTGTCAAAAAAATGCATGCATAGCCTTATGGAGGCTTATAGAGTGCTGCTGGGGGGTGCGGAGAGGCAAAAAACGACCCATTTTTTGCTGATTTCTGCCCTCCCCGGCCCCCAGAAGCTCTCTGAAAGCCTTCATAAGGGTATGCACGGCCATTTTGGTGAAGGGGTGGGGCTTTGGAATGCAAAAAATGCTACATTCGATGTATAAGACGGACCCAGATTTTCAGCCTCTTTTTTGAGGAAAAAAGGTGCATCTTATACTCCGAAAAATACGGTAACTCACATAGAAAACGCATCTTATACTCCGAAAAATACGGTAACTCACGTAGAAAACGCTTGATATTTCCAAGGTTGCTAGAAGCATTTTCCAAAGCAGCTTATGGAAATTGTTCATCTTTTGGACTCAATGGATTTTTGTCTATATCAAATTGGAAAATTTACTTTTCTAAAGTTTTAGAACGTTTACTCAATATTTCTTAACATAACATTTTTTAGGTTAGAATTTTTATATCAGTCACTTCATAAAATGATTCCTTATGTACATACAACTATATGTACATAGGATTTTTTTCCTCAGAAGATACAAGCAGTTGTCCTTAAAAACAACATCTAAGCTACTAACATAAACAGTTTAGCAATTAAAAGTAATTGGCCTGGTATGGAAATTTTGTTATCTTCTGGGTTACTAAGTTCTTCACTTTTCTTTTCCTTTCAGAAACAATTTAAATGTAAGAAGAATTAAAAAGAACAAGAGCTAAAGTAGAAAGACCATTTTGCAGTCTACATCAGTGGTTTCCAACCTTGGCAACTTTAAGACCTGTGACTTCAACTCCCAGAGTTCCTCAGCCAGCTTTGCTGGCTGAGGAACTCTGGGAGTTGAAGTCCACAGGTCTTAAACTTGCCAAGGTTGGAGACCACTGGTCTACATAATTGTAATAAGGCATTTGTAATTCATAAAACAATCAGGGAAGCCAGATATCTTGCATATTAGATAGACATTTGTATATAAAATTATATACATTATGTTTGTGCTTTTAGATATGTCTTTTAAAATATGGGCAAATAAAATGTTCTGCTTTGTTACTTCACTGTCACCCTAGTTTTGTTCAGACTTTTAAGTATGATCCATACTTCTGCAGAGCAAAGTTTTTATGAGTTGCTCCACAGAGGAAGGAATGGGTGGACATTTCTAAGAGTATCTCCATCTTTATTCTTATCCTATTCTCTACTTTGTTCCAGAATAATTTTTAAAAATGTATGGGGAATGGAGGGGGTGAAAAACTATAAGGTAGAGTATAAAAATAATTTATCATCTTCCTTCTTGTAGCAGCCTCTGCTATTTCCTGAAAATGGTGGAGTTAACCATAGTTGAATCCGGGCTTATGTTATTTTGTTTTTATTGTTTGTCTTTGCTGGCATCAATAAAATGTTTGTTCTGTTGCAAGAACTTTGAAATCTTGCAGCAGTCAGTAAGATAGAACTATATAGAGTGCAATTTCTATCCAAGTATTATCAAGATGATTGGGTTTCGTGCTTTTTAATATATGAGTATTTGCACGTGATTAGCCCAACCAGAACACCAGTAGGTATTCTAGTATCTACATGGTGCTTCTAAGTTCTAGAATCATGCAGGGCACATTACAATAGAAATAAGACCTTTGCTCATTTTGGAACTAAATGGAGATAAGGAGCAACTAGATATTTGGGGATACAGTGCAGGGAATCATTATTTTATTTATGTGCCTTGGGTATCAAAAGGACTCAAATGATTAAGGGCTTTATTGTGAATTGAATTTTGAATATTTGACTTCAATTAGGCTTAAAAATGATAGCTGTTTATTAACTTTTATTACCTTCAGTATAACTTAGCAAGTGATGAGTTAATTTAGGTTGCTGACTAAAGAGATACATTTTCTTTGTATAAATGTAATATCTGGTTTAATAGCTATTTATGATTAACAAAACAAAATTTCTTGATACAAAATAGTATCAAATATTGATCAGCTGGTTTATAAGTTAAATATATTTTCTCTTAATGCAATAAAATGATAACTTAAAATTGCATTTTAATACTACTTAATTAAATTTAAGCAACTCCATATTTACACTATGGCATTAATTGAGAACTTGCATTAAAACAGAGTTTTCTAGAGACCTATTTTTAAAAATATACATTTTTTTAAAAAAGTTAAAATGATATCTTATGTTGTTGCTTATGGAAGATTTGTGTTCATCCCTATTCTAGTTGTGCTTAACTATAAAGATCAAAACAGTACCAAAAAGGCAAATGAGTCTAATTGGTATTGATAAAATAAAAATAAATATTTAGAATATTATCATATTCTAGCACACTTTGTATATTATCTACTTCAGTGAATTCTCCACATTGATATTAGTGATGTTGTATCAGGATCAAATATATTAATAACCACAATAGCATCAACATAAGAAAACAAGAAACAGATGTAAATCTTATTGAAATGAAAACTCAAGAATTTTTTATATCTGTCTACAGAAAGCCCATATTCCTTTCAGTCTGGATGGTATAATATCTTTGTGGTGTAGTCATTAAATGATGCTTGCTTTTAATAAAATATTGCTCAATTATAGCAAGATGATTTTTAGCTCTAAAATGTACTTTTTCCTTTTTATATAAATAAAAGGGACTATATACAATAAATTATATATATATATATATATATATATATATATATATATATATATATATATATATATATATATATATATAAACTTAAGATTAGAGATAATGAATCACAATTTTTCATGCATTTAGGCAAAATATGGGAAAGATTCAGCCAAAATTAAGGAGATTTGAAGTTCTATTAATATATTTTGCTTTTATATGGGCTCAGAGTGATCAGAGGGCTGTCATCCAAGCCACTGATCAGATCTATATCAGTTTAATTTCAGAAACAGTGCTTTTAAACATTTAGCTGGACTCAAAGTTCCATTAATTTCAATTGGAAATATTTAAGCATATGCTTGTTAAACCCACTGAAATCAGTGAGTCTTAAATATGCCTAACATAGGCTAAATTGTGCCTGTATTCACAACAATATATACTGCACTATATTTGTACATGGGCCTCAGTTATTTAAAATTAAAACCAACAAAGACACAAAACAATGACCAAGATATGGTTGTTAACACATGCAGACACAGTTTTTTGCACATATTTCTTCAATTGAATTAGTAGTCCAACATGCAAACTATATTCTGTGAATACAACGTTCCTCCTTTATCAACCAGCTGGGGTGAATATATTAAGTCCTTTCAAAACTATACAAATCCCATAAACCAGCTCTTTCCTTTTGCCACCAAATAGCTGACTAGAAGTTTATTTTATTGTATGAAAAGAGTCTGTGCATACTCCTTTGGATCGGGGTTGAAGCTTATTTGAGTCATACATACACCTGAAGAGACATTCAAAGCAAAAACATACATAATCATATGTACATTTAGAATTTTTTTTTTTTTGAAAATGGAAATAAATTAACATGATTTACAAATCTTTGTACACAGATTATTAAATTAAAAAAAAAGTGACAGGCATTTTCACTTGAAATTGGCGTAATCAGAAAATATATCAATGAAATCTTGTACCACCTTGTAGCAGAATTCATACTGTTCCTGCAGGTGCAAAAAAAGAGAGACATTATTATGTTTGAACTCTGTTGAACCGCATTTAACTTCAAAACTGTAGAATCATGATATAATATGCTGATAAAACGTTTTTCACTTTTTGTTACGTGTTTCAGCACAATTATCTATCAAGTGACACTGCCTAGAATAAGACTACTATGGGTAAAACAATGAACAAAACAATTATTTCCTTTGAAGAACTATTTGAATGAGAAATGAATCCTGGTACTTGTATATGTTTTCATTAATATGAATGTATTTCCAGTTTATTGGCTCACATTTGAGCAAATTCGCTACTCACTTTAGAACAGGTTTTCGTAGAACAAACAAAAGGCCTGTTCTAATTTTTGCTGCTGGCCAGGATGAAAACTGAGTAGATGTTTTAATCTTTTGTCCTTCTCTTTTTTTTCCCTATGCTCTTATTCATAATTGGTTTCCAGCTCTTTTAGAGCATGCCAGCAAAATAAGGGGATCTGGAATTGTATCCTAACATACCCTCTTAGGCATTAGAGCAGAGAGCCGAGGTGGCACAGTGGTTAGGGTGCCGTACTGCAGGCCACTTCAGCTGACTGTTATCTGCAGTTCAGCGGTTCTAATCTCACCGGCTCAAGGTTGACTCAGCCTTCCATCCTTCCCAGGTGGGTAAAATGAGGACCCGGATTGTTATTGGGGGCAATATGCTGACTCTGTAAACCGCTTAGAGAGGGCTGAAAGCCCTATGAAGCGGTATATAAGTCTAACTCCTATTGCTATTGCTATTAGGTGGTGCAGTGGTTAAATGCAGCACTGCAGGCCACTTCAGCTGACTGCTAACTGCAGTTCGGCGGTTCAAATCTCACCAGCTCAAGGTTGACTCAGCCTTCCATCCTTCCGAGGTGGGTAAAATGAGAACCCGGATTGTTGTTGGGGGCAATATTCTGACTCTGTAAACCGCTTAGAGAGGGCTGAAAGCCCTATGAAGCGGTATATAAGTCTAACTGCTATTTTAGAACTGGGTATTTTTACCATTGGGGAGGAATTTTGAAGAAAATTTATACAGGTACTTGCTCCTCAACTCACAACGGCAATTGGGAATTTCTGTCACTAAGTGATACGGTCCTAATGTGTGACAGCATTGCTTAGCAATCCCTGCAGTCATGGTTGCCATCATCAACTGAGTCCCATAGTCGCTATGCTTGAGCAAACCAATTCTATTGTATGAATATAGATAAAGCCTCTATTTTACTCTTAAAATATTAATTCCATATTATCAATTGTGGTGAAACAACCCGTGACCTGACAAAAGGGCGAACGACAAACCACGCCCGACTAAACCGCGCCCGATTAAACCGCGTCGCTAAAACTGTGACGTCATCAACGTGCCAACAACAGCGCAGAGACAACAGCGGGGAAACAGAAGGGCGCTTTACAACAGCGCAGAGACAGAAAGCCAATTTAACTTAAGGTAAAGGTTAGGTTTAGGGTTAGGTTTAGGTTTAGGTTTAGGGTTAGGTTTAGGGTTAGGTTTAGGGTTAGGTTTAGGGTTAGGGTTAGGTTTAGGGTTAGGTTTAGGTTTAGGGTTAGGGTTAGGTTTAGGGTTAGGGTTAGGGTTAGGGTTAGGGTTAGGGTTAGGTTTAGGGTTAGGTTTAGGGTTAGGGTTAGGGTTAGCGTTACATTTAGGGTTAGGTTTAGGGTTAGGTTTAGTTTAGGGTTAGGTTTAGCATTACGTTTAGGGTTAGGGTTAGCGTTACGTTTAGGGTTAGGTTTAGTTTTACAGCACGCTTCTGTCGCTGCGCTGTTGTCGCCGTGATTCAGCGCTCATTCGTCGGAGCGCTTTAGAACACGCGGTTTTGTCACCGCGGTTTAGTCAGGCACAGTTTTGTCATTCGCCCTTTTGTCAGTGAACCAAACAACGTACCAGTGTTTGCACCATATGAGGTCTTTGCAGCCGTAAACTCTTCACAGCTTGAAATACATCTAAGAGTCCCTCAGCTTTGACTCGCTCCAAAATATTGCTGAGTGCTATGAATGTACCTGTTCTTCCAGCTCCAGCACTACAAATAAAGGACAAATAAGTTAGGCTATCATATGCAGAAAAATAAAACATACGTACATGTAGAATTGAGTCTGTACTAATATAAATAGGCTTAGTAACTCTATAGTTCTTTGCTTTTTCAGGAGTACCAGATATGGCATTCATTTTGCAGATTTGCTGAAGCTTTGCAGACAGTATATAGATTTTATAGAACCTTCTTCCAGTTACTGTAAAAATAAGCTTTTTAAATTTAAACTTTTAAAATTGTTCAGGGAATGAATGCTGATGTTGTAGTTACTTCCTTATTAAACAAAGTTTCCTCTGGAATACATTTATCCATCCATCAAGATCCACTTTGTAGAACAATATAGAATTAGGAATTGGGATATTCCAGAGCAGTTTGAAAAAAATCCCCACTTTGACACACTTCTTGAATTGTGTCTCAATTTAGCTTGTTGTTGTGGTCTGCTGGCAGCAGAGTCGGACAGCGAGGAGATTGGGGAGGAACATGGGCCAGTCCTGGAGTCTGGAAGGCTTGGACGAGGGCTCTGCGTCAGAGGCAAAGAGGGGGCCAGGACCATCTTGTAGTTATATGCTATCTCTGGAGTCTCCAGAGTCAGACATCAACGAGGCAGAGGAACAGGCTCCCTCTGTTCCTTTAACTCTTTGCTCCAGCTAATTGCCAATTAAGTCTTTGGAAGCGTTTCAAGAAAGATAAAGGGAGGTGCTTATCAGCCTTATCACGAAAGACTTTGGCAGCCTACTGTAGGACTCTTTACAACTATTTGGAACTTATTGCAGGCAGTGAATTCACAGCCTTTGAAATAAAAAAAGAGGGTTTTGGGGACTAAGTGTGTGCTTTTTACTGTACCAGGAAGCCTAGGTCAGTACATTTGTGTGAACTGCTACGATGGAATGTTTACTAGATCCCAGGAAGATGGAGAGGGAAAGAAGATTCTCACGAAAAGAAATCCTTCATCCAGGGGAAAGGTAAGCATGAGAAAGAGGCTCAGAATAACTCCACCGTATTTACATTAGTTATAACTGATCCGGAGAATTGCTTTGGCGAATTTTCAAGATTCTGTCACATTGCAGTACTTTGTTTAACCATAAAAATATTTCCTATTCTCTTTTTCAATATTGATAATTTATGAGCTTAAAGCAAAGCGTGAATTATAACTATAGTGAACAAGATTGAATGAAGCACATCTTCAGGAATCTGAACAATTTATCCAGTTGGAAGCAAAGGGATATTAAAGATGTGCTAACTTAAAATTCTTCTTGGGTTGCTTTATCCTTTATGGAATCCTTTATGGAATCATGTGTCAAGTCTTCTATAGAATTGTGAAGTGCTACACCGCCACACCATGTGCATTTCATGCTATGATAGCATCAGTGGTGGGTTTCAAAAATTGTTCGAACCTACTCTGTGGGTGTGGCCTCCTTTGTGGGAGTGGCACCTATTCAGTAGAACCGGTTCGTCAAATCTACCGAACCGGTTAGAAGAGGTTCCACCAGTGGACCTGGAAAGCAGGCCACAGCTACAGAAGCGGTTCAAAATTTTTTTGAAACCCACCACTGGTCCTTGGATATGATTATTCTACACTATCATGATCCTATTTATAAAACTCAGTGCCTCTGTGAAAGGTAAGGATGACTGCTGCGTTTGTGGTGCAATCAGAACACTGTGTGTGTTGAAGTTGTTTTAACGCAAACCAAAGATGCCTTTTAAAAAACAAGTTTACGTCATATTCTTATGCATGCCAGTGCTGTGTGTGAGGCAATTTAATGTGGTTCTGACAAGTGTCGTCGGCATCTTCATATCCGGTCACATGGGCGGCAAGCCACTCCCATCCGGTCACATGGGCGCCAAGCCACTCCCACAAAGGAGGCCACACCCACAGAGTAGGTTGGAACAATTTTTGAAACCCACCACTGCGTCAGTGCCGAAAAGGTTCGCCATCCCTGGTATATACCCATGCCATCTTACTCATGCTCATCATTGGCCAATTCAGCTGCTTCCTTATCCCGCAGCTGTAAATATAGTATGCTGGAAGACAGAGTTCTCAATGGGAAATGTTCTTTCAGATACCTTAGGGGCTTCTACTTCAGAGCAAAAGTCCTTGCTAGCTTTTCAACTTTCAAGCTGTAAAAGAATATGAGGAGAAAAATATGTGAGAATGGGTTTACCTGCAGTGCACTGTAATGGGATGGTTTCCTGTCTGCTGTTGCTGTTTCTGAACAGCTCCAATGAGGTCAATCATACCTTTCCCTTCAGTCGGGATGCCTATCTCAGGCCAGCCATGAAAATGAAACTGTCGAATCACTCTGCCTTGCTTCTCCTGGTTTTTCAGAAGTGAGAAAGCCACAAGTTTAAAATAAGTAATGGAAAGAAATAGTTTTAAATGCCAAAGCCTTGTCCGCTTTTCTGAGAGTAATTCCATTAGG
This sequence comes from Thamnophis elegans, assembly GCF_009769535.1. NCBI lineage: Eukaryota > Metazoa > Chordata > Lepidosauria > Squamata > Natricidae > Thamnophis > Thamnophis elegans. The sequence goes on from NC_045550.1 coordinate 3,721,444, forward strand.
CATAGCAAGACTTACTTTGAAAAAGGTTCATAAAAGCTTCCAGAGTCTATTACCTATTGCAACAATTCTATTAGTGACATAAATTATGCAATTTATATCAACTGCTACCTTTTTCTCTTAACTGTAATATTAGAAAATAGATTAAAAATAATATATATGTGTGTGTATGTATGTATCTATATATGTATGTATTTATGTATGTATGTGGTATATGCACACACCCTATATGTATGTATGTATGTATGTACAGAGCCGAGGTGGCGCAGTGGTTAAATGCAGCACTACAGGCTACTTCAGCTGACTGCAGTTCTGCAGTTCGGCTGTTCAAATCTCACCGGCTCAGGGTTGACTCAGCCTTCCATCCTTCCGAGGTGGGTAAAATGAGGACCCGAATTGTTGGGGGCGATATGCTGACTCGGTAAACCGCTTAGAGAGGGCTGTAAAGCACTACGAAGCGGTATATAATCTAACTGCTATTGCTATTGCTATGTATATGTATGTGTGTGTGCATATACAGGTGAAACTCGAAAAATTAGAATATCGTGCAAAAGTTCATTTATTTCAGTAATGCAACTTAAAAGGTGAAACTAATATATGAGATTGACTCATTACATGCAAAGCAAGATAGTTCAAGCCGTGATTTGTCATAATTGTGGTGGCCAGCAAACTCGCCTGACCTGAACCCCATAGAGAATCTATGGGGCATTGCCAAGAGAAAGATGAGAGACATGGGACCGAACAATGCAGAAGAGCTGAAGGCCCCTATTGAAGCATCCTGGTCTTCCATAACACCTCAGCAGTGCCACAGGCTGATAGCTTCCATGCCACGCCACATTGAGGCAGTAATTGCTGCAAAAGGGGCCCAAGTACTGAGTACATATGCATGCTTATACTTTTCAGAGGTCTGATATTGTTCTATGTACAATCCTTGTTTTATTGCTTGCATATAATATTCTAATTTTCTGAGATGGTGGGTTTGGGGTTTTCATGAGCTGTAAGCCATAATCATCACAATTATGACAAATCACGGCTTGAACTATCTTGCTTTGCATGTAATGAGTCTTATCTCATATATTAGTTTCACCTTTTAAGTTGCATTACTGAAATAAATGAACGTTTGCACGATATTCTAATTTTTCGAGTTTCACCTGCAACATATACATATATATGTAGTATTTTTAATCTATTTTGTGTGATATATATATATATATATATATATATATATATATATATATATATATATATGTTTTTTTTATTTGTGCTGATAAATAAATAAAGGGAGACTAAAAATCTAATGTGTATATATATATATATATATATATATATATATATATATACATACATACATACATACATACATACATACATACACATACACATACACATACACATACATGTATGTATGTATATGTATATATACACATATATCCAGAGTTTCCATTTTTAACATTCTCCAGTAATCTGAACACTAAATTGTTGAAAGGAAGTTCTTCATTAATTTAAGGATTAAATAGAATCAAATGAAATAAATATCTCGCACGCTTCAGGCCAAGGAAACAATAATTCCAATCTGTTGATTTGAAAAGGTTTAGAATTTAAACTTTGATGCTGTCACACCATGCATGCAAACACATATGTATGTATGTGTGTATATGTATGGTATATACTGTACTTATATACATACAGATGTGTATGCATAATACATACATAGAGTCAGGGTATGTGTGTGTGCTGTGTGTCCATGTGCGTATAGAAGAGATGACTTTATTTCTGACTTCTGCAGTATATATCTTCTTTCTTGTCTGCAAAATGTAGCCAACTCAACTTGTAAACTTCCACTGTTAGTCAATTACAGAAGGGTATGATTCAATTTCTCGGCAGTGAAAATTTCCCTGTTGTGATATTTGTTCCTTTGCTTATTCCTGATAGAATACATTTGTTAAAATTAGATATTCATAACTACTGACCAGTCTGATAAATATGAAGAAAAATGTATTTAATGCAACAATAAAAAAACCCCCAGAAGTTTAAGAAATAGGAAAATGTGAAGAATACCTGGTTGTGTGTAATCAAAAAGTCCCTTATGCTTATAGTATCAACAAGCAAGTCATTCTTAATATCAATGGTAATCTCGCCATAAGAAACAGAACCTTCTGATGGCCAGTACTGAAAACATTTTTCCTGTAAAATTTAGAAACAGAAAAAAAATATGATGCTTTTAGATTTCTGGTTGCTATCTAAGCTGTATGTCAATCATTTCTGGGAATGGTGATTTACAAATTAATTCCAATCTTCCCCATCCACTTATATTGTACCACAACAATATGTACCATATAATCGGAGTAATGAAAAGAATCTCACCAAACTGGCTCTGATATCCCAATTAAGACCAAATATACAGAATTCTTACTATAAGGAAATTGCAGGTGTTAAGCATCATTAACACCTAAGCACAGAACCACACCTAATTCCCTGTCATTCAGATTGTATCTCTGAATTATGAAAACTTTTTTGGAACCTTGGCTATGGCACGGGGTATGATAATTTAGATTTCTACATTTTCTGAAAACATGTGATTATAACATAGTTCATGCTTTTGCAAACTATCTGTCTGTCTATGATAGAGCCGTAGTAGCACAGTGGTTAGAATGTTGTATTGCAGGCCAATTCTGCTGACTGCCGGCTGCCACCGATTCGAGTCTCACCGGATCAAGGTAGACTCACCCTTCCATGCCTCTGAGGTCAGTAAAATGAGGACCCAGATTGTTGGGGAAATATGCTGATTCTATAAACTGCTTAGAGAGGGCTGTAAAGCACTGTAAAGTGATATATAAGTCTAAGTGATATTGCTATTGCTATAGACAGGTGTTTGCCTCAGCAGCAATTCAACAGCTTTGCTCCTTCACAGGAGATTTCATGATTTATTGAACAGTTATACTCCTGGTCAACAGCAAAAGCATCAATGTAGTTCCACAGCCCCAGGACTGCAAAACATTTGCTAGGATAAATTCATGCTAGGCCTGTTGAGGCACTATGTTTTACAGATCAGTGTTAATGATGTATAATGAGTTTCCCATACTCTTGTTCTGTTTTTTTAAAAAACATTAATAACAAAATATTTACAAGATACTATACAAAATGCTCATACTTGCTCCCTTTCCAGAACTTCTGTAAGCATAACAATGGTGTGGCATTTCCACTCCCACACCATTCGCCAGAAGTCTTCCACAGTATGAGGAAGAGGTCCTTGAGTTGCAATGAAATAATCCTTTTGGCGATAGCCCTGGACATAAAGAAAAAGTTATCCTTTGACAATTATCTAGATTCTCTCCTGTTTGAAAGGAAATTTATATTAAATAGATATATCAGAATAGATGTTTTCTTTAAAGTTCTAAAGGTCCTTCCAGTCCCACCCCCATTCACTCCGTGACCCGTCAAAACCGCGCTCGACTAAGCCGCGCCCGATTAAACTGCGTCGCTGACATCATCAACAGGGCAACAACAGCCAGCGCGGAGAAAGAAGGGCGCTTTAAATAGCGCTTTGAAAGCAAGTCGATTCAAGGTAAGGGTTAGGTTTAGGGTTAGGTTAAGGGTTAGGTTTAGGGTTAGGTTAAGGGTTAGGGTTAGGTTTAGGGTTAGGTTTAGGGTTAGGTTAAGGGTTAGGATTAGGTTTAGGGTTAGGTTAAGGGTTAGGTTTAGGGTTAGGGTTAGGTTTAGGATTAGGTTTAGGGGGGTTAGGTTTAGATTTAGGGGTTAATTTTAGGTTTAGGGTTTACAGCGTGCTTCTGTCTCCGCGCTGTTGTCGCCCTGTTGATGACATCAGCGACACGGTTTAGTCGGGCGCGGTTTTGTGGTGGAACCCATTCACTCTGATCCACAAATCAAAGAAATTAATTAAGCAAATTTAGCCTAAGTTTTCACTGGTATTCTGCCAGTTACAATGACTGAAAAGAAGACATGTTGGAGGGTAGCACCAAAGAAGGCAAGGGTTGTTAATAAATAATGAGCTCTCTTTCATCTGAAAGGAGGATGTGAGAGGAATACCATTATGTTGACTACATCACTAAACAAGAAAACACATGACTTCTTGTAACAATAGTGTTGAGGTAGCCACAATGGCCAAATTTAGGCGGTATGGTTGGAAGCCACAGTTTACAAAGAGCCGAGGTGGCGCAGTGGTTAGAGTGCAGTACTGCAGGCCACTTCAGCTGACTGTTAGCTGCAGTTCGGCGGTTCTAATCTCACTGGCTCAAGGTTGACTCAGCCTTCCATCCTTCCAAGGTGGGTGAAATGAGGACCCAGACTGTGGGGGCGATATGCTGACTCTGTAAACCGCTTAGAGAGGGCTGAAAGCCCTATGAAGCGGTATATAAGTCTAACTGCTATTGCTATTGCTATTACAAAACACAATGGTTTCACAAAAGTCAAAATTAAAGAAGTGATATTATGTTTACTGCCAATGTCTGTGGCTTTTCTTTTACAATTGACCTGTGAGGAGATCAGAACCATGGAATAGATCAGACCAGGGCAGTAAATGATTCTTCTCCTGTATATTTACATGTATTTAAAATGTCAAATTCATTAAATATAGTTAATATGATCATTTCTCAGGTACTTGAGAGACCGCCTGCTGCCAATTACCTCCCAAAGACCCGTTAGATCTCACAGGGTTGGCCTCCTCCGGGTGCCATCTACCAGCCAATGCCACCTGGCTATTACCCAGGGGAGGGCCTTCTCTGTGGCAGCTCCGGCCCTCTGGAATGAACTCCCCGCAGGGATTCGGACCCTCACCTCTCTCCAGGCCTTCCGAAAAGCCGTCAAAACCTGGCTTTGCCGGCAGGCCTGGGGGTGATGAGTTTCCTCCCCTCTCGACATGTATGGTTGTGCGACTGTTGTTTACTTTTATTATTTGCATTTTGTTTTTTATGTTCCCCTTTTTCCCCCTTGAATTGTTCGCCGCCCTGAGTCCTCCTGGAGAAGGGCGGCATACAAATAATAAAATTCCATTCCATTCCATGTGTATAATATTTTTTCTTCATTCTTCCTATTCACAATACAATTAGATGACAAATTTTGGAGATAACTGTGGCGTCAGTCAAAGCATTTTGAGCATCACAACACTTCTATGAAGCTCAGAATATACAACTTTGACATAGTGAACCATGAGTTCAATACTGTGTAATGGACAGTCATCTCTTGATGAATGTCAAGAAAACACCAAGAAAAGACACATTCTTCACCAAAATAGACAGAGAAAAGTTTGATAGCAGTGAAGAAAGTTACATATATCTATTCTCAATTTAATAAAATAAATCCATGCCACAGTAAAAAGTAAATTAAACTTGATTCTAACCAAAAAGCAAAGATGTTTTTTTATCAATTGATCAATTATGTTGGTATTCTAAATACAAGGTCTTTTTTATTGTTATTAAGAGGCTCCGATTCCTTTATTTTAAATTAACAGGTTATTAACACATAGTAATGCTGAAGCTCATGCTCTTTTCTAGATGACTTTTAAACAAATATTCTGGAAAAGATGTTAACATCTCTTACAGTATGTGCATTTTCTGTACAGAAAAGTACTTACATCTATAAAGGAAGCATTGATATAATCTGTGTACTCCTGACCTCGTTTCATTGAAAGAATCACTCTGTTAAAATCATCTAGAGGACACAAAAAGTGGAATTAGTAAAATTCTAAATGTTTTATAATCAATAATAACGTAAATTATGGTCAGCAGGCTTTAATAAAATTTAGTTACATTTCAGTTGCTTGTAAAACATTACAATATTCTCTTAGGTAAGTTTTTGTCAATTAAATTATACAATTTGTTTGAAAATGCAAATTAATTTCTTACAAGGGATTATTTGGATAACTCTGGCTTTCTTCATATTTGCTGGCAGATTACCAGTTCTCATGTTTTCTTTCATTATTCGAACATTTGTTAATTTCTAAAACGAAAGTAAAAATTACATAATGACCACAAATGAAAATATGAAAACTCAATGTGAGAACAGTAACAAGTTCAACCAAAATGTCTTAATCATATTTTCTCCTGGAGAATTCTGCTTGATAAACCAATATATCATATAATTACATTTGCACTGAAACTTTTGTTATGTACTTCTATATAAGGAAAATTTAAAATATCTACCATATAATGTCTACTTAGTGTTGATTGGTCTATAAGCTGTATAGGAAGTTAAGTGTAAGGAAGTTAAGGCCAGTTTGTTATACTATACTGGTTAAGGTACTTTGGGGGAGGGAGGAGAGAGAAATAAAAATTGTTTTCTTTTTTTTTAATGAAATAGCATCAGCTGAAAAATTCACACATCTGTAAGAATCTAAAAGAATGTTTTATTGAAATAATGTTCGTTAGTTATGTTAAGCAGAGTAATTTTTCCTTCACCAGTACAAATTTATTTTTGAACATGACTATTTTTTTTCCTACTTAACACTATCAATGTATTTTGTCCTCCCGATCAATTTTTTTTTCTTTTTCAAATATTTGCTTGGGTGAGGTTTTTGTTTTAATATTTTCTTTATGCTGCTGCTTTTATTTTCATAGTACTTCGTTTCAGTAAAAAGAAAAATTAAAAGGCTAGAAATAATAACTTCAATTTTAAAATTTTGCATAACTTTTGATATTTTAGGTATAAACAACGGACAGATATTGCCAAAAAAAAATCAAATATTTTAGGAGAAGAAAATTAATGTATTAAAAAAAGAAGTATTGGGTCAATCACCAAATTACATTTTAAAAGTGTACTTTTTTATCATATTTTATAACATTTTTAAAGGCTTACTTTAAACTCTTCTTCCAATCCTATCTTAACAAAATTTGGTGCAGTGCTATTTGATGGCTGCAGATGTTTTTCTAAGGACGATACATCCAGTTCTGTGTCACCATAGAGGTAGTATTCAAGTAAGGCTTGATATATGAAGGAATACTGCATCTGTAAAGAAACAGAACACTCTAAATCACAACCTTTGCAACATTTTTAGTTAAACAGAATTCAGCAACATTGCTTTAAAATTAAAGATTTCACTTATTTTTACAATGTGTACGGATAGGCCTCAACATTTGAATCCAAAATTTATCTTACTAAGTGAAGCATTTGTTAAATGAGTTTTGTCCCATTTTATAACCTTCCTTGCCACAGCTGTTAAAATGAATCATTGCAGTTGTTATATTTAGTAACACGGTTATTAAATGAATCTGGCTTCCCCATAGATTGTGCTTGTCAGCTTGTCGTAGAAGGCGATCACATGACCCCAGGACGCTGCAACCATGATAAATATAAGCATCCAAATTTTGATCATGTGACCTGGGGTTGCTGCAAAGATCATAAGTGTGAAAAATGATAATAAATCACTTTTTTTCAGTGCCCTTGTAACTTTAAACATTCACTGAATGAACTGTTGTAAGTCGAGGACTATCTCTACGTGACCCGACAAATGCGCGCACGACAAAAGCGCGCCGACAAAACCGTGGTGAGAAAACCGTGATGTCGAAATCGCGCCCACAACAGCGCGCCCACAAAAGCGCGATTAGGGTTAAGGTAAGGGTTAGGGTTAGGGTTAGGGTTAGGTTTAGGGTTAGGGTTAGGTTCAGGATTAGGTTTAGGGTTGGGTTTAGGGTTAGGGGTATTACGTTGTTTTCGCATTGTTTGTCAAAGGCGCACTTTTGTCGGCGCGCTGTTGTCGGCGCTATTTTGACGTCACGGTTTTCTTGCCGTGGTTTTGTCAGCGTGCTTTTGTCCTGCGCGCATTTGTCGGTGAACCCTATCTGTATAGCCTCCCCCAGTTCCAAAATACTCTGGATTTGGAAATAATAAAATAAAGTTGAGAACAGGGCATTACAATCCTATTTAGTAAAAATCAACATATAATTCTGATTCATTAGTGGTGACATTCAACTAAACAGCACTCCTTTCACTAACTTTCAAAATGCCCCTAGAATAGGGGTTATTTGTAATTCAAGAGGGAATTACATTAAATGGGGCTGCCTACTAGAGAGCCAAGGTGGCGCAGTGGTTAAATGCAGCACTGCAGGCTACTTCAGCTGACTGCAGTTCTGCAGTTTGGCTGTTCAAATCTCACCGGCTCAAGGTTGACTCAGCCTTCCATCCTTCTGAGGTGGGTAAAATGAGGACCCAGATTGTTGTTGGGGGCAATATGCTGACTCTGTAAACCGCTTAGAGAGGGCTGAAAGCCCTATGAAGCGGTATATAAGTCTAACTGCTATTGCTATTGCTATCTGGCCTACAATCTATGAACCTCATGAAGAGGTGAGACTTGGAAAAGTGTGTCTCTATAGAAATGAAACAGATGGATATGTTTCCATTTTCATTAGACATTGCCTTGTGCAGTCCAGTATCATGCTGCAACGGGCTTTTAAGGTGATAATTAACACTTTGAATTGAGCCAGGAACCAATTGCCCTGAAGGTATGGGCAGTTTTCAACCTACGTATTTCATGCACGCCCACAGTCCTAGTGCGCATTGGACAGAGGTGGGTTCCTACCAGTTCGCACCTATTTGGTAGAACCGGTTCGTCAAATCTACCGAACTGGTTAGAAGAGGTTCCACCAGTGGACCCGGAAAGCAGGCCACACCTACAGAAGAGGTTCCAAAATTTTTTGAAACCCACCACTGGACCTTGGATATGATTATTCTAGAGTATCATGCTCCTATTTATAAAACTCAGTGCCTCTGTGAAAGGTCAGGATGGCTACTGCGTTTGTGGTGCAATCAGAACATTGCGTATGTTGAAGTTGTTTTAACGCAAACCAAAGATGCCTTTTAGAAAACAAGTTTACATTATATTCGTATGCATGCCAGTGCTGTGTGTGAGGTAATTTAAGGTGGTTCTGACAAGTGTCGTCGGCATCTTCATATACAGTCACATGGGTGGCAAGCCACTCCCATCCAGTCACATGGGCAGCAAGCCACTCCCACAAAGGAGGCCACACCCACAGAGTAGGTTCGAACAATTTTTGAAACCCACCACTGGCATTGGAGAAATGTACTGTCCAAACTGCTGTTTGAATTTTCTACAAAAGTTGCAAAAGAGGTTACACTCAAACCTTTCATTGATAGCCTGAAGTCTTAAATTCTACACCTGAGACTTAAAGACCAAGAGAGGGAACCTGCTTATTGCAAAATAGCATGAATGTTCTCATAACAACAACAAAATAAAAAAGAGGTCAGGTGATATGGTAAAAGGTGCAAAAATCTAACAAGGAAATGAATATAATCCCCCCATCTCCCATTTGATAATCTTAAAATAGAAACAAGAGCATATACAGAGGATTGTATTAATTCTTTTGTGGCAAATATTTTCAGTAAGAAAAAAGGGTTCCACCACAAAACCACGGTCATCTAAAGCGTGCTCGACGAAACCGCGTACCTGACGTCATCACAGCGCGACGAAAAAAGCACGCTGTGAGCAGTAAAGGTAAAATTAACGCGTAAAACTAAACCTAACCCCCCCAAACCTAACCTAAACCTAACTCTAAACCTAACCAAGGTGGCGCAGTGGTTAAATGCAGCACTGCAGGCTGACTGCTAGATCAGCAGTTCAGCGGTTCAAATCTCACCGGCTCAGGGTTGACTCAGCCTTCCATCCTTCGGAGGTGGTTAAAATGAGGACCCGGATTGTTGTTGGGGGCGATATGCTGACTCTGTAAACCACTTAGAGAGGGCTGAAAGCCCTATGAAGCGGTATATAAGTCTACTGTTATTGCTATTACTGCTATTATTGCTAACCCTTAACCTAACCCTAAACCTAACCCTTAACCTAACGCTAAACCTAACGCTAACCCTTAATCTAACCCTAAATCTAACCCTAACGCTTAACGTAACCCTAAACCTAACCCTAACCCTTAACCTAACCCTAACCCTTAACCTAACCCTAACCCTAACCCTAACCCTAACCCTAACCCTAACCCTAACCCTAACCCTTACCTTTACGTGAATCGGCTTGCTTTAAAAGCGCTTTTTAAAGCGCCCTTTTTTCTCCGCGGTCGTTGTTGTCGTGCTGCTGCTGACGTCAGCGACGTGCTTTAATCGGGCGCGCTTTAGTGGACCGCGGTTTTGTTGTGCCACGAGAAAAAAGTGCTGTCCTCTTGACTTTTTTTTAAAAAAACAGAAGAACAAAACCCTCCTGTTTGTTATCATCGGCTAGCTGCAGCTTTGTCATCATTTAAATAAATGACGATTCTTCTAAACACCAGGATATCATCAAGTCAGCAGTGAGAAAATGAGATACGGGACAATTTCAAGAACGCCTGACGTATCTGAGACAGAATACAACGCCAAATGAAGTTGTTTGCACATTCTTTTTCTTCCTCCGTCATTTACAAAGTTTTAACAGCGAGAAGAAAATGTTCACCAATAAAAAAATAACTTTTATTGATGAACATGCAAAAGGTTCATAGAGAAGGCGGCTTCCTATAGTTACTGGGAAATGTATGTATGTATGTATTACTTACATCTGTCTGAACCATCTGTGGACGCTGGCTACGAATTCTTGCCACAAACTCGAAAACGTCAACTTTTTGTTCAGCGTGTATCATGTCAATCATGGCATCTATTACTATGAATGTTCCTGTTCGACCCACACCAGCACTTGGGAAAAAAACACAGTTGCAACTAAGCGAACCACATTGGAATAATGCATCTTACTACACGCCGCAACAATATACACTATATTGCCAAAAGTATTCGCTCACCCATCCAAATAATCAGAATCAGGTGCTCCAATCACAGGTGTATAAAATCAAGTACCCAGACATGCAGACTGTTTTGACAAACATTGGTGAAAGGATGGGTGGCTCTCAGGAGCTCAGTGAATTCCAGCGTGGAACTGTGATAGGATGCCACCTGTGCAACAAACCCAGTCGTGAAATTTCCTCGCTCCTAAATATTCCACAGTCAGCTGTCAGCTGCATTATAAGAACGTGGAAATGTTTGGGAACGACAGCAACTCAGCCACGAAGTGGTAGGCCACGTAAACTCGACCAACATCAGTGTGTGACCTCACAAATGCGCTTCTGGAAGAATGGTCAAAGATTCCCATAAACACACTCCTGAACCTTGTGGACAGCCTTCCCAGAAGAGCTGAAGCTGTTATAGCTACAAAGGGTGGACTGACGTCATATTGAACCCCATGGATTAGGAATGGGATGTCACTTACAGTAAGTTCATATGCGAGTAAAGGCAGGTGAGCGAATACTTTTAGCAATATAGTGTATCTTACTTCCAATATTATTGATTTTTCTTTATATTCTGCAGCACCTACCTCTTAAATTAATAGTAAGAATAACAGCAACAGTCATAGAAGCATGAGTATCTAGTTCATTGAGAGACCGCCTACTGCCAATTACCTCCACTAGACCGATCCGATCGCATAGATTAGGCCTCCTCCTAATCCAATGTCATCTGGCAACTACCCGGAGGAGGGCCTTCTCGGTGGCTGCTCTGACCCTCTGGAACGAACTCCCCGTGGAGATTCGTACCCTCACCACCCTTCAGACCTTCCGCACTGCCCTTAAAATCTGGCTGTCCCAGCAGGCCTGGGGCTAAAGACCCTAACCCGACCCGAATGGTATGATTGTTGTGTTCTCTTTTAACAATCTATTGTTTTATGTTCATAACTTGTTTTGTCTTCCCCTTCCCCTAACTTGTGAGCCGCCCTGAGTCCCCTCAGGGAAAAGGGCGGCATACAAATAAATAAACTATAACTATAAACTATAAACTATATTGGGAGGCATTTGTAAAAACCCATGTTTTGGCTGTTTTAATCCAGATTGCCTGTTAATGTGTTAGCAATCAGTTTGTTTATTATTTGTGCTTATTGGATTTTGTGAGTTGGCAGTTTACTTACTTATTTACTTACTACTTTACTTGATTTACCGGATTTTGTAAACTGACCCAAATCTCATTACATTCACAGACAATCCTGTTTAACCTCCTAAAGAACCACAAGAGGGAGCACAATTATCACAGATTCCTGTTGAAATTGCCAGGGCAAATAATCTTCAGCCTTCCTTGAAAAGAAAAAGGCATGGCATCCTGTGCTAGGCAGAGACTTTTCCTATGTATTAATATCAGTTACTTTTTTTTTTGCTTATGATATCATTGCAGCTTCCTTTCTCCCTCTAATTCTGCCAACAGCTCATTTTTTAAATTGAAAGTTTATTAATGATATATTTTTTAATTCTGAATTTTGAAACTCAGCTTCCCTGCAATGTTCTTTCTATACGTTACTATGCAGAAGACTGTGGAATAAGTTACTAAAATTAGTCTATAATTTCCAAGTATTGTTTCTCCTGTACTGTTATATCATATCTAAGCACACCGTCTTGAAGTTGCGTTCAACTGCATCTCTTAGAACCACCAGATTTCTGTGAATGGAAAAGTAGGGTAGTTCCTATTTCTCTTTTACACACCTTCCAACATTTGTCCCAAGGAGTATCCTTTGGATTAGGGCTATTAATGCCACACCAGAGGTGGTATTCAGCAAGTTCTGACCAGTTCTGGAGAACCGGTAGCGGAAATTTTTAGTAGTTCAGAGAACTGGTAAATACCACCTCTGGCTGGCCCCGCCCCCATCTATTCTCTGCCTTCCGAGTCCCAGCTGATCGGGAGAAAATGGGGATTTTGCAGTAACCTTCCCCTGGAGTGGGAGATTTTACAGTATCTTTCCCCTGCCACACCCACCAAGCCACGCCCAGGAGAAGTGATAGTAAAAAAAAAAATGAATCCCATCACTGTCGCGCACTCTGACAATGGTAAGAATAAACATCACATAGATACATACCTACAGTGAACCACAATTGGTCCAGCATGTGCAGGATTCAATGATTTGACTTTCTTTAGGAATTTAAGCATTCCGATAGGGGTAAAAGGCACTCCAAAATCAGGCCAGCTGGTGAAATGAAGCTGAGTGACAAGTCTCGGAGCTTTACAGCCATCAGAAACCTGCTGAAGGTCCAGACACAAAATAGGAATATAATCAATTACATTTTAAATGAAGTCAACCAACAGTTTAGTTATCGACTTTTTTCCTTCCTCTTCATGATCCACATTAAAGGGAAGAATTAAAGCAGATATAAAATCGATCACACACCAAAAGCACTTGTAGATGAAGTGTGTGCCATAAACAGATTTATCTTTCCACGATGACATTCCAACCTGGAATATTCTCTGGGTTCAATTTGTCAGGCAACAGTATTATACCCAGAGTTTTTTTTTAAAAAAAAAACCATCCAAAATTTTGCATTTTAATATATTTTCAGAACAATCGTGATGCTGAATCAGACCAGTAGCCAAGCTAATACTGTGACCCGACAAATGCGCGCATGACAAAAATGCGCCGACAAAACCGCGGCGAGAAAACCGCGACGTCGAAATCGCGCCCGCAACAGCGAGCCGACAACAGCGCGATTAGGGTTAAGGTAAGGGTTAGGGTTAGGTTCAGGGTTAGGTTTAGGGTTAGGTTTAGGTTTAGAGTTGTTTAGTATGTTGTTTTCGCGTTGTTTGTTGAAGACGCGCTTTTGTGGGCGTGCTGCTGTGGGCGCAATTTCGACATCGCGGTTTTCTCGCCGCGGTTTTGTCGGCGTGCTTTTGTCGTGCGCACATTTGTCGGTGAACCAGCTAATACAACTAAGTCCTCCAACAGCAAACCAGATATCAACAGGAAACCATATGAGAGATATAAATGCAGTATAGCAATAGCTTATATACTGTCCCATAGCACTTTGCAGCCCTCTCTGGGCAGTTTACAATGTAAACATTATTTCCATATTGCCCCCAACAATCTGGTTCCTTGTTTTACTGACCTCGGAAGGATGGAAGGCTGAATCAATCTTGAGCCCTCTCAGTATCGAACTCCAAGCTATGGCCAGAGTTTGCCTGCAATACTGCAATTTAACACTGTAACGCCAAGCGCTCCCTGGTGTATATCACATTCAATAAAATTTCTACGAATTTGTTTGATTAAAGCCAATCAAAAATCTTCCCACCATACAATTGCAGAGCAGGTAAAAGGATCTGCCCATAGTTTTGAAATTCTATTGCATCTGACTCTATTCCTCTCATTTTATTAGAGCCGAGGTGGCGCAGTGGTTAGGGTGCAGCACTGCAGGCCACTTCAGCTGACTGTTATCTGCAGTTCGGCTGTTCAAATCTCACCGGCTCAAGGTTGACTCAGCCTTCCATCCTTCCGAGGTGGGTAAAATGAGGACCTGGATTGTTGTTGGGGACAATATGCTGACTCTGTAAACCGCTTAGAGAGGGCTGAAAGCCCTATGAAGCGGTATATAAGTCTAACTGCTATTGCTATTATTTATAGCGCTGTAAAAACATTATTATTGAAAGAGGCATAATTTATATTGTCATTTCTACAGGATTCCTTATGAGGTCAGATAATGTGAATTTTATAGAAAGCATTAACTCAGTATAGCTATCCATGATCAATTACATTTGTTTGGAAATCAGGAAGGGAGGTGCTAGTAGAACATTAGGCTCAAAGTATGCATATAATTTCAAATAAAATCTCAGTATGAGTTCTAAAATAATAACATCAAGAAAATATAAATAAGAGTGAAACAACTTGAGTTTTTATCCTTGAACAAAAAACATATACTGTAATTCCAAATATTCCTTGTTCTAAAAAGAGCGTGAGCAACAGTTAATCATATTTCAAAGGAATAATAAGAGAAAATGAAATACCGGATGAATACAAAACTTTCGAATGGTGTAATCTACAAGAACTATACAGTCCTCCACACAAACTCGGATGTTTCCATAGGTCCAGCATCCTTGATCAGGCCAATACTGGAAACATTTGTCCTATATAAATGTTAAAACACAAACATACCAAAATCAGCATTTTGTATGTTACATCCAAACGGACAGGTTAAAAACACACAATTGTGTTGCAACTATATGGAAGGAGGAGGGGGCTAATTCTGAAATTGAAACCAAACAGAACCATATAGCTCTAAATTGCATTCAAAATAAGATCAGGATAAATTGTGGAGTATCATAGCACTAACATTTTTTTGAGATACAACTTTACTATCAACTATGCTGATTTTTCTACAGATCCATTTCTTCAAGTCTGGGTCTATTTAGTAATATATATATATTTAGTGTCACAACCCCTGGTAAGCCCCAATTATGGGAGGAAGCTAACCGCTTCCATCATCTGTCAATTGGCTCGCCACAAGAGTCCATCACGACAGAAACCCAATATTTTTACTGTTGCCTTTGTTATATCAGCACAAATAAACACACACACACACATACACATATATATATATATATATTAGATAATTACCACACACACACACACACACACACACACACACACATATATATATATGTGATAATTACAACCCCCAGTATGCCCAAATATGGGAGGAAGATCACTGCTTCCATTCTCTGTCCTTCGGCTCGTCACAAGAGACCATCCAGGCAGAAACCCAATATTTTTACTGTTGCCTTTTTGTTACATTTTGTTGTATTTGTGCTGATATATATATTACTGCAGAGTTGTACTGTATCAGAGACACTTGACATTTTACTCATAAGATGAGATAGGAAGTGGTTATGTTAGTAATAGTTTTGTGGGCACCTGGACTGCTGCAAACTTGTTGGAGGGAAATACACTTTAAAATGTCTTACCTCTTTTCTCTCTTTCACATTTGTTAACATAACAATAGTTGCAGACTTCTGTTCCCATATCATCCTCCAGAAATCATTCACTGTGTCCTGTTTAGGACCTAGATATAAAAAAAACAATTATTGAATTAACAGCTATACAAAGCACAGAAAAACGTTTCTCATCCTATCCATTGAAAAGAATATCAAATTCTATAAGACATGGTCAAAGAGGTTTACAACATTTAGAAAGTCCAAGGAAAAGAAACACATTTAAAAAGTGCATATTAAAATTGAAATAAACTGGGATTGGGATTTGACAATAAAAATTTTTCATTATGTCCATCAAATAAACTATCCCTCTTTTTAGCAACAGAAACTCTACACTATGTTTGTTATTTCAAAACACATTCCTCCTGAAGCTTCAGGCTGAGGTATAAAATGATAAAAAAAATGTGCAGTGGCCCTGAATCCAAAGTTTATTCTTGCTAGTGAGGTGAATATATCTCAAGGAAATTTTAATTGTAAAGACATATCTCCCTAATCCTTTATTCCTTAGAAATACAAAGTTTAATTGGCTCAAGCAAACAACAATTCATGATTGCGTTCCACTGCACTCTTGATAGAAAAATCTATACGCTAGCATAATCGGACAGTTACTTCCCTGTTGTGGCCCAGCAGGAGCCGTTGGAGATGCCACCAGACTCCGACAGCGAGGGGCCCTATGAGTCGGCCCTGGAGGATGTGGAGGACCCTGGACAGGGTTCCAACTCCGAGCAGGGCGCAGAGAGACTGGTTGGGCACCAGGTGGCGCCTGAGCCTTGGATCAGTGGGGAGGAGAGAAGGGAGAGTGATCCAGAAACGAACAGTGAGTTGTTCCAGGATGCATGCCATTGAAGAGCTACTTGGGGTCAAGAACAATTACATAATTACAGGAGGTAATTACGCTCAGCTGATGGTCATTAGGCTCCTCTCCAGACTATAAAAAAGACTGCTTGTGCCACGCCCTTCTTGCAGAAGTCAACGCTTTGACTAAAGAGAAACTAACTTGGCAGGCTGGATTGCTGCCAAGGTTTGTCTAAATTGCTGCCAAGGTTTGTCGGACTTGCTGCCAAGACCCTTTTCTGTTTGTTTACTTGGATTTCAGCCACCGAGATTCTGGTCTTGCTATTAAAGGACACTCATTAAGCATGTCTCGGCTTTCGTTACTGGACGGAGGAGGGGGTCAGAACACTTCCCTATTCTCACTCAAAAAATAAAATGAAATATAAACAGTAGAACTAAGGAGATTTTGACATCTATTATAAATATATTTATATAATCCTCAACAGTTCATGGACTTCATCAATCCCTTGTGTACATGTTTTCAAATTGGAAAATCGGATTAAATACACACAATGTGCACAGACAATGTACCAAAAGTGACACTCCATGGACAATTGATTATATACATTGCATTAAATATTCAAATATGTTGCCATTTTCCTGTTTATCTAGGACCTTCCCCCGACTCCCCAAAAAGTCTCCACTTTCATTGTTTTCCTGTAAACTATAACTTTGCTAAACATGGTGATGAAATTATATTAGCCACGTTAAAGTTTAACCCTAATCCAAACTTTTCATTTTTGCTTTCTAATAATTACTATTAAGAGCCAGTTTGTTAGTAGTTAACGAAACAGGCTAGAAACTTGAGACTGGGTTTAGTCCTATTTTCAACAGGAAGCCAGAAAACTACACGGACTTGTCTAGGCAGTCACTGATGAGTCAACATTGACTTAAAGATACATACACATAGACATGAACTGATCTCTACTAACTCTTCCTTGGCTCTGTATATATCTAATTTTTAATCCCAATGTCATATAAAGAGTTAAGTCAAGACAGTTGTCACACTTCCCCCTTTGATACTAAGCACCACTTTTTTCTCTCCAAATCAGTTCTTGGTAAGTTCTTATTCAATCTAAAGACTCTTCAGAAAAACACTTACATGTTTTGGCATACTCATTAACCTTAGATTAAATAAAACCAATCCACAAAATCCTTAAAATCTTACTTTAGACTAAACTAAATATTTCTGAAATTGTTAAATTGTCAAACAACAAAATCCAAAAGATACCTTGAGCAGCTATAAATTTATTCTTTTCCTTGAAGCCCTAGGAGAAAATTAAAAAAAATGTGTGTTATTTTTATAAGAATATATATTAAAGATGCTTTTAAAAACATGTCGTTGTTTTGGGAAAAAAAGTAATTGAAAAAGAAAATGATTTCACTTACATCTATATATGAAGCATTAATATAGTCTGAACACTGAAATCCATCCATTTGCATTAAAGTTACTCTGGAATGATCATCTGTAACAATGAACACAGAATTGTTTATATCTAACTCAAATGAAATGTGGATAAAGATCTAAATATGTAATTTCCTTCTAAAAAAAAGCTAACCTGAAAAAGTTGATACAGCAATGTATGATTATTTATAAATATAATAGCTTCCATACTAAATAACACCATGCATTCAGCCAACTAAAATAATGATTTTTAAAGCATCAGTTTAGCAATGTATCATGAACATAAATGCAAAATCTTGGAAAGTAAGAAAAATGATTAATAAGCAACATAAAGTATCCTGAATTAAAACGCTGTGTTGTGCTAATTTCATTGGCATCCAGTTCAACGGTAGCATTAATTTTACCACTACAAATGGACATAGACCAAGTAATTTAGGGACAGCCTCTTTACAAATAAAGCTATGATACTCTTTTTTATGATAGCGATTCCCAGATTACAAACATAATAAAAGTTCTGATGTCCTCATACAACATTCCCTTGTTGATGTTGTTCTCCTAGAAATAACTAGTAGATATCAGACTTAGTAACTGGTCTCATGTAATCCCTTTTGCAATGATCTAAGGACTCTTTCCCACCCCATGAATGATATCTCATATCTCTGAAACAGAAGGAAAATATTTGACATGAAAAACTGCTGTTCCCATGGCATTCCTTTTGATGTGCTATTGAAATAGCAATAGCAATAGCAGTTAGACTTATATACCGCTTCATAGGGCTTTCAGCCCTCTCTAAGCGGTTTACAGAGTCAGCATATTGCCCCCACAATCTGGGTCCTCATTTTACCCACCTCGGAAGGATGGAAGGCTGAGTCAACCTTGAGCCGGTGAGATTTGAACAGCCGAACTGCAACTAGCAGTCAGCTGAAGTGGCTGCAGTACTGCACTCTAACCACTGCGCCACCTCGGCTCTAAAGCCAGCAACACTGGTACCCTCAAAAGTTGGTGGTAGGGATTATAACCTTGTAACTCTAGCGAGGAGAGAAGATGGAAGGATGACTAGAAGTGGGAACTCAATGTTGAGGAATCTACATCCTTCAGATTCAGTTGCCCATCTGTGGTACCAGGCTGAATCATTACACCAGTTGATGATACCCATCCCTACTCCCTGGCCACACATGGCCTTTCTAATTGGGCATGGCTTCTAGTGTAGACAAAAACCTTATCAATTTGATCATTACTGAATCTATTTGGAATCTCAGGAACAGAAAGAATATTATTGTTTAATACTTCTAGGATAGTGTTTCCCAAACTTGGCAACTTGAAGATGTCTGGACTTCAACTTCCAGAATTCTGGGAGTTGAAGTCCGGACACCTTCAAGTTGCCAAGTTTGGGAAACACTGTTCTAGGAGAATCTTGTCACCACCTCAGATAGAATCATCTGGTAAGACCATGCCATAAGGGAGACAAATAAAGATAAAGCAGCTTTTAATTGTGCCCAAATAAATAATATTAATGACATTTAAATTAATTTAAATGTGATGCCTTCTTTCATTGGATAATTTCCAGATTACCTTACAAATACTTATAAATACTACTGGATTTATATTCTGGATGTTAGCACTGGAATCTAATCCTCACTTACTATTTTCCATTAGGAATATTAATCTTGTGGAAGGTTTTCCATCAGATCACTATTCCTATGACTGGAAAAAACAAGGCTGCAGGCAAGACTTACTTTCAACAGCCAAGCCAGAAATGGCTACGGAAGCACAGAATTTATGACTGGCTGGGAGGAAAAATCTGAAAAAGGCTAGATGAAAATCTGCAAGTCACCAACTTAAATCAGATTTGTCCACAGCACAGAGACTGTTCACATGGAAAGCTTTTACAGAGGTGGTGGTCCTACCAGATGTTCCGGGAAGAGGAAATGGACAGTAGAATGTCCCTTTTTCCCTTAAATACATATTATTTGTTATATATTTATTTGTTATTATATATTATATCTCTATTTCAGGTACATAGCGAAATGTATGCAAATATTTAGTGCACTACATCAACTGATCTTAAACATTCTATTTAATATCTTGCCTCATCCTTGGCATGAAACACTTTTGTACGGTGTTTCTATTTTTAACTAGAACCATCTGGTAAAAAACAGGACATTTCTTGCCTTTGGTGTGGTTTTCTTTTGACACTGTTAAAGGAATCCAATTGTGAAATGATTAAGGTGACTGTCTGAATGAGTCCTGGCCCAGGAAAGGGTACAGCTGGCATATTAGATGTATCTGTGGAAGGATCCACTTAGCTGCAACTTCCATTCGCTCTTCAAGCAAGAGCTGTGACTTCAAGATGACCCTCAGATTACATACCACTCTGGATGAGCAAGTGCAATCCCATCTAAAACCAAAGATGGAAGATCCCCAGGCCCAGGAGGCCCAAAGTCTTGGAACAGGATTTAACCCAATTGTGTTCCAGTTGTGCACAGTCTCCCTATACTGGGACAGAAGCTTGACAGCATCACTTGCTTCTCCTAGAATTTAGATGCATATTTGGGTATATGTACCAGAGGTGAGTTCCTACCGGTTCACACCAGTTCGGTAGAACCGGTTCGTCAAATCTACCGAACCGGTTAGAAGAGGTTCCACCAGTGGACCCAGAAAGGAGGCCACACCTACAGAAGAGGTACCAAAATTTTTTGAAACCCACCACTGGTCCTTGGATATGATTATTCTACACTATCATGCTCATATTTATAAAACTCAGTGCCTCTGTGAAAGGTAAGGATGACTACTGCGTTTGTGGTGCAATCAGAACATTGCGTGTGTTGAAGTTGTTTTAACGCAAACCAAAGATGCCTTTTAAAAAACAAGTTTACATCCTATTCTTATGCATGCCAGTGCTGTGTGTGAGGTAATTTAAGGTGGTTCTGACAAGTGTCGTCGGCATCTTCATATCTGGTCACATGCGCGGCAAGCTACTCCCATCCAGTCACATGGGCGGCAAGCCACTCCCATCTGGTCACATGGGCGGCAAGCCACTCCCACAAAGGAGGCCACACCCACAGAGTAGGTTCAAACAATTTTTGAAACCCACCCACGAATAGGTGCGAACTGGTAGGAACCCACCTCTGGTACATATACCCAAATCTCACCTTTTCTTTCTTTTTTTTCTTTATTTCTTTATTTCTTTCTTCCTTTCTTTCTCTTTCTCTCTCTCTCTCTTTCCTTTTGTCTCTCTGTCCCTTTTTCCTTTTTTCTTTCATCTCTCACTTTTTCTTTCTTTTTTTCTTTCTTTCTTTCTTCCTTTCTCTCTCTCTCCTTCCTTTTGTCTCTCTGTCCCTTTTTCCTTTCATCACACTTTTTCTTTCTTTTTTTCTTTCATTTTTTCTTCCTTTCTTTCTCTTTCTCTCTCTCTCTCTCTCTTTCCTTCCTTTTGTCTCTCTGTCCCTTTTTCCTTTTTTCCTTTCATCTCTCTCACTTTTTCTTTCTTTTTTATTTCTTTCTTCCTTTCTTTCTCTTTCTCTCTCTGTGTGAGTCTGTCTGTCTGTCTGTCTCTGTGTGTGTGTGTTTGTGTGTGTGTGTCAGTGGTGGGTTTCAAAAATTTTTGGAACCTCTTCTGTAGGTGTGGCCTGCTTTCTGGTGGAACCTCTTCTAACCAGTTCGGTAGATTTGACGAACCGGTTCTACCGAACTGGTGTGAACTGGTAGGAACCCACCTCCGCAATCCTGTCACAATTATGGGCTATTAAGTCGAGGGCTACTACCTGTATATGAACACATACATATAGTATGAGAGTCCACCTGATTCCCAACAATCCTGGGCAACACATAAGGGGGGGGAGCAACCAAAAATAAATCATAAACAACCTGACAAAAAGTACTCTTTGAAAATCATCTAACCATCACCCTGCCCCAAAGCCTGACAGAACAGCTAATTTCTTGCATGACCTCAGGATAGAACCATCCAGACCTCTACGATTATTGAAGGTAGCTACCGCAGCACAGAAGGCATGGTTTCTGGGTCCCAGTACACCATGCATAACGATGGGATCCAAAGCACATTGAATGTGCCTGATATCACTGGACAAAAGAAACTGGAAATAGACAATCCCACAGACAACAACCAGGCCCAGCCCATAAAGGGCTTGATAGCTGATAACCAGGACCTTGAATTGTACTTGGAAGTCAATCAGTAACCAGTTACAGCTCATGAAACCGTTGGGTCAGCTGAGCATACCAAGGCATGCCTTTTACTACCCATGCCATTGCATTCTCAGTGAGCTGTAGCTTCTGAGTTATTTTCAAGGGTAGACCATATAGAGCGTGTTAAAAGAATCCAATTGTGAAATGATTAAGGTGACTGTCTGAATGGCCTCCTGGCCCAGGAAAGGGTACAGCTGGCATATTAGATGTATCTGTGAAAGGATCCACTTAGCTGCTGCTTCCATTCGCTCTTCAAGCAAGAGCTGTGAATTCAAGATGACCCTCAGATTGCATACCACTCTGGATGAGCAAGTGCAGTCCCATCTAAAACCAAAGATGGAAGATCCACAGGCCCAGGAGGCCCAAAGTTTTGGGACAGGATTTAACCCAATTGTGTTCCAGTTGTGCACTGTCTTCCCTATACTGGGACAGAAGCTTGACAGCATCACTTGCTTCTCCTAGAATTTAGATGCATATTTGGGTGTATGTACTAACACTAATCTCCTGACAACACTTTGCCCTGAGCTGGCAGAGGGCCTCACACAGCATTTCTACGTAGATGTTAAACAAAAGGGTGACTTTTGACATGCAGTGGACTAATTGAACTAACTACAAAGAAAAGAAAATCACTGCAAAACAGTGCTCCTGTTCAAGCTTTGCAGCCAGTCTAAAAAGATACCATGATCACCTGTATCAAAAATTACTAAGAAATTAAGAAGCAGAAGGATGATTGCACTACCCATATCCAACCTTGCCACAGGCCATCAACAAGCATGGCCAAAGTTACTCTGTGCTGTAACCTGCCTGGAAAGGGCCCCAGACAATCTGTCTCCTCTGGAGCTGAACCCCCACTACCAAGTATATTTTGGTTCTCCAAAGAGCTGCAAGAGATGAAGTGCCAGAAGAGATGCCTGGAGCACTGATGGCAAAAAATGAAAAGCTGGAGACAGGGCAGAAACTGTCTAGGGCCTTGATGGTTTCTTGAGGAAAAAGACATACCACAGAAAGGCCTTCTCTCTCAAAGAAGCAAGTATCACTATATGGTTCACCGACAAATGCGCGCTCGACAAAAGTGCGCCGACAAAACCGTGGCGAGAAAACCGCGAGTTCTAAATCGCGCCGACAAATGAGCATAGAAGCGCGCCGACAACAGCGCGCCGACAAAAGCGCACCTTCAACGAACAAGTAATAACCGCGAGTTCTACACCTAACCCTAAACCTGACCCTAAACCTAATCCTAAACCTAACCCTAAACCTAACCCTAACCCTGAACCTAACCCTGAACCTAACCCTAAACCTAACCCTGAACCTAACCCTAAACCTACCCTAAACCTAACCCTGAACCTAACCCTGAACCTAACCCTGAACCTACCCTAAACCTAACCCTGAACCTAACCCTGAAACTAACCCTGAACCTAACCCTGAACCTAACCCTGAACCTAACCCTGAACCTAACCCTGAACCTAACCCTAAACCTAACCCTGAAACTAACCCTGAAACTAACCCTGAAACTAACCCTGAACCTAACCCTGAAACTAACCCTGAACCTAACCCTAACCCTAACCCTACCCTAAACCTAACCCTGAACCTAACCCTGAACCTAACCCTGAACCTAACCCTTACCTTAACTTAAATCGCGCTTCTGTCAGCGCGCTGTTGTCAGCGTGTTGTTGTGGGCGTGTTGATGACGTCGCGGTTTTCTCACTGCGGTTTTGTCGTGCGCGCATTTGTCGGGTCACGTCACTACATGGACCCAATTGCACGTTACCTCATGAGCTTTTGCCCAACAAGGAAAAACATGACTCCAACTAAGATACATACCTAAGAAGGGGACCCTTCTTCCACTTCCTCAGCAGTCACAAAAACCCTGTAGGACTCTATCTAAATATTTTCACTGGACCTGTTCAACTAGAGTCCAACTCTGAATAAATCTGAATGGTTTTATCTGCCAGATAGCAACAGAAGTCCTTAAAACAGTACATTGACTCTTATGATTCAATCATAAGACCCTAGGTTCAATCAGGCTTGCTCCTAATCTTCCACTACTAGTGTTTCAGGCACCTCTTCTGGAATTTCATCTCCTGCATCTCCTTAGAACAGTGTTTCTCAACCTTGGCGACTTTAAGTCCTGTGGACTTCAACTCCCAGAATTCTCCAGCCAGCTATGCTGGCTGGGGGATTCTGGGAGTTGAAGTCCACAGGACTTAAAGTCGCCAAGGTTGAGAAACACTGCCTTAGAAAACCGAGGTGCACTGCAGGAGGGGTACATAGGAAGGGACTGCAAAGGAGAATCCAATCCACCTCAGCTATCTACCTATTCCAGCTGAACTACAACCATATCCTCAGAGAAAACCTCAAGGTCCCTCTGGAATCTGTCCAGGTCCTAGAGTTTGTGGAAAAAGTTCAGTTCAGTTCA
Source organism: Thamnophis elegans (assembly GCF_009769535.1). Lineage (NCBI taxonomy): Eukaryota > Metazoa > Chordata > Lepidosauria > Squamata > Natricidae > Thamnophis > Thamnophis elegans. The sequence continues at coordinate 3,746,025 of NC_045550.1, forward strand.
GTTCACTTTATTTGTATGCCGCCCTTTTCCCTGGGGGGACTCAGGGCGGCTCACAGTTCAAAAAGGGTGGGGGAAGGACAAACAATTTACAACATAAAAGCATTACATCATTTAAGAACTCAACAGTCACACAATTCGAGTAAGGGTTAGAGCCTTTAACCCCAGGCCACCCGGGATAGCCAGATTTTAAGTGCGGCGCGGAAGGTCTGGAGGGTGGTGAGGGTCCGGATCTCCACGGGGAGCTCGTTCCAGAGGGTCGGAGCAGCCACCGAGAAGGCTCTCCTCCGAGTAGTTGCCAGTCTACACTGGCTGGCTGATGGAATTCGGAGGAGGCCTAATCTATGCGATCTTATCGGTCTAGTGGAGGTGATTGACATCCTTTTGTCTGTAACTGGAAAACTTCACTCAATTCTACAAGAAGTTCCTGGCAGTTTTTATTTCCTTTATAATCCCGAGAAACTAATGAATTAAGTTGCTGGGCAACCAGCCAAAGAGACTTCAACAGATCAGAATTTTAAAAGAAATGATCTTTCAAAAGTGTGAAATTGCCAGCCATGTGGCATACAACATGACAACCTTCTAGAAAAGCAACAGACACGTTCCCTTAACAGTCGAGTGCTCTTTTTGATTGCATACACTTTTAAGGCAACACACGATTTTATTGGCCAATATTGATATGAATGATTACATTTAAAATAATATGCAATTTCTGCAAGTGAACTGGCCTGTTCATTTGCTAACACCAAAGATGAGGAAAAGCAAGTATCATTAGAAACAATTAAAGCGGATCCACAAATGGCAGTAGATATAAGATTGTTTTGTTATTGGAGAGATACAGGTTGATAGATGGAAGAGTATAATTTAAAATTAGCTAAACTTAGTTAAATCCAGTGATAATAGGTATAGTTAAATAAAAATTGATAATGATAGTAATGTATACAATGTTGAGCTGTTATGATAAGTAATAATTGGATATGAGAAGGGAAGGTTAGAAATATTTTTGGACTATATATAAAGATTATTAATAACAATAATAATTATAATAAAAAAAAACAAAACTAGATACAGTTAAGTTTTAACTAATAGGGGGAAAATGTTATAGTTAAGTAAAGAAAGGATAATGATAATAAATTATATACATGGAGGATTAGAAAATTTTGCTATTAAATATTATGGATATTTACAACCTCCCGTGTGATCTACTGGCCTGTTGACACAACCAGGATTTTAGGAACTTCTGGAAATCCCATCAGCAGAGATAAGGCCAGTCTCGCTTTGGGACTGAAGTTTCACAGAATAGTTGCCATGGCAGAAAAGGTCCATCTCCTGGGTCCCACCAGATGTAACTCTTTGGCAGAAGGGCCAAAACCATATTTCTTCTGCAAGACCTCATAGGATGGACAGATGTAATCAGTTCAACCAGCTCAAATAAAGAGCTTTAAAGATAAAAACAGCCCCTTGAATAGAAATCTGAAGCAGCCACTGTAGCATCTGGAGCAGTTGTGCAACATATGCGACTCTAGGGGCACACATAAACTGCCCACACCACCATATTCTGTACCAGCTGAAACTTCCAGATACTTTTTAAGGACAGCCCCATTACAATAGTCTATCTGGGCCACGAGTGAACATCAGCAGATTTCTCTGATTCAGGAACAGGCACAATTGAAACATAACACAAAGCTGTTCAAAGACCTTCCTAGCCAAAATTGCCACCTGTTTTTTGAGCAAGAATCATAAGTCTACAAGATGAGCAATTGTCTCTCTGTACACCAGTGGTGGGTTTCAAAAATTGTTGGAACCTACTCTGTGGGTGTGGCCTCCTTTGTGGGAGTGGCTTGCCACCCATGTGACCGGATATGAAATTATGAATTAGTACTTAGGTCGGTCCAAGTAGCTATTCAGAAACTCTGGCATTGAAGCATGCAGGTCTTAAAGCTATCAAGTTACAAGATCCTTGCCAGTGGTGGGTTTCAAAAATTTTTGGAACCTCTTCTGTAGGTGTGGCCTGCTTTCCGGGTCCATTGGTGGAACCTCTTCTAACCGGTTCGGTATATTTGACGAACCGGTTCTACCGAACCGGTGCAAACTGGTAGGAACCCACCTCTGCTGTACACCCAGTACAAAAGATAGCATAGTCCCAGAACTGACAGACCCGATTAGAAAAACAGAGCCATTCAAACTTTCTAAGGTTAAGTTGAAGCCTATTGTTCCCAAACCAGATTCCATAGCTTCCAGGCACTGGGATTTGACGTCAACAGCACTGTTTAATTTGCTTAAGGGGCAGAAATGCATAATTGGGTATCATCAGCGTACTGATAATGCCTCACCAGATGGAAACAGGTGAGCTTACTCAGCAGCTTCATGTAGATATTGAATAGGAGAGAATAGAGCACTGAATATGTGACACTTGCACAATAAATGCAGAGGGCAGGATTTCTCCCCCCCATCATCACCATCACTTGTATCAACCAGAGAGAAAGGAGGAGAACAAGAACAGCAGAGTTCTTCCCATTCCCAATCCCCAGAGCTAGTTCAGAAGAATCCCATCAAAAGCTGATAATTATTTTTTCTTTAAAACTAAGATATGTTAAGTATATTGATATGGAAGCATAAATACCATCAACATAGAATGGAGAAGCTGAAATACACCAAGTGAATGAGAGGAAGAGTGGAAAACAGAGGAGAGAAGAAACATAGGAAGAGAGGGATAGGAGAGAGGGTAAGGGGGGAAGATGAGGAGGATAAGGAGGAGTGGAATGAAGAGAGAGGAGAAGGAGAAAGGAAGGGGAAGTAGAGCAGAAAAGGATGTTGGAGGGAAGAAAGGAGGTAGGAGAGAGGTAGAAGAAAGAGGTGTATGGAGAGCAGAAGAGCTAATAATGGGTTTTTATCTTTCTGGGCGTTGATGACAAGAGGAACTGATGTAATTACTACTTAATACAATAGGATATTGGCTATGTAATAGTATACATGTGGTTATATGTTATGAAAATGGAAAATAAAAAAGTATATTTAAAAAAAAAGCTGATAAGAGGATATGGGTCACTCCTGTCCAGCTCTTACCACCAAAATGCACGACTAATGCTATTTCCATCATATTCAGACCTGAATGCTAACTAAAAGGATTGAGGTGACTTATAAATATTATTAAACAAACAAACAAACAGATGTTTATACACCTTAAATGTATTAGCCTTGCTCTCATAAAACAGTTGCATATCTTTGTTACATGTTTTTAATATGACCAGCTGCTTGATCATACTGTACTATTTAGAATTTTGAAATCTATATCTATATATCAGCAATACTTACAAGGTAATATGTTCGGGTATCTGTTTTTTTCTCTGTTTTCCTCTCTGTTTGCCATTTCAAGTGTTCCTTGCAAAGATCCAGGTGGTAATGACTACAGGAAATATAAATTGTCCGACTTAAAACAGCAATCAACAACAAAAGGAGTTAATGGTTAAAATACATTTTGATACTTTTATATTACCTATATCGGAATATTGTCATACATTCACCCTAAAAGTGAATTCAAAAAGTGAATTTCAAAAATTATTGAATGCACCAAGCAAGAAACAAACTCGATTCCTAAGCTAAATAGGCCTTTTCTTTTTCTTTTCGATATTTTTTCTTGCGTGATATAAACCTCTAATCTGAAAATGACTTACGTATTATGGATATCGTACATCTATCCTGAATAAGAGCTGTCTATATTTTTACCTAAAATTGTTAAATAACCTTCTTGCTTAGGTTTGTAAGTATTCATATTGGTAAATATAAAATATAACTGAAAGCAGAGTTAACAGTAATAACTATAGAATTCAACTTCTTAATAGCATGCATTGAAAATAAGAAATTACAAATGCACAAGATAACGAGCCAATTATGTCTGTAGGACTCCAAATCAAATCAAACATTTATTGTCAACATGTGTACAATAAAATTGAATTTCACAGCTAGTGAAAATTTTGAGTAGTTCAGAGAACCGGTAAATACCACCTCAGGCTGGCCTCGCCCCTATCTATTCTCTGCTTCCCGCGTCCCAGCTGATTGGGAGGAAATGGGGATTTTGCAGTAACCTTCCCATGGAGTGGGGTGGGAATGGAGAATTTACATTATCCTTCCCCTGCCATGCCCACCAAGCCATCCCCAAAGAACTGGTAGTAAAATTTTTGAATCCCACCACTGAATACATCTCAATAACTCAATAAATAAAATAAAAGAATCCCTAGACCCAAATAAATAATAACTATCACACATTCCTATAAACATATATAGTATATCTTTATCTCTGATAAAGTGGAAATTGGTAAAGCTGTGCAAAGCTTTGGTTTTTCCACAATGCACTTCAATGGCACACTCACTAGGGTCAAAAAAATCAGAATCACACTAATTGAACCCTTATGCCTTTTACACATATGTGTGAGGTTGCAAAAGAGGTACAGTTTCACATATATAAATGGAAGTTGTAAACCGTGCTGAATATAAATTTACAGATGACTATCTAACCCCGTCTTGAACACATCCAGTAAAGGGAATCCATCATTTTTGGATAGTGGTTCCATTTTCAGACCATTTTTCAAAGGACATAGCGTCTTATTCTGTGATAAGTTCCTGTAATTTTTTGGCAAGGTTTTTCAGAAACAGTAGTTTGTCATTGATTGCTTTCTAGGGCTAGGAGGAAGTGACTGGCCTAAGGTCACCCAGCTGGCTTTGTGCCTAAGGTGGACCTAGAATTCACGGTTCACCGACAAAAGGGTGCCCGACAAAAGCGCGCCCAACTAAACCGGGGTGACAAAACCACAGTGACAAAACCGCGAGTTCTAAACCACGCCAATGAATGAGCTCTGAAGCGCGCCGACAACGGCGCACCAACAGAAGCGCGCTCTAAACCTAACCCTAACCCTAACCCTAACCTTAACCCTTATCTTAACTTAAATCGCGCTTCTATCGGCACGTTGATGACATCGCGGTTTTGTCAACGCACTTTTGTTGTGCGCGCATTTGTCGGGTCACGGAATTCACACATTCACAGTTTCTAGTGTGATGCCTTAACCACTACACAAAACTGGCTTTTCCCACTGCTGAGTTAAACAGCTACCATGCAGACTGTAGCCACTGCAACCTTCATACTTCCTCTAGTTCCAAATCACTGCTGAATGGTGTTGTTTTGAGTTGAAGCCAATCCAGACTTAATAGACAAGAGAGCGGTTTTATCTTTTGATTTACTGCCAATCCATGTCACCGCCAGGCAACACGGAAAACATCAACCAATCATACACACTGAAACCAGAATGAAGGAAGGCTGATTTGTCAACTGCCTGGTTTTCTTTGGAGGGGTTATCTGCCTGTCCCTCAGCACAGACCCCCTCTGAGAATTAGTTCAGTTCATTTTCAAAAATTCAACGTTAATTCAATGAATTCAAAAATCACACAGAAAAATACCAAAGCAGAAATGTCCCCTCAAAAGAAGAGAAAGATATTTCCAAGATTCTGCATCTGGTTAAGTCTTCTAAAGTGGGAGAACTAAAACGGATAACTCGAAGACTTGAAACTAATAAGCAACAAAGGCAATTCCGTCAGAAAATTACTGCGTATAATTTCAGATTTAACTTGCACCTAGCATAGTTCTGGTCAATCCAGTGGTGGGTTTCAAAAATTGTTCGAACCTACTCTGTGGGTGTGGCCTCCTTTGTGGGAGTGGCTTGACACCCATGTGACCGGATGGGAGTGGCTTGCCGCCCATGTGACCGGATATGAAATTATGAATTAGGACTTAGGTCGGTCCAAGGAGCTATTCAGAAACTCTGGCATTGAAGCATGCAGGTCTTAAAGCTGTCAAGTTACAAGATCCTTGCACCCCTAACCCTTTAGGGGAAAAAAAGGAGGGGTCTTCAAACCTGACAGCTTTAAGACTTGTGGACTTCAACTCCCAGAATTCCTCCTCCAGTCATGTTGGCTCAGAAACTCTGGCATCGAAGCATGCAAGTCAGTGGTGGGTTTCAAAAATTTTTGGAACCTCTTCTGTAGGTGTGGCCTGCTTTCCGGGTCCACTGGTGGAACCTCTTCTAACCGGTTCGGTAGATTTGACGAACCGGTTCTACCGAATAGGTGAGAACTGGTAGGAACCCATCTCTGGGTCAATCCCTATATCCACGTCTGAGTAAACACACAGGCCACTCAGTATAACAGGCAGGGGGTGGGTGGGAGTAAGAGGAAGAGAAAGAGAAAGCGGGGGCGGGGAGAAGAGAGGAGAGAGATTTCATAGATACGTTTTCTTCATGAAATAAAATAAGGGAGTTCTGCTGCCTTTCTGTTGAAGCCTGGAGAGAAACTGGTTAAAAAAAAATAGGAGGAGGTATGATGGTTACGAGAGGAACTCAGAAATAAAGTGCTAAGGAAAGCAGCAAATTCTGGGAGAAAAAATAACTGATGTGAAGCTGGATAGTGGTGATAGGAAGAACTAACATGTCTGTCTCTTCTCAAATGCTACTCTAAAGACACCCACAATAAGTCAGCTGACCTTACACATTTGGCACATCTTGAAGCTGCCGCAAGAAAGTGTTAACTTTAAATCTGAGACATCTAATTATAAATAACAGCTATTTCGCTCAGCGAGAGCTTAGGATAAACTGCAGGTGAGGATCAAGTTCTATAAATACTTCTTGGTTGCTTAATGGAATAAATTGCACCTCGCAACTACTTACTCTATTATTATAATACGTATCTCTCTGGCAGGGAGAGAATATACCTTTTGAATTGCATATTTCCAAATTAGACAGGGCAGAATTTATGTTGCAAGTAAGTAAAATCTTTATTACGGTCAAAGACCAGCAATACACATTAGTTTTTACACTATGTTAAAAAATACTAACATTAAAATATAATTTAAAAGTATTGACATTAAAAGTGGATAATAACATAATGGTCCAAAGATTGTTAGAGGGATGTCCAGATAATTGGTACAAGATGGTACTATACTTCTGTAGCCAATTTTTTTCTTATGGACATTGTAGCAGAACAGAAATTTGCCACTGCATACGTGGTAACCGGGTTAGTGTCCTGGAGGAGGAAGCCTAGATAGAAATTGTCTGCCTTCCCTGGCGATCTCTCTAATAAGGGGAGAATATGTGCAGACCTACAAGCTCTGTATAGCTCGCAGAGAATTTATGTTGTATTTCTACAACCAATAAATGTTAATTTACAAATAAATGTAATTTACAAACTGCTCACTCCAGAAGTTCAATTCTGAGCGGCTCAAAGTTGACTCGGCCTTCCATCCTTCTGAGGTCGGTAAAACGAGGCGCAAATTGTTGGGGACAATATGCTGACTCTGTAAATCACTTAGAGAGAGCTGTAAAACACTATGAAACAGTGTATAAGGCTAAGTGTTGGATGGAGTCTTACATTAAAATACTTTAATAGCAATAGCAATAGCAGTTAGACTTATATACCGCTTCATAGGGCTTTCAGCCCTCTCTAAGCAGTTTATAGTGTCAGCATATCGCCCCCAACAACAATCCAGGTCCTCATTTTACCCACCTCGGAAGGATGGAAGGCTGAGTCAACCCTGAGCCGGTGAAATTTGAACCGCCGAACTGCAGAAGCAGTCAGCTGAAGTGGCCTGCAGTACTGAACTCTAACCACTGCGCCACCTCGGCTTAACCGGTTGGCATTATTCCTAAACTGATCAGAAGCCATCTCTACTGATCATATGCTATTTGCAATATGAAGAAAGATCAGCCTTTTGCTCTTAACAAAAGTGGGTGTATATAGATGCTTGAAAACCCTAATAAAATAATACAGGGATCAAATCTTATAACTTATATATATAGAGATCCCCTCTGTGAGGAAGATGGACAGTTAAGAGTTTGATGACTAAATAAATACATCATGGTCTTAATCATCATTGGATTTAATCAGATGTGCACTCTGAAGATTTTTCTTTCAAAACCAGCAAAAAACAGGCTGTACAATTACCATATTTTCTGGCGTATAAGATGACCTTCTAACCCCCAAAAAATATTTTAAAAATCAGAGGTCATCTTATACGCTGGGTATAAGAAAGGCCATACCAAAAAAACAAAACAAAACCATCAACTGGTGTATAAAAAAATAAAAGAATGATATTGATGTTGATTAAAAACATGTTCATTTGAATGAGGTTGTTTGGGGGGGGGGAATTGGCTGCCCTTGTCAGCTCGCCATTCACTCCTCAGTCACCCCTGCCAACCCGCCCCGTGCCTTGGGCCTTCCCGCCTGGCTGGGCTGTCGCCGTGCTGCTAGCAGGCAGAGGAGCCAACGGGCTGGCTGCTGGTGCCATCTCGGAGCGCTCCGTTGCTGCTGGTCCCCCTCGCGCTTTCCCACCCCATCCTCTTTGCAGCGGCCCAGCAGGGAAAATGGGATGCTCAAGGGCCCGGAGAGGGGCGCGGTAGAAGGGATCCAGCCCTTGGAAAGCGTAGGACTTGGATGTCTCCCTCCTCCCCCTGGCTTGGCCCTTTCTCACTCGCTATTGAGGCTTGGAAGGGAGCCGGCCAAGGCGATCTCAGAGGCTCAATTGCTTCATGCGGTATTGCGCTGCAGCTTCATCCGCAGAGTGTTTGTATGTGTGTGTGTAGCTCCTGCGCGGAAATTCCAACGTAGGCAGACAGGTGCGTGCATCCCCGCACAGCCCGCTGCCTTAATCATGTTAATTTAGTAGTCGGTCTCGTGTCTTGCGCGATATTGGTGTCTGTGGCGGGCCTGTCTTCGCATTAAAATGTTTGGTGACTGAAATAATAGGCAAGGAGAGCTGGGCCAGGGATTAAAAAGGAACAAGCTGAACTTTCTCCTATAGTGGAATTCCATAGCAATAGCAATAGCAGTTAGACTTATATACCGCTTCATAGGGCTTTCAGCCCTCTCTAAGCGGTTTACAGAGTCAGCATGTCGCCCCCACAGTCTGGGTCCTCATTTCACCCACCTCGGAAGGATGGAAGGCTGAGTCAACCTTGAGCCGGTGAGATTAGAACTGCCGAACTGCAGATCACAGTCAGCTGAAGTGTCCTGCAGTACTGCACCCTAACCACTGCGCCACCTCGGCTCTTTTTATAGGTAATCAAAACAACCTTTCTTGATCTGCTTTTGGGACCTGTGTGGCACAATACAGCTGGAAGGCACAGGTAGGCTTCCAATTACAACAGTTCCTATAGTGACCATTCAAACTTACATCCTCACTGGGAAAAAATGACTTCTGACCATTTTTTCAGAGTTACAATCCCCCCCCCCCCCCATGGTCAGGGGATCAAAATTCAGATGCTTGGCAACTGGTTCAAACTTATGATGGTTGCTGTGTCCCAAGGTCATATGATCAATGTTTGCAACCTTTTGACAGGCTTTTGATTTCGGAAAGAGGCAGAGGATTAGGGGAGCTTTTAAAAGAAAAGGCTGATATAGCGCCTCATATTCTGTTTTTCGGGCATATAGGAGACAGAATTCGGTTTAGTAGCCTGGAAGCCCTATAATACAGGCAGTGCTCATAGCCTTGGCGGTTTGTGGACTGTTCACTTCTCGAGTGAGGAAACCCCCCGTTCGGTGGCAGCAGCTGGTATCCATGTCCCGGCGTTTCCTTCAGCTCCACGTCTTTTTTCTCCGTCAGCTGAGGCGGTGGGGAGAGTTGCTGGGCAGGGAGGATGCTTGCGGCAGCTCCTCTCTCCGAAGCGCTGGGAAAAGCCCTCGGGGTACGAAAGGTGGCCCGGAGCTGCCTTTGCTTTCAAAGCAGCGGTGAGGGTCTTGGATATTTGGCCTGAATTGGACTGAAGCCTGTTCCCCCCCACCTCACCCCCGTCACCAGAGGAAGCCAATCTGACTCATCTGGGGTCCAGTTTGGGGAAGGGGCGTGTTGGAAGGAAGAACCACCTGGTTCAGTTCCAAGCTGAGAGAAAGGCGGTAGAAATAAAATGGAGGCTGATTGGCTATTTGGTGTGCCTCGGAAGAAGGGTAGTCTTATACGGCGAGTATAACCCAAACCCTATATTTTAATAGAAAAAGTAGGAGGTCATCTTATACACCCAGTCGCCGAGGTGGCGCAGTGGTTAGGGTGCAGTACTGCAGGCCACTTCAGCTGACTGTTATCTGCAGTTCAGCGGTTCTAATCTCACCGGCTCAAGGTTGACTCAGCCTTCCATCCTTCCGAGGTGGGTGAAATGAGGACCCAGACTGTGGGGGCAATATGCCGACTCTGTAAACCGCTTAGAGAGGGCTGAAAGCCCTATGAAGCGGTATATAAGTCTAACTGCTATTGCTATTGCTATTATACCTCATAAAATACGGTAGTGTTTAGTAGATAATAAGGAAGTCTCTTGTGAAGGTTACATTCTGTTGCCACAACATAAATATGTCATATTTGTTGCTTTAATATGTTATGCTTGCTTTGGCTTTGTATTTTTTTTTCTTTAAACAGAATGTCACCTCTCTCTCTCTCTCTCTCTCTCTCTCTCTCTCTCACACACACACACACACACACACACACACACTCACACACACACTCACACACACACACACAAAACAGGAACACACATAACTGAAAACTGACCATGAATAACTATAAACTAAATATACTATATATTATTTGGATACTATGTTTTTTTCTTAATTTTACTTCAATATATTTGGCAAAAATAAAAGTAAGAAGTGAGCTTTTATGGAAGCTTTTTTAAAAAAAATTACTTTGCCCTTTGAGTACTTTCATATTATTTTTTTTGCATAATCAGACAAATTGTGTAAAACTGGAAAACTGAACTTCTTTGTTTTCTGAGGTCAGGGAGTTTTTTTTTTTTTTTAAAGACTTGTTTCTATTTCAGTAGTTCTCCAGAAAGTCGCTTGAGAAACAAACACAGAACAAGTATAAAATCAACTTTCATATCCGTTTTAAGCATGACCATTTTCATTGGAAATGGTTTTCCTAACATATTTAACTACACGACTAAATATACCCACATTAATTCAGACTTGAAAAGGCAAGTTTTAAACATGTAATCATAATGGCTGACATACGGTCCTGCCAATTACAAAACTACACTCTAAAGGACCTGATTTGACAGTTTAATTGGCAACCTTTTCACTTAGATAAACTTAAAATGAAGGTAAACATGGGATCAGAGAACTGGTAAAACCCAACCAGAACTGAAGGTAAATTCATTTTTAAGATTATCTATCAGCTATTCGCCAGCCCCACAACTCGTGCAACCACAATGCGGCAGGAAGCAAAAAATACAGTCGGAACTCTGAAGTGAGACACTGCATTTAGTTTTAAATCCATCCTCCTTAACTTGGTGCCCTTGAGATTTTTGGGTCTTCAATCTCACTATTTCCAGCCTCATTGAGAGGGAGATTGAAATGAGATAGCTGTTATGACTATCCATCTTCTGCATTAGGTATCTTTTAAAAAGTTCTTACTATCCATTTTTTTCTTTTAAAAAAAAAATCCTGCAGTTATCAAATGTTCTGTCACAGCATTAAAAACCGGATGATTTTTAAAAGGCAGGGCTTATAATTCTGGAAAGAAGAAGGATCTGTTAGCGTGAAAGAAGCAGCATGCAGGAGAGACTAACTCCACATAATGAGCTAACACCCCTGTTTTATTGAAATAAACCTTCAAAGGTTAGGTTTAAGATTTAAACCATGGTTTTAAAACCAGAATGTTTGGGTCCAAATAACACATTAAGGAAGAAGCAGTCATATTTCATTATCATTTTAGTATATAAATCTTTCTTTTCTCACCTAGTTTTAAATATTTTGAAATTGTTATGAAGTTCATATAACCCTAATTCCCAAGGCTAAAACTTGGGGATTCTGTAAGATGTAAGAATTGCTGACAGTCAAGCATCATATATTATTACAGATAGTATTAATATAGATCATTACTCATGATTACGTAAAACATCTGGAAAAATGTCAATGAATTTGCCACTCAGTTCAGGGCTGTCAAACTCGCTGCTCATGGGCCGTATGCGTCATGCATACCCGGTTTAGCGAAGGAGAAAAAAGTCCCGATATATCACGTGATACCACCGTGACAACACGAGTTTGAGACTGGTAGCTGAATAGCAGCAAGATATAGGGTTGGAAATCTCATTTCCCAAAAAGGGTAGAGATCCCTTTAAACTCTGATTTTGTTAATAATAGATATAATAATGTACACAGCACAGGAACATACAATACAGGGGTGGGTTTCTCGCCCCGTTCCAACCGGTTCGGTTGGAACGGGGCCGGCGGCGTCCTCGTGCACGCACGTGGTGCACGCATGCGTACTAGCATCTGCGCGATGCTCCAGCTGCTCCTGGACGATCGCGCAGGCGCTGTATGCGTCCTGCGCATGCGTGGAAGCACAGAACTCGTCAAAACCGGGTAAGGACCGCGGGCGGGCGGGCGCACCCTTCGCCGTTCCCGGAAGTTACTTACTTCCAGGTTCGGCGACCAACCGGTTCGCAGGGACCGCCGCGAACCGGTTGAAACCCACTCCTGATACAATATCTGAACAACCCCAAAGCATGAAAGTGAAAAATACAAAACTAACTTTTTTATGGTTCTCTTAAAAAGTTGTTCATATTATTATTTTTTTTGCAATCTTTCATTGAAGAAAACCAAAATGAAGTATAAAAAAAAATAAGGGCAACTTACATTAAACTCTTCGCGAAATAACTTCCCATCGTCAGCTGCTCTTATCCGAATTTCGTCTTCCAAGAGCTCTACTGGAATAGGAAAATACTTTTTGGGGCCAGAAGGAGACTGTCTGAGAAGCATCACCCTCTGCTGTTCTGTGAAAAGGAAATGGAAGCATACAGTGTGTATTTATATTTCCTATTTCTAAACCACCCACCTCTCTCAGAGAGGGGCTCTGGGTTGTATCCAGTCTAAACAACATATAGGTCATGTATAAAATTAACATTAAAATGTTAACATTATTTTAATATCATTTTTAATTATAAGATTATGGCATTATAAAATTTAAAACAGGTTAAAAAAATTCAAGATGGCCAGAGCATTAGTTAGCAATAGCAATAGCAATAGTTAGACTTATATACCGCTTCATAGGGCTTTCAGTCCTCTCTAAGCGGTTTACAGAGTCAGCATATTGCCCCCAACAACAATCCGGGTCCTCATTTTACCCACCTCGGAAGGATGGAAGGCTGAGTCAACCTTGAGCCTAGTGGGATTTGAACAGCCGAACTGCTGAACTGCAGTAGCAATAGCAGTTAGACTTAAGTACCGCTTCATAGGGCTTTCAGCCCTCTCTAAGCGGTTTACAGAGTCAGCATATCGCCCCCAACAACAATCCGGGTCCTCATTTTACCCACCTCGGAAGGATGGAAGGCTGAGTCAACCCTGAGCCGGTGAGATTTGAACAGCTGAACTGCCGAACTAGCAGTCAGCTGAAGTAGCCTGCAGTGCTGCACTCTAACCACTGCGCCACCTCAGCTCTAGTTAATACAGGCAGGGGGGCTCTCATGGGGTCAGCCAGCGACCCGGGTGCATGGTTTTTTGTGCTGCCCCCCCCCTCCGGGCAACGCCATAGAGCCAAGTTTTAACTCCTTTGCAGAAGGCCAGGAGAGTGGAATATTTCCTCACTTCTGGCAGATGTTCCATAATGCAGCAGTAATGCCAGAGAAGGTTCTCTCTCCAGATCCAACTAGCCCAAATTCTTTTTTAAAAAATATATATTTTTATTGTTTTTGCATTTAAAATAATGCAGCACAGCGAAGCCAGAATGGCCATACAATCACAATACATACACATAATCTCAACTATTAGCTGTCAGCCTACTTAATACATTATCTATCCTTCTATCCAATCACATTATTTACAATTTGTTCCAGTCTTGTCACCTTGTCTTATACCAATAATAAAATCTGTTCCAAACTTCATAATATTCCAACTCCCCTTTATTTAGCCAAAATTCTTTGACTGATGGGTACGCAGTACCTTCCGTGTTTGATTGAGTGGGATGGGCGAGCCGAGGTGGCGCAGTGGGTAGGGTGCAGTACTGCAGGCCACTTCAGCTGACTGCTAGTTCAGCAGTTCAGCGGTTCAAATCTCACCGGCTCAGGGTTGACTCAGCCTTCCATCCTTCCGAGGTGGGTGAAATGAAGACCCAGACTGTGGGGGCGATATGCTGACTCTGTAAACCGCTTAGAGAGGGCTGAAAGTCCTATGAAGCGGTATATAAGTCTAACTTCTATTGCTATTGCTAATTTGATGGGGTGAGGTAAATTCTATAGGTAGCCTGATAACTATGCCAGGTGATGATCAACTCCTTGAACTATACCTGGAAGCAAACTGGCACTCAGTGCAGTTCATGGAGCAAGAATGTTATGTTTACCCTTCACTGGCACCAAATATGGCTCACGCAGCTTCATTCTGTAGCAGTTAAAGCCTCCGTATATTTTTCAATGCACAGAATGCATTGCAATAATCCAACTGGCTGTATACTATATGCACAGCCAAAAAAGCAACATATATTTTACTTTCATTGCACATTTAAAATAAAAACTTAAAATTAAGACCACATCTGTACAGCTAACATAAAAGGAAAACTTTGCAAGAATTACTAGCTTTACAGTCTTTTCAAATCCATTTTTTTTCTTCTGAAAAATGGATTCTAACAGCAAGAATGATGTAGAAAAGGATTCAATAATGGATTTACATCTGAAACCAGTCAAGGTCTCGATAACTAAAATGCACATACAAATAATAAATCAGAAGAATGATTTGGAAAGTTTTCTTATTCTGGTCTTACAAAAGGAATGTCTTAAAATACTGAAGCTGTTAATGCAAGAAATGTATGTGTTATTGTAGTGTATTGTTGTTAAATGATAAAGTTATGTGGGTGTTCAGCATGTAAAGAAACTAACTCAAATTTCTTTTGACCTTCCTCCTTTACATGTGAATTCGTATTTTTTTTTACAGTTCTATTTGCCATGTTTGTCATTTAGTTCTTATTTAAAATAATTGATTCCATGAAAATTTACATATAAAATTAGTTCTACATCTAACACACATTTAAATGGAATTACTAAAATTATAACTTAATACAATGCAATGTTCTTAAAAAGATCTTTCTGAACCGAATTGTAATGTAAATGCAAATGTTAACACGTGAACAAAAATATGTGAACAAATCTTCTCTAAAGAGTAACAGTTGTCAAATACACTAACAACTGAATAACACAACCCTGTAAAATCTTATTTGCTTCCCCTTTCAACATGACATTGTTTTAAAAAGTACATCTTTATATACGATTGATTGAATAAATAAATAAATAATTACCTTGCTCTTCTAAGATTCCATTTGGCATTTTTTTATCAGTGGAATTTACAACTGCTTTTCTATGTCTTCGCAACCTTAATAAATATAACAAGCATTAAGAAGACCATCTCTCACCAGACTAAATAAGTTACACAAAAAAAAAACATTCTATATTATGGCTCACAAACCCAGTAATTCTGGAGAAGGTTCTTCTAATCATTTCCCCCCCCAGTTATAAATATATATATATATTGTAGCTGAAGCACAGCAACGGTGTGTAATATCCTCCATCCACTACCCTGATGAATGTGGGAAACTACAGACAGCACAGCTGTGGCTATGCAACTTTCATTTCCTTATGAGATCACATGGTAATAACAAGAAGCAACTAGTTCCACATCCAGAGTCTGATTCATACATACCTAAAGAAATATCCAGCTAAAATAATTAAAATTATGAACACTAAAATCAGGATCAGCACTGAAGTCAGTAAATGCGACGGCTGACCATTTTCTCTAGGAGGATCTAAAAATTAAAAACAGAAAACATGAGCTGGTGCTAAATCATCCATTGATAACAAATAGAGAATTAGCAAAGCAGAAGCATATGACTTATACACAGCATTTTTTAAGTAATATTGTTCTGTCGCTACCAGAGATAAAGAAAATTTATTAGGATAAAGTTTGAAGTTTGAAGTTTGAAGTTTAATAACATTTGTATGCCGCCCAACCACGTAGGACTCCGGGTGGCTAACAATACAAATAAATCAAAAAGAAGAGAAGGAAACAAAAGATAGATTTAAAAACACACCATGCACTCCATTCCAAGTGGGGCTGGACCATATTTTGGGGTCAACAGCCCCAGGCCTGCCGGAACAGCCAGGTTTTAGTGGCTTTACGGAAGGCCGAGAGAGTGAGAAGGGTCCGGATCTCTGTGGGGAGATCATTCCACAGGGCCGGAGCAGCTACAGAGAAAGACCTCCCCCGAGTAGTCGCCAACCGGCATTGCCCGGTCGACGGTACCTGAAGGAGGCCCAATCTGTGAGATCTTATAGGTCGTTGGGAGGTATGTGGCAGGAGGCGGTCCAGTAGGTATCCAGGTCCTAAGCCATGTAGGGCTTTAAAGGTAACGACCAGCACCTTGAAGCGCATTCGGAGACCGATGGGAAGCCAGTGCAGATCGCGGAGGATAGGTGTAACATGGGTGTACCTAGATACACCCGATATCGCTCGCGCGGCTGCATACTGGACCAATTGTAGTCCATAAAGATTATTTCAAATATTTTTAAAAAAACATGTTAAAGCACAGAAATACTTTGGAGCATTTTCCTCTCATTAGAACTTATGTGCATTGTATATGTAGGTAGTCCTTGACTTATGAACACAATTGGGCCGAAAATTCCTGTTGCTAAGTGAGACAGTTGTTAAGTAAATTCTGTCACATTTTACAACCTTTCATGCCACAGTTAAGAGCCGAGGTGGCACAGTGGTTACGGTGCAGTACTGCAGGCCACTTCAGCTGACTGCAGATCTGCAGTTCAGCGGTTCAAATCTCACCGGCTCAAGGTCGACTCAGCCTTCCATTCTTCCGAGGTGGGTGAAATGAGGACCCAGACTGTGGTGGCAAGTTGCTGACTCAATTTGCTAAAAAAATTTGTAAATCGCTTAGAGACGGCTGAAAGCCCTATGAAGCGGTATAGAACTCTAATTAATAAATTAATAAATAGTTGTTAGGTGAATCACTGCAGCTGTTAAATTAGTAAGTGAATCTGGCTCCCAGATTCCCAGATTGCAAAATGAGATTGCATGACCCCAGGACACTGCAACCGTCATAAATATGAGTCAGTTGCCAATCGTCTGAATTTTGATTACCTGACCATGGGAATGCTGTAATGGTTGTATGAAAAATGGTCATAAGTCACTTTTTTCTGCACCGTTGTAACTTTGAACAATCACTAAATAGACTGTTGTAAGTTGAGGACGGTACCATGGCAGATGTCACTCTACCTCTGCTTTTATTGGAATACGTGTAAAATCTGAACAACCTAATGTAATATATGTTTTTATTTATTGCAGGCCAAAGCTGAAGAATCTGAGGAAATTTGAAGAGTGTAAAGAGAACACAATAATCATTTCTAGATGATTGAAATAAAGAGCCAAGCATTCAATCAAGTGTCCATGAAATATCAATTTTATCAAAATTATTAATAATCAGTTAACCTCAACCCAATTAAATGGGAATTAATATTTATTTCTAGTATCATGCTAAATCACGACACATTTATCTTCTTTTCTACAAAGGATGGCACAAAACTAGTATAACATTTAAGCAGTTCAATATTGTGAATGATCCCTCATGATATTAACAGCAACTCAAGAAGAAGAAAGCAAAAATGAACTATGGCAAAAGGAATAAAAAAACAGTATATACTATTAACACATATTTGTCACAAAAATAACATGTATGTTTTCAAAATAGAGAAAACCTCAGAAGACACACTTCATGTCAAAATATGTCAGGACTTTTAACTCAACCTAAACATTTTAGCACAGAAGAAAATGAATTGTTTTAAACCAGTGGTGAAATTCAAAAAATTTCCCCTACCGGTTCTGTGGGCGTGGCTTGGGAAGGTCATGTGATGACTGGGGTGGGTGTGTCCATTTTTTTAAAAACTTTTTAAAGCATAAAAATGCTTTTAAAACGTATCAACAATCAGCTGTGCCGCGCAAATGTCGGAACTTTTTTTTTTTACTTTTTAAAGTATTTTTTTATTACCGGTTCGGGTGAAACCAGTAGCATTTTGATTACCGGTTTGAGAGAATCCACCTGAACCGGTAGCATTTCACCCCTGTTTTAACCTCTCATTTATCTTTGTCCTAAGCAATCCCACAAATAATGCTTATTAGAGGAATTCAGCTTAAATATGAAGTTGGAAAAAAAAGTTTTAGTGCATTGTCTAGTTTTTCCCGCGCATGCTGATGAAAACTCTCTTGCTTTACAGAGTTCTTATTTTGGCTGTAATTTTGTCAGTAATCTCTAATTTCACAGTTTTTTGGGGAGGGGGGAGGTAAAACTTTCTTAAATAATGTTTACAGTGGTGAATTTCTTTACTCAGTGATTTTCCTCATTATGTCAAATTACACAAGCTATTGCAAATTATATACTAGAAAGAAATCTGTGTGAAAATTGACATTATTTAATAAAGATTTTACTAACAACAACAAAAAACATTCTTGCTCAATGAAAATGCTGAGATAAAATACCTCTATTTTTTGAACAGCATTGAAAAAATTACCCATAAAAATGTTTGTAGAGTAGGGATTTTGTGAGATTTGCAATTTAATCTCTCAGCCATAGTGCTGTTTCACTGAAAATATACTAAGCGTAAATTTGGAAAAAAAAAGATATATTTTCTGCCAATTGTATGCAAACTTTGGATTCATATATTTCTCAAACCATACTAGGCTTTAAATGACAGCACACTTTATAGATTTCCTGTTTTGAAGGTAACACAACGTAAGAAAATGGTGTTCTCAAAATTACAATTTTCAAGCCTTCGCCTCACTCCAAGTTACGAAAGACAAAAATTGTAACAAAGCAACTCTAACAAAAGGTACACTAGATCCTTCAGATTAAAGAATTATTTTGCATGACTTCAATGAAATCAAAAGCAAGGTATAAATTGAAATTGAAAGTACAAACTATATAACCCAGTGGAACAGAGAAAATTAAGCAAAGAGCAGAAATATACAAACGAATGAGCCTTTTAGATAGCGTGAACACTTGGTATACCTGCACAATAGAAACTGAAAGAAAAATAAAATTGTGGTCACACACAACTATGCTTTATGTAGAAATGTATTCTGAGTTTAGCAGTGGTGGGTTTCAAAAATTGTTCGAACCTACTCTGTGGGTGTGGCCTCCTTTGTGGGAGTGGCTTGCCGCCCATGTGACTGGATGGGAGTGGCTTGCTGGCCATGTGACCAGATATGAAGATGCTGACACTTGTCAGAACCACCTTAAATTACTTCACCCACAGCACTGGCATGCATAAGAATAGGATGTAAACTTGTTTTTTAAAAGGCATCTTTGGTTTGCGTTAAAACAACTTCACCACACGCAATGTTCTGATTGCACCACAAACACAGTAGTCATCCTTACCCTTCACAGAGGCACTGAGCTTTATAAATATGAGCATGATAGTGTAGAATAATCATATCCAAGGACCAGTGGTGGGTTTCAACTATTATCTATATCTACTATTCAGTAGAACCGGTTCGTCAAATCCACCGAACCGGTTAGAAGAGGTTCCACCAGTGGACCTGGAAAGCAGGCCACACCTACAGAAGAGGTTCCAAAATTTTTTGAAACCCACCACTGGTCCTTGGATATGATTGTTCTACACTATCATGCTCCTATTTATAAAACTCAGTGCCTCTGTGAAAGCTAAGGATGACTACTGCGTTTCTGGTGCAATCAGAACATTGCGTGTGTTGAAGTTGTTTTAACGCAAACCAAAGATGCCTTTTAAAAAACAAGTTTACATCCTATTCTTATGCATGCCAGGGCTGTGTGTGAGGTAATTTAAGGTGGTTCTGACAAGTGTCGTCGGCATCTTCATATCCGGTCACATGGGTGGCAAGCCACTCCCATCCGGTCACATGGGTGGCAAGCCACTCCCAAAAAGGAGGCCACACCCACAGAGTAGGTTCGAACAATTTTTGAAACCCACCACTGCCTTGGATCTACCAAATTTCCTACCACTAACATATAAAACTGACACTGAACTCAGCCAACTGTTTATTTCAATAGACTGGAGAAGAACACTCCATATTCTGGTTATTCATATTGCAACAAGGCCAAGAAGGGAATGCCAAAGTAGCAGCTTATATTTGAAAAGGGTCTTCTTGTTCTTTGTACTTCTCATATACTACAGTTAAAATATGTACATAACTTTTAAAATTTTAATTTAAGGTGAATGTCCAGATCATTCCCTTCAGCCTTCAAAAAACCCCAGGAAAATGGAATTATTATACTACCAAGATAATACATTGTAAAATTTTATTCTAATATTCCAAGCCACATGCGATACATTTTCAAGTCAGTTTCAACCTTAGGCTGCAGAGAAAAACAGACTCAAATACCTCGAAGAAGTGTAAATGTTCTCATTTTCCTCAATGGGTTTAGAAAGATTTCCAAGTAAAGATGTCTAAAATAACTACAATCAACAGTTCCACATAACTTCACCGGGGCATAGCTGGGAGTGATTCTAATTCAAAAACTACCATGTGTCAGAATGGGAGTTATGCAATTGTTCCTCATAATGAGTACGGTAGTCTACATTGTTTTGCAGAAGGATTCGTCTACGTTGTTCCCATCCCCGCTACCTGCCATGAGTTTGCAATCTCCTTGTCCTTTCAATAAAGATACACCCTCTTCTTTCCACATGCAGTATTTCTGATCAGGATATCTTAGCGACATGCCTGAAATGAGCAGGAACATACATACATGTATATGGATGTTTTTAAGCTTTGCAATTGGTTGCTTAATGGATTCTTTAGCATTCAGTAAACTGGAAACTGAGAGTCATCGAGAACTTCTATAGTAACCTTGAGTAAGATTAGTCAGCTTCTTTTTCAACACCAGTCAATAAAGAACCTCAGAGTTCATGCTTCCTTTTAATGGCATTCTAAGAGGAGCTTTTCTTTCCCCTAAATTTTAGAATGCTCTATTGTACATTTTCCCACACTCAGTAGTTGCTTTTCAGAATTGAAAATACATATATTATATACAGTATACTGTGTATTTATGGGTCCCAACACAGGTAGTCCTAAACTCATGACAGTTCATTTAGGCCTCTTCCGAATACCATCCGCTAGCCAATGTCGACTGTCGACCCTTCGGGGGAGGGCCTTCTCTGTGGCTGCTCCGGCCCTCTGGGACAATCTCCCCATGGAGATTCAGATCCTCACCACCCTTCAGGCTTTCGCAAAGCCGTCAAGACCTGGCTGTTCCGGCAGGCCTGGGGCTGATGAGTTCCCAGCCCCACTTGAATTGTTGTGATTGTTGCGTTGTTTTTAATCTGTTTTTTGTATCTTGTTTCTGTCTTGTTTTCTTTTTGTATCTCCCCCTTCCCCAGTTGTTTGTTAGCCGCCCTGAGTCCCTCGGGAATAGGGCGGCATACAAGTATAATAAACATACAACATACATACATACATTTACAACGGCACTGAAAAATGTGACTTATGACTGTTTGACAGAGTTGTGGCCTGTGCAGCATCCCCATGATATGTAATCAAAATCTTGCTACTTGGGAACTGACTCATATTTATGACTGTTGCTGTGTTCCAAGGTCATGCGATCACCTTTTGTGACCTTCTGACCCACAAAGTCAAAGGAGAAGCCAGATTCACTTAATAACCAGGCTACTAACTGCAGCGATTCACTTAACAACTGTGCCAAGAAAGGTTACAAAATGGGATAAAACTCACTTAACAGATATTTGACTTAACAACAGAAATTCTGCGCTCAATTGCAGTTGTAGGTTGAGGACTATCTGTATATGAACTTAAATTACACTCCTTACTTTTGTGCAAACAAGGCATTTAAAAATAAATAAAATTGATGGAATCGTAAATATAACAATATGTGTGCTTATTAAACGTTACATAAACATCTGATGCACCATTTACATCTGATATAGAAGACGTTATATAGCTTTAGTCCCCAGAGTAATTAACACCATGACTCAAATATTTTAATTAATATACTGAATAATGTTCTGAATGCCAAAGAGAAATCAAATGTAAAGGACCTGGTTGGGAGATGAAACGACATTAGAAAGAAGAGGAAGTATCGTGTCCAGCTTGTCGTTGATAAGTCTCGGGACTTACCTGAGAAGTCATACAAGGAAATATTCAGTAGGCCAAGTTATTGTTCCCTTTTTCTAAAAAATTCCAGTTTTTTTTTAAATAATAGTTTCTTTTTCAGATGAAGCAGAGCTGTGTATCAGTAATAGGTTTATTGAAAAGCATGACATACTCCTGCTTTTAGTCTTGTAGTCCCAAGACTTTTCTTTTGTCCCTTTGAGTCAACTGTTGAAGCAGAGCTGTGTATCAGCAATGGGTTTATTGTAATGCAGGACATATTCCTACAATTAGCAATAGCAATAGCAGTAGACTTATATACCGCTTCATAGGCCTTTCAGGCCTCTCTAAGCGGTTTACAGAGAGTCAGCATATTGCCCCCAACAATCTGGGTCCTCATTTTACCCACCTCGGAAGGATGGAAGGCTGAGTCAACCCTGAGCCGGTGAGATTTGAACCGCTGACCTGCTGATCTAGCAGTAGCCTGCAGTGCTGCATTTAACCACTGCGCCACCTTGGCTCTTAATTGTAGTCCCAACTTTGAGTCAACTGCCTGGACTAATACTTGCAGCTTTTGGTCAGTTTTTTTAGAAGTGGTTTGCCATTGTCTACTGCCTAGGGGCTGACAGAGAGTGACTGGCCCAAGACACCCAGCTTGTTTTGTGCCTAAGGCTAGCTAAACTCATGATCTCCTGGTTCTGGCCTGATGTCTTAACCCAGAGGTGGGTTCCTACAGGTTCACACCAGTTCAGTAGAACTGGTTCGTCAAATCTACCGAACCAGTTAGAAAAGGTTCCACCAGTGGACCCGGAAAGCAGGCCACACCTACAGAAGAGGTTCCAAAATTTTTTGAAACCCACCACTGTCCTAACCACTACTCCAAGCTGCTTCTTACAACATACCTAGAAGTCATCTTTTTGAGGAAAGTGAACTTTTTCCTCCACAAAGTTTAGGTCTGGCACAGAGAAATCTAATGAATTATTACATTATAGTCCCTCTGGAAAAAAGCTTCCTTTTATAATAAATAGCGAATGCTTCCTTAATCAGTGTAGTACGATCCACTCAAGGAGGAAGAAAATATGAATTTGGTTGCCAAACTTGCCCTGCCAAGTTTGGTGGAGTGTGATTTTTTTTTCCTTAATAGTTCCGCATGCGCGCTAGAGACGCGAAGACCAGCTGATCGGCGGGAGGTGTGTGCGCATCCATGGCAGAGCTGAACTGGAGTGACAGCTTGTGTGCCACAGAGAGAGTGCTGTGTGACACCTCTGGCACCAATGCCATAGGTTCGCCATCACGGAGCTAAACCATTGGCGTTCTAATGATACTAATAAATCCAAAAAGTGGCTTATTCTCTTGAGTGCCTCTGAATCAGAGGTGGGTTCCTACCAGTTCGCACCTATTCGGTAGAACCGGTTCGTCAAATCTACCGAACCGGTTAGAAGAGGTTCCACCAGTGGACCCGGAAAGCAGGCCACACCTACAGAAGAGGTTCCGAAATTTTTTGAAACCCACCACTGTTTTAATTCCATATCTTGCTTTACCATTGCTTTACCTAACCCTAACTACTAACTTCTGAATAGCTACTTGGACCTACCTAAGTACTGAACCTAATTCATATATTCCTGTTTTTTGGAACTGAGAGCTAAATTGCAGAAAAAGGAAAGCTGTATTGCTCTGGGAATCTACCTACGACATTCATTCTTGAACTAAGTTCTTGGATGAAAGACTATATCTTTCCTGTTTGTTTATATCTTTCCTGTTTCTCATCCTTCCTGAAAAGACTGTACATTGTTGGTTGAAATCAGAGGTCCTTTTTGTTACCTGTAGTCCTCAGCTTACAACCACAATTGAGTCCAATATTGTTTTATTTCTTTTGCAGTTAGTATTATTTATTTTTGTACTTATTTTAATCTTATTGTAGTTCATCCACTGGGGCAAATAATTCAGTGACATCGTCTTGGCCACTCCCACCCAGTCACATGACTGCCAAGCCACTCCCACCCAGTCACATGGCTGGCAAACCACTCCCACAAAGCAGGCCACACCCACAGAGTAGGTTCCAAAAATTTTTGAAACCCATCACTGCTCTGAATGCACATCAGGTAAAAGAAGGACCATTTTCTCTGTAGACTAGCCAGAACAATTCGACAACAGAGGACTATTAAATCTAAATGTCAAGCTGTATCCAAAGGGCAACACAATAAAAAACAAGTAACAGACTTCATTTCACCCTGCTGGCAAGGAAGTAGTCAATCTTGGATTAAATATCACCCTTCAGATAGAACTGAAGGGAGGGACATAGGTTTTAACAAAGAAGACATTCTTTGTTGTGACACACTCAGAATGTTTGTCACATAATCTGCTGGGGTAAAAGGTCTTCCATCTACACCACCCCTGAATGAACCAGAGATATATTCCAGTCATTGTGAAGGTCAATATTAGAAACATTGGCTTTCAATTCTAGGTTGGCTGTTCTAATCTTGATTAATTTAGCCACTGAACTGAGAGGTCATGTTTTCCTAAGTTGATTTCAATGCCTTTTTTTCCCCCAAGCTAAGTAAAAACTACCCAGGAGAGTCACAACAGCCAAAGAGCTTTCTATTGAAATATATTTAGTTTGTTGAAGTAAGGCCTCACTCCAAAGCAACAAAGATTTGGGAGTGTTCTAGGATGCTCAGAAAAAGATATTAGTTTTCTTATTGGACTGCTTCAGTGGACATGAGATCTTTATCAAAGCAAATCTGGGAGATATCAGAGTATACAAAAGCTAATCATTTTAGGTCTATAGCAGAGGTGGGTTCCTACCGGTTCGCACCTATGCGGTAGAACCGGTTCGTCAAATCTACTGAACCGGTTAGAAGAGGTTCCACCAGTGGACCCGGAAAGCAGGCCACACCTACAGAAGAGGTTCCAAAAATTTTTGAAACCCACCACTGGTCCTTGGATATGATTATTCTACACTATCATGCTCGTATTTATAAAACTCAGTGCCTCTGTGAAAGGTAAGGATGACTACTGCGTTTGTGGTGCAATCATAACATTGCGTGTGTTGAAGTTGTTTTAACGCAAACCAAAGATGCTTTTTAAAAAACAAGCTTACATCCTATTCTTATGCATGCCAGTGCTGTGTGTGGGGTAATTTAAGGTGGTTCTGACAAGTGTCGTCGGCATCTTCATATCCGGTCACATGGGCAGCAAGCCACTCCCATCCGGTCACATGGGTGGGAAGCCACTCCCACAAAGGAGGCCACACCCACAGAGTAGGTTCGAACAATTTTTGAAACCCACCACTGGTCTATAGATATTAAGAGCAGTGGGCACATAGTTAGTTTCAACCTCTACTCTCTGCAAAATTCAGGATTGAGCTGGCAGGTTCATGAGCTTTTCATTATTCTTTCCAAAATTGCAAATGCCTGAAAGGTTATTGCTAGAAATTTAAAAAAAACTCAGCTTG
The DNA here is from genome assembly GCF_009769535.1 of Thamnophis elegans. NCBI lineage: Eukaryota > Metazoa > Chordata > Lepidosauria > Squamata > Natricidae > Thamnophis > Thamnophis elegans. The sequence goes on from NC_045550.1 coordinate 3,771,634, forward strand.
CTGAATACTAGTACTGTTTACTTTATAACAGTACTAGTGTACAGCAAGACCATTATTTAGAATAATTACAGCAAGTCTTTCCTCTTCAAAATGCAATGCAATGTAATCTGAAATCTTACTTAGGTTCACTTGAGTGTGGATCAAATCTGCATAATGGAGAACTGAAAAAGGTTCTTTAGCCAATTAGAGTGGATGGAACTTAGAGCTTGGATTATGGAATAGGTAAAAATTAAAAAGGAGAGGAAGAAACAGATAACCATTCTTTTATAATAAATAGCTAATGCTTCCATAATCAGTGGAGTACGATCCACTCAAGGAGGAAGAAAGTATGAATTTAGTTTTGAAGTTTTGGAAGTAATGAACCGGAAATATCCATTCCTTAAGGTACTAGCAAATTCAGGAATCATCAACATAGGTTTAGGTTTATTAGATTTATATGCCACTCTTCTCCCAAGGACTCAGGGTGGCGTACAACATTAAAAGAAACACATAATACAAAAGTTTAAAAAAAATTAAATAGAATATCCCAAACAAACCCAATTAGAATTGACAATAACATTTTTTTTAAAAAAAAATTAAAATTAACAATGATCAATAATTTATTTTGTTTTGTTCAGGCCAGGCTGGCTTGCTGGAAAAGCCAACTTTTTCGGGCGCTATTTGATGAAATCTAAGTCATACATCTGAGACATTCTTCCCAGTAACAATAAACTGGCAGAAGAGGGTAGCTCTAAAATAGCTAAAACATTACCATAATACTATTTCCAGCTCTTTAGACACTCCAACCTAGCATACTCATTATTGAGACCAATTACTCATTAATAATAATTAATAGTAACTTTATGTTTCAAGCATTTTGTTCATTCACTAATTGCATTTTATATATACTCACATTTTATGATCTAAGTTGTGTTTTTTAGTGTACTAATATTAAACAAGATGCATTATCATTAAACACTCTAGTAATACATAGCTGAATATTCATGCTTGCTAGAAAACATGGAAATTAAAGTCTAATAAGTTTGGAAAGAAAAATATATAGATTAATGCATTTTCAAACCACCCTACCTTTTGTTGTTTCATTATATGACGCAGTTCCATTGTCATGTAATGCTTTGGAATGTCGAAAACTAATGGAAATTAGTAATATTGAACAAAAATATTCCATCTCGGATCTGCCAAAGAAACAATAAGTAAATAAATAAATCTGAAACAAGTATTTTAAAAGTCATCTTAACAGTATACTTTCCTTACATCTATCAGATAATTCAATTTACTTTACTATTAGAATAAGAGGGAGAACTTAATTTAATTTACTATTAGAATAAAAATGTACTCCGTCTCCGGTGGTCTTTCTACTTTTGTCTAATTGCTAGTTCATTTGCAAGATCTAAAGACTTGTGTTGTTTCAAGAAAATGTAAGTAAGAGAAAATGCTTTTTTGATGCTGCTTAGTTGATGCTTTTTCTTTAACCATCTTATTTCTCCCTGTTTGAGGATCCCATCAATTCAACTCAAACACAATTTTCTCAAGACTTCCCATTGTCTTGCTCTTGTCAATCTTCTTTCATGTATTTCTTTGATTTGTTCTTAATCATTCTGTTTATCACCTAATCACATCAACATATTTCTTCCTTAGAACATTTCATATCCTACCCTCCAAGCGTTCTACCAGCATTTGTTCATGAAAAAAATGTATTTTCCTATCTTCACTTTTTTCTCCATTCATTTTCTGTCAAACATAATTGTTTGATACATTACGTATGATACTCTCCAACCCTCAGTCCATAGACCAGCACTATGCCAGCATGCCAAGACCCGGGCAGCGTGAACAAGGGAAGCCCCATCGGCAAGATGCAGGCAGCACATGAAATCACACGCCCCCTCTGGTCCATGAAAAAACTTCTCTCCGTCCCTGGTGCTCACAAGTTTGGGATGCTCACAAGTTTTCTTGACAAAGGGATTGTCCATATGGAAAAGTATACCTAAAACTCAGAGGTGGGTTCCTACCAGTTCGCACCTATTCGGTAGAACCGGTTCGTCAAATCTACCGAACCGGTTAGAAGAGGTTCCACCAGTAGACCCGGAAAGCAGGCCACACCTACAGAAGAGGTTCCAAAAATTTTTGAAACCCATCACTCTCACACACTCTCTCACACACTCTCTCTCACACACACAGATACAGACTCACACAGAGAGAGAAAGAGAAAGAGAAAGAAAGAAAGAAAGAAAGAAAGAAAAAAAAAGAAAGAAAAAGTGAGAGAGATGAAAGTAAAAAGGAAAAAGACAAGAGAGACAAAAGGAAGGAAAGAGATAGATAGATAGATAGATAGATAGATAGAGAGAGAGAGAGAGAGAGAGAGATGATAGATAGATAGATAGATAGATAGATAGATAGATAGATAGATAGATAGATAGATAGATAGATAGATAGATAGATAGATAGATAGATAGATAAAACATGGCCGGCAAGCCACTCCCACCAGGTCACATAGCCGGCAAGCCACTCCCACAAATGAGGCCACACCCACAGAGTAGGTTCAAAAAAAATTTGAAACCCACCACTGCTATAACTCCATCTTGCTAAATTTATCACAAGCATTGCTTTTACATTTATGCATACAAACTTTTAATATTGAAAGAGACACTGGAAATCCTTGTCATATTCCCTGCTCAATGTTGGAATCATTCTCATTTCTGTAAACATAGACCACAAACGCATGCAAACAGATCTGTAGTCTCTTTCATTTCAGTATATCATTAAGCATCTTCTTTCTTACTTCCTATTATAGCATAAGCCTAGACAATTCTCTGGTAATTACTTTTAATTAATTATTCTATTCCAAGCACCTTCTATATCCTTTATTTATATATATATATCCATTTCGCATTCATTCATTCATTCATTCATTCATTCATTCATTCATTCTTTCATTCATTCTGTTGGGAAATTATTCTACTCAGTCTTTTTCTTATTTCTTTTTATTCCTAAATAAATAAATAAAAATCCTTCCATTTATTTACCTCGAATGGTCTGTCCGTCCCTGATCATTCTATTATCTTTAATGAAAGATGTTTTTCTTGTGTCATTCATTAACATTCCCAATCTTTCATTAGTAACAGTTAAATTGATCTACCATAATTCAATTATGGTTTCAACTGATTTCCTCTTTTATGTATATGCATGAATAGACTTATTCTTAACTACTTATTCCATAAAATATATTTTCCTAGTGAAATAGTGAAAACTAGTTTCCGTTTTTATTTGTTCTTGGCTGGCCAATCAATTTTTCTGTACCTTCTCATCTGTATGCCACACATCCATTTGTTTCACCTAATTCAATATTTTTTTTCCCTCTGGAACGCATATACTCAAGAGTGTTGCTATTTTCTCAAAACTCATTACCACTGGTTACTGGAGCAAAGCATACAATTCTCCCTAATTTATCAATTCCTTGGATACATATCCAAGTAATGTAATTAATGCCAATTCATACCTTGTGCTATATTTTAGCCCTTTCATTCATTTTTTTTAATCTGTTCTGTATTTTTTTTTCTTCTATCCCTCTACTCCTCCCTTCGGTGTATTTCTACTATCTATTAATATATTCAGCTTGTCCTATTTTTACAGTGAAATTAAAGAGCAACAGTATACAAGTGCAATCGTGTTACTTTAAAATCTAACACATACTATATATCCCCCCTCCCCCTCCCCCCTAACACCCCACGTCCCTTCCCCCCCCCCCCGACTTCCTGGAGCCCGTACACGGTATAGGTTTTTAACAAATACAGTCTAAAATATATTAAAACAAAGGAAATAAAAAAAGAAGTTAATAACATCTCTGCATTAAACTCAGCTTCTTCCTGTTGCACTAACTTTAAGCAGTTTAGATTATTCCTAATCTTAAGCATAGGCTATCTGTAATTTCTTAGTCCCATATTTGTTTTGTATATAGTCAATCCATTTTTTCCAGTCTCGTTTATATCTCTCATTTGAATGGTCTTTAAGATATGCTGATATTTTAGCCATCTCGGCTAGGTTTGTAACTTTCAATGTCCATTCTTGAGTTGTAGGCAAGTCTTCCTTCTTCCAGTATTGCGCCTTTCATTCATGATTAAGTCTACACATCCTATTTTCCATATATATGATTCTCCTCGCTCTTAGTTTCACAGGCACTATGCATTTCTTTTTATTTCCTTCATTAATTTATATTTTTTTAACATTTACTCCTCTGACATTCTGAGTCATAATCTTTTACATGCCATGGTTGTTATTAGCAAGACAACATAGATGCTGATACTTAATAAAACTTTAGTTAAGTTTTGACATAACGTTTCTTTGTAAGATGGAGGTGGTGTAGATTTGGTTTCTGGCTGTTGTTATACCTTGATCAATACAACATTCCCTGATAATATTAATAATAAGGGCAGTACTGGTGTGTACTGGCAACTTTTGGTCTGCATTGCATAAGCTTAATCAAAACCCAACTATATTCAAGCATGATAATGCTGTACAATGCAGGTCAGAATCTAATATGGAGACAACATATTATTGCCTGTATCTCACTAATTAGCAATTAGAAGGCACATCCCATACCCTGACACTGACTCAAGAGGATTATATTGCAGTTATAAATTATATTATTTTAAGTTCATAGTAATGGTATATGCTTTGTATACAATAGTTCCACACCTACGTAAATTAATCTTTATATAAACCTACTACAGTATTACTTAATTTGCTTACCAAACTACATTATACAAATACTTGCTGCACTCCAACCAAATATAAGTGTGGTACATAGATTCATTACCGATAGGTAAATTTTGTAACCCAATACACTAAATATTGTAGTAACCAAATGCCGATATTAATTATATGCTGTTTTAATTCAATGCATATTTTAATAAGTATAAAATTAAACAACATATGCAAATAATAAACCTAGTTTCCAGCTCCTAGAATAAACATTTGAAAATGATCAGTGCTATCCTAGCCTACTGTTTTGCTGAATTTTATTAACACTTTCCATGTTTTCTTCAACAGTTTTCAAACAATAAAGCCCAGACCTTCAGGCTGAAGTGGTACTATCCAAGTTTCTGTACCATTTGATTGCAATTGCAATAGCACTTAGACTTATATGCCGCTTCACGGTGCTTCACAGCCCTCTCTAAGCAATTTACAGAGTCAGCATATTGTCCCCCAACAATCTTGGTTCCAATTTTACCGACCTCCAAAGGATTGAAGATTGAGTCAACCTTCAGCCAATCAGGATCGAATTGCCGAACTGCTGGCAAATAGGCAGTCAGCAGAATCAGCCTGCAGTACTGCATTTTAACCACTGCGTCACCACAACTCTCTCGGTAAGCCACTCAAAACTTCAACAAAATACAAAATTTTGAAGAACCAATAATGTTGGATACATGGGAAAAGATCTGGGTAAGAAATGTAAAATTTACACAAGCCCAGAATTTGAGAGAAAACTTTTACAAGATGTTTTATAGATGGCATTTAGATCCTTAAAAAAATGGCCTGTATGTATCCGAATTTACAACCTAAATGCTGGAGATGTGATTGTCTTGATGCTACATACTTACATATATGGTGGACTTGTGAAAAGGTAAGAGCATTTTGGATAAAAATATGGTGGATTATGCAAAATGTTCTCAAAAAAAGGATAAAGTTTACCCCTCAGTTATTCTCGTTAGGTATAACTACTGATTGTATTGTTATAGAGACTAACTTGATTTTGTACTTAATAACGGCAGCAAGACTGCTGGTGGCGCAATATTGGAAGGAGGAAGACTTGCATATTATTCAAGAGTGGACATTAAAAGTCACAAACTTAGCAGAGATGGCTAAAATATCAGCATATCTCAAGGACCACTCAAATGAGAGATATAAACTGGAGTGGAGAAGATGGATTGACTATACTCAAAATAAATATGGGACTAAGAAATTCCAGATAGTTTATGACTGAAGAAGCAAGGAACGATATAATCTGTTCAGAGTTAGCCTAACAAAAGAGGAGTTAAAGCTCAAATGAAAGATGATACTAACTTTCTTTAAGTTTATTTTAGAACATCTTTGTTAAAGATTTCTACCCTGTATTTGTTCTGGGAAGTCGGGGGGGGGGGAGGTTGGGTGGGGGTTGGGTGGAGAGGGCAGGGGGCAGGTAAACATTTGTAAAAGTTTTTTTTCTAAAATCTTCAATTAAAAACACTTCAACAAAATAGATGCTTTATTCACTAAATCACAGCACCTATATGTTGAAGCAGCTTGCATCCATGTTTACATTATCCCTCATTTAAGCAGTGTCGCGAACAGTGAAGCAAAGTCAATCAAAAGGAACCAAAAGTGGTTTGTGGTTACAAATGTGATTCTTGCCTTATTCAGAATGCAACTTACATTCATTTTTACTCATTTATATGCCATCCTTTCCACCAGATTCTGAACGGCTGACAGAGCCACATCAATAAACTCTTAACTATAAAAATCAACATAAAATTATGCAGCCAGACAGTCACCTAATAGCTAAAGCAGAAAATTATAATCTTCAGGGACAACAGCGGATAACCTTCCTTCAACCTACGGAATTTTACAAAGATTCACTTCAAAAGGAAAAGGAGAAAGACAGCATACCTACAGAGAAAAATTGCTCCTATACTGCCATTTCTCAGTCCATCAGAGAACAAAGACCTTCCCTAAAGCAGTGTTTGTCAACTATAATAACTTAAAAGATGTGGGGCACTTTGAGGCCCAGAATTTCTCAGCCAGCATCCTTGGAGAAAGCAGTTCTTTTAGAATCAAAACTGGAGTTATGTTCAGGATTTATAATAAAAAGTCCTTTGACTAGTACAGTGGTGGGTTTCAGAAATTGTTGTAACCTACTCTGTGGGTGTGGCCTCCTTTGTGGGAGTGGCTTGACGCCCATGGGACCGGATATGAAATTATGAATTAGTACTTAGGTCGGTCCAAGTAGCTATTCAGAAACTCTGGCATTGAAGCATGCAAGTCTTAAAGCTGTCAAGTTACAAGATCCTTGCCAGTGGTGGGTTTCAAAAATTTTTGGAAGCTCTTCTGTAGGTGTGGCCTGCTTTCCGGGTCCACTGGTGGAACCTCTTCTAACCCATTCGGTAGATTTGACGAACCGGTTCTATCAAATAGGTGCAAACTGGTAGGAACCCACTCTGGACTAGTATCTAAAAACCTAAAGGCACTCGATGTAGTTCTGGACTTACAATCACAATCGAGTCCAATATTTCCAATACTAAGCAAGACAACTGTTGAGTGAATTTTGCCCCATTTTACAACCTTTTTTTAGTCACAGTTGGTAAGTGAATCACTGCAGTTGTTCAGATAATTAACACGGTTAAGTGAACCTGGCTTCCCCATTGCATTTGCTAGTCAAAAGTTTGCAAAAGGTGATCACATGACCCCGGGACACTGCAACAGTCATAAATATATATCAGTTGCCAAGAGTCCAAATTCATGACTGTGGAGATGCTGCAATGGTCTTATGAAAAATGGTCATAAGTCACTTTTTTTCAGTATCATAGTAACTTCAGTGACTAAATGAATAGTTGTAAGTTGAAAGGTGCCTGTACTCAAGTTGAACATAATTATGCTAAACTGGGTCTGGCCTATTTGCAATTAGGCACCTGGAGATCTTGATAAACTAAAGTGCATTGTAGTAATCTATGTGATATTATCACTCCATCTTTTCCCTAAATGCTCCCAGGTTTATGGCAAGTCCCAGAGCAAAGTGATCATACACACAACACACACACACACACACACACCTCCAGCAGCCTCTGGCTGCAAGTAGTCTAGCAAAACGCTGTGAGCTCAACAGTTGCAAAGCACGAAATCCAGTGGGACAAGGAGATCAGAGGTGGGTTCCTACCAGTTTGCACCTATTCGGTAGAACCAGTTCGTCAAATCTACCGAACCGGTTAGAAGAGGTTCCACCAGTAGACCCGAAAGCAGGCCACACCTACAGAAGAGGTTCCAAATTTTTTTGAAACCCACCACTGGTGGGTGTGTAATGTCCCGCAGTTATCTACGCATTAATAATGATCTAGTAATATTTCCTTATACATTTTAGGGACTTTCCTTACATAATTGGTGTTTTCTTTCATACTTTTGGATTTCTAATTTCTGTTTCTGTTAGTTGGCAATTGCTAAAACCAATCCCATGTGAAAAAGTATTCAAAGCCTCTTGATTTTGTCAATTTATTTATTCCTGCACATTGTAATATTTATGTTTTTCCACTGTTGTGCAAAAACAATTCCAGCAGCTGCTAACATGTGTAAAATTAAACATATATTATAATCCCTTTCAAATAGATAGATGATAACTGATAGATGATAGATAGATGATAGATAGATAGATAGATAGATAGATAGATAGATAGATAGATAGATAGATAGATAGATAGATAGATGATAGATAGATGATAGATAGATGGATGGATGGATGGATGGATGGATGGATGGATGGATGGATGGATGGATGATAGGATAGGATAGGATAGGATAGGATAGGATAGGATAGGATAGGATAGGATAGGTAGGTAGGTAGGTAGGTAGGTAGGTAGGTAGATAGATAGATAGATAGATAGATAGATAGATAGATAGATAGATAGATAGATAGATAGATAGATAGATAGACAGACAGACAGACAGACAGACAGACAGACAGACAGACAGACAGAGACAGATATATGATATATGATAGATAGATGATAGATGATAGATAGATGATAGATAGATAAAACCTGTAAGCCACAAGTTCTCCCTTTATCAGCTGAGCCAGGGAAGTGATTAAGTGCTTTGACAGAAAAAACTGTCTGTGCGCGCGCGTGTGTGTGTGTGTTTGTGTGTGTTGTAAATTAATTTATATGTTTATTTTTACTACACCTTATTTTTATAAATAATTCAAGGTGGTAAGCTTACCTAGTATTCCTTCCACCTTCTATTTTTCCCACAACAACCCTGTGAGGTGACTTGGCCTGGACTCAGCTGGCCTTCATGCCTAAGGCAGAACTAGAACTCACAGTCTCCAGGTTTCTAGCTTGTTGCTTTAATCACTAGACCAAACCGGCTCCATTAATCTCTGTCGTTAAATACCTTGTTATATTATATAAACTCCTAAACACTTAAACCAACCTGATTATTCTCACACATCATTATAACAACATTTAACTGTACACAATGAATACTGTGACTGTGATTACTTTCACAAATAGTCTGGAGGTCTCTGGATGGGACAGAATATAAATGCACTGAATTAATATTGGATAGATATGCATCAACTCAGTTTCTAAAAATGATAAGCATCAAAAGTATAATGCCTACATTGTTCAATTATTCCAATGCATAGCACAAATTTAAAATAATGGTTTATTATAATGTGTAGAAAAATGTAGGTAGTCCTCAATTTATGGTAGGAATTTAGCCTGTATTACAATCCTAAGGAGGGCACCACATACTGATCTTACTCTTTTCTAGCAGGCATTAAGCAAACCGTCTTCTGCAATGGCCATTTGTTGCTGAAACCAAAGTAAACCCTGGTTTCTGGCAAAAAAAACAAAACCATAAATTATGATAATGTGAATGTGAGATACTGCAAATGGTTATGAATTCAGGCTAGTTGCTGAACACCCACCCAAAAGGACCTTGGCCATTGGAACTTTTAATCTGGTTATAAATAAGGGATTGGTGTGTGTGTATGTTTGTGTGTTTGTGTGTTTGTGTGTTTGTGTGTGTGTGTACTATTGTTCCCTCATTATCACAGCTTTTATATTGTTGCACAGCAGATGGCGCTATGTCTGCACTAGCTAACATATTTCGAATTAAACCAAATATTGATTTCCTGCTTTTCCTGAAGATATTTTTGAGAGGTAGAAAAAAAAAAGGATCACCACCAACCTTGAATTTTTTTAAAAAAAAATGTGCTAATGGAACAGGTAACACCTCCTGTAACATTTCTAACAATAATTAGAATAATATATAAAGTAAATATATACTGTATAGCACATCCTAGAAGTGTATCAAAGTTTTGTTTTTAGGAAACCACCACCCTTTTTATTTCTGTAATCAAAATTAAATGCAGATGGTTGGCTAGAGTACATATTCTAAACCCTAAGACTTCCTTCTGATTCTTGGTATAAATTTCAGCCCTTCTTATATGTGAGTTTTTATCCAACACAAGCCTTCTGTAAACAGAAGTAGGAAATAAACTTTGAAATTTCTGATTTCAACAGAGCTTTCTTGCTGTTTAAATGGAGGGTGAGGCAATATTTACCACCTCTCCTATTCCAGTTCCTGTTTTATCCCGAAGCCGTCAACGTGCAGTTCCAATTAAACAAAGTTATTATTCTAATATTTATTATCTTTGAATATAGGGTAGGTTGCTAATTAAATCACAAACATAGAAAAATCAAACACAAAAATATATTTATTACCTAACACAATATACAATAATGCATTGGATGACTGCTTGCGAAGTCCATTTATTAAGCAAAATGCAGTTAATATATACAGTATCTTCTTCTCCTTCTCTTCCTCCCCCTACTTCGCATTATTCCAACGCTATGACAGCTTAATATAATTTATATAAATTTATATATATATGTGTGTTTTATTTGTGCTTTATATATATATAATATAGTATATATTATATAGTATATATATATAATATAGTATATAGTATATAGTATATAGTATATAGTATATAGTATATAGTATATCGTATATCGTATATCGTATATCGTATATGTGTGTGTGTGTGTGTGTGTGTGTGTGTGTGTGTATGTGTGTGTGTGTAGGTCTCTAGTTGTTCGGGTTTTCTCCCGCGTAGAATTGGAGATGTCTTGGCGACGTTTCGACGAAGTCTCATTCGTCATCTTCAGGCTGCTTCAGACTACTTCAGGTTTGGTGTTTCCAGGAGTAGTGTGAGATCTCGGCTGTTTGTTCCTTTTAACTGCCAGTAGGGGATTAAATTTTAACTGCCAGTAGGGGATTAAATTTTAACTGCCAGTAGGGGATTAAACTGATTGGGTGGGGGCTTGGCTGTGTCTTGATTAGGTGGAGGTGTGTCCTTATTTGGTGGAGGTGTGTTCTGTTCTGATTGTTTGGGGGGTTGTGTTACATGTGAGGGTAGGAGGGGTTTTAAAGAGGCTGATTGTGCTTTGGCAGTCTGGCTTCTGGTTCTGGGTCGTGTCTCCTCATCAGTTTGTGTTTTTGTCTGTTTTCTTTGTGGATGTTTTTTGGTGATATTCTGTGTGGCTATTGTGGGTGTGGGCCTGGTCTCATTCATCATGTTTGGGATTCGTTTGTTAATAAGGGCAGGCTTCCAAAGGGTTGGCAGGCGGGAGGTGTCATCCCGCCTGTTCATGCTGTGTGGGCGTTTTTCTATTTCGATTGCTTCTCTGATTATACGGTTGTTGAAGTGTTCGGCCTTGGCGATAGTTCTTGTCTTATTGAAATCAATTTTATGTCCTGTGGCTTTGAGGTGTTGGACCAGGGAAGAGGTTGGTTCCTCTTTTTTGATTGCATTTTTGTGTTCTTCAATGCGTGCACTTATTCTTCTGTTGGTTTGTCCGATGTATGTGGTGGGGCAAGTAGTGCATGGGATTTCATATACTCCTTGATTTTCTAATTCAATTTTGTCTTTGGGGTTTCTTAGGATGGTGGATATTTTCCGGTCTGTGCAGAATGCTGTCTTGATGTTGTGTTTGCGGAGGATTTTGCTGATTCTGTCTGTGGTGCCTTTTATGTATGGGAGGAGGGCTTTTCCATTTTCTGGTTCTCTGTCCTGGACTTTAGTGGGGGTTTCTTTTTGGATTAGGTTGGTGATCTTATTTCTTTGGAATCCATTGGATGTCAGTACGTTAGTGAGAGTGTGTAGTTCGGTTTTTAGGTGTTGTTCATCAGCTAGGCGTTTTGTTCTGGAGATGAGTGTCTTGGCTACGGAATTGATCTGGGCTGGGTGGTGGTGTGAGAGTGCATGCAGATAGCGGTTAGTGTGTGTTTTCTTCTGGTAGATGGTGTGTCCTAGGGAGCCGTTAGATTTCCTGTAGACTAAGATGTCCAGGAAGGGGAGTTGGTTGTTTACTTCTGTTTCCATGGTGAACTGTATTTTGGGGTGTAGGCTGTTGAGGTGTGTAAGGAAGTTGTCCAGTTGTTCTTTCCCATGTGGCCAGATTATGAAAGTGTCGTCTACATATCTGAGCCAGAGTTTGGGTTTGTGATCAGATTTTTCTAGAGCTTGGGTTTCAAAGTTTTCCATGTAGAGGTTGGCAATGACAGGTGAGAGGGGTGATCCCATGGGTGCTCCTTCCATCTGTTTGTATCTTTGTCCATTGTGAATAAAGTATGTGTTAGATAGGCAGTGGTTGGTTAGATCCAGGATGTGTTTGGGGGGGTTGTATTTGTTTTGGATGGCTGTTAAGGCTTCTTTGATTGGTACTTGGGTGAAGAGTGATACGACATCAAAGCTCACGAGTAGGTCACTGGGCTGTAAGTTTTGTTTCTTTATGATCTCTATGAAGTGGAAAGAGTTTTTTACATGTGAGGTGATGGAATCTGCATAGGGCTGTAGTTGTTTGGCAAGAAATTTGGCTAGATTTTGTAAAGGTGAGCCTATGGAGCTGACTATTGGTCTAAGTGGAGTTCCTTCTTTGTGTATCTTGGGTAGACCATAGAGCTTGGGACATCTGGATGATTTTTCTCTGGGAATGATTCTTTGCTGGATCTCTTCACTGATGGGGGAGGCTTTTATTTTGGTTCTAGTGGTTTTTTCCAGGTAGGTGGTGGGGTCCGTGTTTAGGGGTTTGTATGTGGAGTCTTGGAGTAGGTTGGTTAATTTGGTTTGGTAGTCAGAAGTGTTCATAACCATCGTGGCATTGCCCTTGTCTGCTGGTAAGATTATTATGCTGGTGTCTTCTTTCAGATTATGTAGTGCTGTCTGTTCTTCTTTGGGTAAGTTGCTTTTGGGTGGCTTGCTGGTGCAGAGTATATATAGTATATGTAAAGCTTTTAGTTTTTAGAAAGTCTTGTACACTCTGTATCAATGTGCATCAGAAAATCAATAAAAATTACTCAACTTGAGAACTAAGCCCATAAATTTAGTATTTAGTTCAATTATATCTGAAACTGCAGTGATAACTCAAATAGAACTGGAGTTCACAAATGTACAAATATGGACTTCATGAGAGAATTTGGTTAAGCAAAATATATTTCACCCCCTTTCTCCAGGTACAGCAACTACATGAAATATATTACAGTAGTCTGTAAATAAACAATGTCTATGCCCCTTAAAATGCTTTCAGACATTTCGGATGCGATTAAAATATTTATACTTTACACCTTCCTTTCATAAACTGGCTAAACCTCTTTATCAAAGTCTAATACAGAATAGAAATGTAAGATAATCCAAGATTTTTAAGTTAGGTGTAAATTAATACTAAAAACAAAAGCAAAATTAGGAGACAGGAAACTATGTCTATGCATGAGGTCCAGACGTTAAAATAAAGAAACTAGATGGGCTAAGTTTCCTTTGTTCTACAATAGTTAAAAGGATCGAAGTATATATTGGTTTAGTTCAGTGTTTCTCAACCTTGGCAACTTGAAGATGTCCGGACTTCAACTCCCAGAATTCCCCAGCCAGCGAATGCTGGCTGGGGAATTCTGGGAGTTGAAGTCCGGACATCTTCAAGTTGCCAAGGTTGAGAAACACTGGTTTAGTTAATGAGAAAACATTGTAAATGTTATTTTCTCACATACATAACTAGTGTCACTAGCATTATCCAGTCACACAAACCTAAATTTTCCTATCTATGAAACACATAGAAACACATATTAGTTTGCAGAACTATTGTGATTTAATCCCACAAGTTAAATGAATAGCAATAGCAATAGCAGTAGACTTATATACCGCTTCATAGGGCTTTCAGCCCTCTCTAAGCGGTTTACAGAGAGTCATCATATTGCCCCCAACAATCTGGGTCCTCATTTTACCCACCTCGGAAGGATGGAAGGCTGAGTCAACCCTGAGCCGGTGAGATTTGAACCGCTGAACTGCTGATCTAGCAGTAGCCTGCAGTGCTGCATTTAACCACTGCGCCACCTCGGCTCTTAATTGGAATATTGGAGAATAGTATATAATTCTAACTTGTAGCACTTTAATAATAATTCAAATTATTAACAAACGAAGAATTAGCTCAAACCATAATTTAAATTCAAAAGTTTATGGTTTATTTTATAGATAAACGCATAGTTATCCATGTTTTAAAAGAGAAAAGTATCTTGTAAGCAAACTCACTTTCTAGCACCAAAATACAAAATGAATAATTTTAAAGACTGGAGATTTCTATGTAACAAACAGAAGTTAAGGTAAAGGTAAAGGTTCCCCTTGAACTAGTGCTAGTCATTCCCGACTCTAGGGGGCGGGTGCTCATCTCCGTTTCAAAGCTGAAGAGCCAGCGCTGTCCGAAGACGTCTCCGTGGTTATATGACCGGCATGACTAAACACTGAAGGCACACGGAACACTGTTGCTTCCACAGCAAAGGTGGTTCCAATTTTTTCCACTTGCATTTTTACATGCTTTCGAACTGCTAGGTTGGCAGAAGCTGGGACAAGTAATCGGAGCTCACTCCGTTACAAGGCGCTAGGGATTCGAACGGCCGAACTGCCGACCTTTCTAATCGACAAGCTCAGCGTCTTAGTCTCTGAGCCACCTTAAACAGAAGTTATTATTGTTGTTATTAAAGATTATTTAGTGATTTGTTTCATATCATATCAAGAGAGCCGAGGTGGCGCAGTGGTTAGGGTGCAGTACTGCAGGCCACTTTAGCTGACTGTGATCTGCAGTTCAGCGGTTCAAATCTCACCGGCTCAAGGTCGACTCAGCCTTCCATCCTTCCGAGGTGGGTGAAATGAGGACCCGGACTGTGGGGGCAAGTTGCTGACTCAATTTGCTAAAAAAAAAAAATGTAAACCGCTTAGTGAGGGCTGAAAGCCCTATGAAGCGGTATATAAGTCTAATAAATAAAATATCAAAAGATTACAATTAAGGCATTAAAAAACTAAAAGTTCAGCTTAAAACATTATTTAGAAACACATTTAACAAAACGTTTCAGTTTATCAACTAAGCAACTTATATACAAAAGGTTATTTGAACACAAAAATTCTTGCAAACCAACAGGAAGGAAACTGAGAGGAAATTACTCGATCTTCACAGGATCTTCCCCTGAAGATACTGGAGCCTATACAACTTCATGAAGGGAAAACGCCAACCCAATGAATTTATTTTAACAAGGGATGTTCACGCTTCTTATTACTTGCTTCATTCAATAGCTTGCTTATTATTATGTTTTGAACTGCCAAAAGGTTTTGAATATTTTTCAAAGGTAGCAACTACTTAGACTATATTAAGTTGTCCATACAGGAAACAACTGAAGTAGGTGTTAGTGAGGTTAGATCTAATTTTACCAGTAATGGCATGGCTATGCATAACCTTTAACATTATAAATATACCCCTAAGAATTTCACACCATCCAACACAAAATGAATTTCTTCTCTTTGATCTTTCTTTTTTTTTCTTTTACTGACGAGGAAGAATTTCCGCTCCAATTGACGGTAGGTTCTCTTTCTTGGCCTATCTCAATTTATTACTGACATTAGAAGCCAATGCAGAATTTCAAGAGCTGCTCTGAATTTAGATGGAAAATATGACATTGTTACATTAGGCCCAGGGTACCTGTGAGACCACCTACTGCCACCGGTAGCCTCCCACCGTCCAGTGCGATCCCACAGAGTTGGCCTCCTCAGGGTGCCGTCGGCCAGACAGTGTCGGCTAGCGACCCCCAGGGGGAGAACCTTCTCTGTGGGAGCCCCTTCCCTCTGGAATGAGCTGCCCCCAGAGCTTCGTATAATCCCCGACCTCCGGTCCTTCCGACGCGCCCTAAAAAGTTGGCTTTTCCAGCAAGCCAGCCTGGCCTGAACAAAACAAAATAAATTATTGATCGTTGTTAATTTTAATTCAAAATTTTTTTTAAAAAAAATGTTATTGTCAATTCTAATTGGGTTTGTTTGGGACATTCTATTTAATTTTTTTTAACTTTTGTATTATGTGTCTCTTTTAATGTTGTACGCCGCCCTGAGTCCTTGGGAGAAGGGCGGCATATAAATCGAATAAACCTAAACCTACATATATGGATAATAATCTCTGGATACTGTCTTAATGCATTAGTGGCTTAATGCATACATTCAAGTTCATATGGAACAAGATAGAATAATGAGGAATGTTACGCCAACGACCAGGACAGCGACCAATATGTCCTGTGGGAAGAATTTGTGCCAAAGTAATTGTCTCTAAATTCCACTGCCATTGGATAGAATTATCAAGTCATTGAAATTCTAGACCAGTGATGGTGACCCTTTATCTAACGAGTGCCCAAACTGTGCTTGCACTCATGTCCAAACTGAAAGACTTGTGAAAATGTGTGCATGCATGGACATGTGTGCATGCGCAGCAGAGACCAGCTGGCCAGCGGGAGGCGGGGCATCCCAACAACAGCAGCGCAGCAAGAGGCAAGATCTTTTTTCTTTTGTGAGCTTCTGTTTCATTTGCAGGGAAACAGAAGCTCATGAAAGAAATGCCATGGAGAGCTGAACTGGGGCACGTGCCAGTAGAGAGGGCTCTAAGTGCCACTTCTGGCATGTGTGCTCTTCTGTGATCTAAGCCATCACAGCCCTAAACAAACAACAGAGACAATAATCCTGTGCTTGATTCCCAGAACAGATTAAATGCCCAAGGTTCATGGACTACTGTTACCTTTCCACCAAATGTGGTTCCTATTTTTCTATTTGCATTTTTAGGTGCTTTCAAACTGCTAGGTGGACAGAAGCTTGGACAAGTAATGGGATCTCACTCCATTATGTGACGCTAGGGATTTGAACCGCCAAACTACCAACCTTTCTGATCGACAAGTTCAGCATCTTAGACACCGCATCCTTTATACAGTACTATAATATATAGTACAGTGGTGGGTTCCTACCAGTTCGCACCTATTCGGTAGAACCCGTTCGTCAAATCTACCGAACCGGTTAGAAGAGGTTCCACCAGTGGACCCGGAAAGCAGGCCACACCTACAGAAGAGGTTCCAACATTTTTTGAAACCCACCACTGGTCCTTGGATATGATTATTCTACACTATCATATTCATATTTATAAAACTCAGTGCCTCTGTGAAAGGTAAGGATGACTACTGCGTCTGTGGTGGAATCAGAACATTGCGTGTGTTGAAGTTGTTTTAACGCAAACCAAGGATGCCTTTTGAAAAACAAGTTTACATCATATTCTTATGCATGCCAGTGCTGTGTGTGAGGTAATTTAAGGTGGTTCTGACAAGTGTCGTCGGCATCTTCATATCCGGTCACATATCCGCAAGCCACTCCCATCCAGTCACATGGGCGGCAAGCCAAACCCACAAAGGAGGCCACACCCACAGAGTAGGTTCGAACAATTTTTGAAAACCACCACTGATATAGTATAATGAAATACTGATCCCTGTGGTGTTGGAAAATGCTGTTGACATTTGGCTTCTAAAAGTGAATATATTTAATTGCATATCTAATTAAATTTAACACTATGATAACATCTTAGGTCTTATTCACCACTATAAATATCGCTACTGGTTATATCATATTTCCAAACCATCACTCTATTTAATATAAGATATAGGCAGTTCAGAATATATTCATAACAAATCTAAAACTTTACTGTTAAGGTTTTTATTTCCAAAAACCCACAATAAATAAATCATATTGTAAGAAGCAGAAGTAATGAACTCACTTGCTTATCCATAGAGGCAAATGCACAGACATAGACACAAACATTTGTGTTGAATGCACTGCAAAAATGATGATTTGCAAAACAGATCTACATTTTTATGGCCACGGTCTATCTCAGTACTGGGGTTATTTCATTCAGATATAGTGCTTTGGGGGTTTTTTTTGGGGGGGGGGAATGGTTCAGCAATTAAAGCTGACATCCTGGGGTGAGCTCCCATTCCTGACCAGCTCCTGCCCATCTAGCAGTTCCAAAGCATGCAAATGCGAGTAGATAAATAGGTACCACTTTGGTGGGTCAGTAACAGTTCTCTGTGTACCTCGGCATATAGTCATGATAGCCATGGAAATGTGTTCAGATGACACTAATTCCCTTGGCTTAGAAACAACCAAGTATCATCCGCTAGAGTCAGAAATGATTTAACTGATCAAAATGGGAAAACATTTACTTTAATGGCTCTTTTTATATATTCTCCCTAGAGGATTTGGGCACTTGGCCCAATACGAAAACATTTTTAAATGCAGGCTAAACCTTAGTCAGCTGCAACGCAAAAAAAGATTGATTGATTGATTAGATTTGTTCTACATTACACTGACAGTGGGGATTCAGGCTGCGTCAGAAAGAAAATCCTCATTTTAAATAGAGCAAAATCCTCATTTTAAATAGAGCAAGTCAGTAATTTTCCCTCCATCAGATCTTCTCTGTGGCATAAGGGCAGAGAATTTTAAATTTCTTATTAATATGGATTCCTGAGATGTCCTGATTCAGCTTCAATAACTTAAATTTCCAACTACTCAACCGTGGCCTTGGGATACAAGACTGGAAAAGACAAAATAGTAGCTGAGTTTGTAATGTAACGTTTAATGAGTAATCACTGAAGTAGATGGCAAGTCTAACATTTAAGAGTAACGCCAATTTTTAAGAAAGGTTCACAGGGAATCTGGGAATTTATAGGCCTATTAGCTTAATATCTGGACTGAGAAAGATAATGGCAGCTGGTAGGAAAGATAAAATTAGCAAACATCTGGAGATACAGGCATTTCTCAAGGATACCCAACATGGGTTCATTAACGGAAGTCCTGTTTAACTAATCTACTCGAGTTTTTTAAAAGGTGTTAACCAACATGTGGATGAGGATGAACCAACAGATATCATCTAATTAGATCTTCAAAGAGCCTTTGATAAAAGTCCCTCATCAAAGACTTAAATCTAACAGCCATGAAATACAACTTGCTTGCTGATGATACTAAATTGTTCAGAGTGGTAAAAACAATAATAGTGGAGAAAGAGAAGATTTAGAAGAGGCATTTGGGCCTTTTTAACCAGCCAGAAGGTTTAAAATGAGGTCACATATTTCATTTGGGAATGTTGTAAATTGTCTTACTGATTTTAATATGAAAAAAGTTTATAAAACTTCCAATAAAAGAAAATAAAGTAGACCAAGGAAGGGAGGGAGGGAGGAAGGAAGGAAAGAAATCAGGATGGATGGAAGGTAGATAGAGAGATGATGGAAATGTGTGATAACCTTAAAAAGCTGATCCATAATAGGCCACACACAGACTTTCTTTAATAAAGGGTTATCTTCATAATTATTCTAATAATACATCGTGAAGCTATATCTATACAATGTATAAAAACATTATCCAATTCTGTCCTAGCACTGATGCTTTTAAACATAAATGGGCTTGGCCAGTGGAATACCCATGTTTGCTGATGATACTAAATTGTTCAGAGTGGTAGGAGCCGAGGTGGCGCCGAGTGGTTAGGGTGCAGTACTGCAACCACTTCAGCTGACTGTTATCTGCAGTTCAGCGGTTCTAATCTCACCGGCTCAAGGTTGACTCAGCCTTCCATCCTTCCGAGGTGGGTGAAATGAGGACCCAGACTGTGGGGGCGATATGCTGACTCTGTAAACCGCTTAGAGAGGGCTGAAAGCCCTATGAAGCGGTGTATAAGTCTAACTGCTATTGCTATTGGTAAAAACAATAATAGTGGAGAAAGAGGAGATTTAGAAGAGGGCAGTTGAGATGATCAAGGGGCTGGAAAAGTTGCAACATCTGGGCTTTTTTAATCTAGAAAAGAGGCAAACATTGTTAAGATGTATAAAACTATACATTGTGTTGATGAGTAGACAAAGAAAATCTATCCCAAAATACCGTATATACTCGAGTATAGGCCGACCCGAATATAAGCCGAGGCACCTAATTTTACCACAAAAAACTGGAAAAGTTATTGACTCAAGTATAAGCCTAGGGTGGGAAATGCAGCAGCTACCGATAAATTTCAAAAATAAAAATAGATACCAATAATGCCATTGCCCATTGAATAACATATACAGCCTGCCTGTGCCCATTAAATATACAGTAGCCATTGTAAAAATTTGCTCTGCATAACAAATTATTATCACACAATACCGGTGTATTCAATGAAATACTTCACTCACCTCATGATGCTGATGTCCTGCTGTGATGATGATGTCCCGCCTCCTATGACACACGGCACAGTGATTCCTATCATTGGATCACTGTACCAGAGGAGGTGGGACATCGCTATGTGGCTGCTTGCCATAACAAGGAGGAGGTGGGACATCGTTGCAGAGCGGCAGGAGGGGGAGGAAGGGGAATCGTAAGACAGCCCTGCATTACATTAGAACGTGAGGAGGGGGGATGGTGCGGTGCGCGCTGCGCGGCAAACTGACACAGAGGGAGGGGAAACTCACAGGGGCACTGGGCCATTCACGAGCGTCACCCAGCGGCATGGCCCCGCCCCTTTTTCTCCTCCATTTCGGGCAATTTTTTCACTGACTCGAGTATAAGCCGAGGCGGCTTTTTTCAGCTCAAAAAGTGGGCTGAAAAACTAGGCTTATACTTGAGTATATACAGTACTAGAACCAGAGGTCAGGTCAGATCACCAAATGAAATTGAATCTTCGAAGTATTAGGACAGAAAAAAAGATTATTATTTTTTTCCTCAAAACCAATTGCAGCTTTGGAGTTGCTACACCAGATGCGATATTCCTTTTCAGCATGGCCAGCTTCAAAAAAAGAAATTGACCAATTCATGTAAATCATAGGGGGAAATGAGTATTAGCCTTGATGGCAGTGTGGCTGTTTCGGAAAGCCATCTGCTGGGAGACTAACAAGCTTCCTTGCGGTGCTGTGAGAACAAACTGCTTGACTAGATGGGTAAGGAGTCCTATCAGTGTGATACTTATTGTCTTATCACACTTTTAAAACACAAATATCCAAGCCACAGGGGGTGGCGGTGTGTGTGTGTTATTTTTAACTGAATCTCTGCTTGCATTGTGATAAAGGAAATGGCAAAAGGAAGAGGAAGGGAACAGAATGGCAAAAACAGGGGAAATACTTAAAAGAGCCATTTTAATTAACCAATTTCATTGTATTTAAGTACAATGACAATAAAGATTATACTTATACTTAATAAATTATTCCTCAGGTTTATATTTTACATCTATTTTATTAGGATATATATAGAAGGGTTAATTTAGAGTAACTGCCATTGTACAAGAGAAAATGTTCAGAGTAATATTTGGTGTGTGTGTCTGTGTCTGTGTGTGTGTGTGTGTGTATGTTTGTATGTATGTTTGTATGTATGTTTGTATGTATGTTTGTATGTATGTTTGTATGTATGTATGTATGTTTGTTTGTATGTATGTTTGTATGTATGTTTGTATGTATTTATGTTTGTATGTTTGTTTGTATGTATGTTTGTATGTATGTATGTTTGTATGTATGTTTGTATGTATGTATTAATGTATGTTTGTATGTTTGTATGTATGTATGTATGTATGTATGTATGTATGTATGTGGAATGAAGAAGTAAGGGGTTGTTTATCTGTAATAAGAAATGTTAACCTGAAACGATTACAGTTAGGTATTTTCTAATACATAAGTAAAATGCTAAGGTACTTCTAGATTATAACTCATAAAATGCAACATGCAAAAAACATAATTGTTGAAAGACATCCATTTTACACATAGCTTTATCTATGCTGACAAAGCAAACCAGCCAGAATGTTTAAAATGAGGTCACATATTTCATTTGGGAATGTTGTAAATTGTCTTACTGATTTCAATATGAAAAAAGTTTGTAAAACTTCCAATAAAAGAAGATAAAGTAGAGCAAGGAAAGGAGGGAGGGTGGAAGAAAAGAAATCAGGATGGATGATTGCAATGATTATTTCGCATGGGAAATGAACTGAGGCAGCCACAAAAATTGTTTAAGGGTTAACAAGGCTAAACAAGTTCACCTTACACAAAAAGGCACTAACATTAACACTTACTACTTCTTTCCAAATGTAAACTATAAATGTGACGATTTTCTCACTGAAAGAGGAAAACATATTTTGAATAATAAAAAAGGCTAAATTGTCTGCAAATTCCTTCTTTGCTATTATTTTTCTGAAAAACATGGCATTAAATGAAGTTAACTGAGAAGACTATTCCCAACACCTATTGAAGGAGGAGCACTTTGGTAGAGGGGGAAAAAAATTAAGTATTTAATAAATTTAAGTATTTAATAAATTTATAGGCCTCCCAATCCCAAAGCTTGCAGACAATGAGCAAGAAAATGCTAAGAAACTAGCAATCTCGCTTGGGCAAAACTGGATGGCCTTCGGTTTTAATGGCATCAGATGAGTAATATGAAAACCAGAAAGGACGTATTTAAAAAGGACATCAGTAGAAAAACCCTATACAGTAGAACCTTTAGTCATAAGTTGTTCTATAACTTTAGTCGCAAACTGATTTGGTCATGACCCGAACCTAATTTTGAAAATTTGGGGCTTACCAAAAAAAAATGGCCTGGAACTGGAAATCAGCCATCAAAAAAATATAATTTTGATTTGATTTGGTCATGGTCAGAAGCGTTCGTGACTAGAGGTTCTGCTGTAGTTGGTAAAGTGGCCAAGATAAATGGAACTGACTTAAATACAGAGATTTGAATCAAATAAAGTTGTCAGTGAAATTACTACTCTCCTGCAGTCTTGATCAAGAACACTGGAAGGAGCCTAAATCAAATCTTCCTCTTCCAATCAAGACCACAGAGCAAGTAAGTCTTATTGTCACCTCCTATCTTAGTATGCAAATACAACAGTTTTGTCTATTTATTTAATTTCCTTGCTTCAACACAACAAACTTCATTGAGATAGCCAATTCCCTCCTGTTCTTTCCAATAACTCAGCCTTCCATCCTTCCGAGGTGGGTGAAATGAGGACCCAGACTGTGGGGGCGATATGCTGACTCTGTAAACCGCTTAGAGAGGGCTGAAAGCCCTATGAAGCGGTATATAAGTCTAACTGCTATTGCCATTGCTGTTGCTATAATACTCCGTGGCAGGTAACATATTATTGCAAAATAAAGTAGCATTTTGTGAGCCATATAGAGAATATCCAAAGTCTGCAGACTTATCTATCATTCATAGACTAAAAACACTATTAGCACTTTAGTCCCCATGTGAACTCCGAATATATTCCTAAAACCAGCTGAGAAAACAGAATAACTAGCAGTTTTCGAAGTAAAGAGGATTCATCATAAATAGAATGGATTCATCACATAAAATAATAAACGGCTGACCTTGCACTGAACAGAAGCTGTGAACAAAATGAAGATATATATTACTATCTTCAACTCCTAAATACAGAGAAGTGGTAGATGTGATTCAGTGGTGGGTTTCAAAAAAATTTCGAACCTACTCTGTGGGTGTGGCTTCCTTTGTGGGAGTGGCTTGCCGGCAATGTGACCTGGTGGGAGTGGCTTGCCGGCCATGTGTTTTCTTTCTTTCTTTTCTTTATCTCCTCTCCCTCTCTCTCTTTCCTTCCTTTTGTCTCTCTGTCCCTTTTTCCTTTTTTTCTTTCATCTCTCTCTCACTCTTTCTTTCTTTCTTTCTTTCTTTCTTTCTTTCTTTCTTTCTTCCTTTCTTCCTTTCTATTTCTCTCTGTGTGTGGGTCTGTCTGTTTGTCTGTCTGTCTGTCTGTCTGTCTGTCTGTGTCAGTGGTGGGTTTCAAAAAAATTTGGAACCTCTTCTGTAGGTGTGGCCTGCTTTCTGGGTCCACTGGTGGAACCTCTTCTAACCGGTCCGGTAGATTTGACTAACCGGTTCTACCGAACAGGTGCGAACTGGCAGGAACTCACCTCTGATGTGTTTGTATAATGTACTTATCAGCCCTGAAGTCATCTTTAATTGGAGTCTTCAGGGCTGCCACAGCGATGGATGGCCAAGCTATGGGAATGGGAGTGGGCGTGGAGACAGTGTGGGGTGTATAGTTATAACAACAATTTTTTCCTTGGGAGTCAAAGACATTCAGTCTGCACCTGGGGAGGTGTGACTGGTAGTCAATTACAGTTGGGATAGCGACCTGATTGGAGCATGTGATGCCCATGTGGATGTAGGGGAAGTAACTTTGACTTTACTTTGGGTTGGGAAAACCCGGGGGCTTTTAGATTCAGGTTCTCCCAGATGTGCCAATATGACAACTCTAATAAATTCAAGCTTTGAGGAAAATGCCTGCCTTGGAGTTTTGATTCTGTATTACCTGGAGCCTTGACAGTACTAATTAATCTACAAACATCATAAACACACTAAAACAATATTTCCTGAAATATTGACTTTAAAATAATAATAGCTCAGCAAGTGCACAGTACATGTACTTCCTGACCTAATGCCTAAACCAGTGATGGGCAACCTTTTTGGCGTGGTGTGTCAAAAATCGGCAAAAAATCGAGCATAACTCGCGTTGTGTGTCACTTCGACAAAAACATAATTTTGCGCAATTTATAGTTTAAACTACAAAAATGTATAATTGCAATATATAATTGTATTTAATAAACCAAAAACAAATTATTTAACATACCTGCTTAGTAACTTCTTTGTTCATCAGTTGATTTCGTATGTCCCCCTCACTTATCTCAGTTATTGTGGGCAATTACAAGTCCATGGCACCCCAATAGTTGCTGCTAATGGCGCTCACAGTTCCCGTTGGCACTCCGCTGTTCCCTGCTGTGGTGCAGTCGTAACCGACAGTCCCAGGAGTAGACTCTCTGTGCCGGCCTGACTGGAGAGAGGCGCGCACTGTTCCCGCGCTCCTCTCCTGCGGGTCCTCCCTCACCGCGCTGATGACGTGTGTGCGCACGGCACGCACGCCTTACCAGCAGCCCCTGCGCTCAGAAAGGGGCGGCGGCGATACAGTAAGTGAGTGTGGGTGGGGGAGATCACACGTGCCGCCCCCCCCCCGTTCCTCCAGCACAGATTCTTTCATCCTCGGCGGCCGTGCAGGAGCCGAGGATGAATCGCATGAAATCCTGTGCATGTCACCCCAAATGGCTACGCGTGTCAGCACTGACACGCGTGTCATAGGTTCGCCATCACTGGCCTAAACTATCACACTCCCAACATACATTAAAACATTAATATTTGTTTCAGGAAAGGTGGCAATGTGTTTCTACCTTTATTTTGTTAAATCCAGTCACAGAGATACTGTAGTAATAATAATAATATTAAAAACTATATATGTTACAAAGTTAGCATTTGTACTAAAATACCCCAAAAAACAACAATAAAATTTGCATTATCTTAATGATAAAGGAAATATATTCATATTTAGCACTGATCTAGCCAAAAGCTTTCGTTTAATCAAGCATATTCAAGTCTTTCAGCTGTATTCCTTAGGGCTGCTATCAAGTTAACCAGAACTTTTGAAAGAACATTAAAGTTCCTATTACTTACTATTTCTATTTAAATAAAATGTTATGATATAAATAAAGAAAACTCGTGCCTAAAGTGAACAAATGTGTAATTGTCACTGGATTAAGAAACCATATTGTAAAAACACTGAACTACAGATAAACATGTTTTTTAAAAAATATGTTTTTTTTCTAAAAGAACATTTTCTAGGCTTTGCGTTATATTGGCAAATACTTGGAATTTTCAGAATTTTGATAGTAGTTGAATTTCTAGGAATTGCACTACAATTAGGAAGTTGAGGAAGACTAGTTCAAACATTTCTGGGACTAAACATTTTGCCTTTGATACAATCCTAGCAGTGGTGGGTTTCAAAAATTGTTGGAACCTACTCTGTGGGTGTGGCCTCCTTTGTGAGAGTCCCATGTGACTGGATGGGAGTGGCTTGCCACCCATGTGACCAGATGGGAGTGGCTTGCCGCTCATGTACCGGATCTGTAATTATGAATTAGTACTTAGGTTGGTCCAAGTAGCTATTCAGAAACTCTGGAATTGAAGCATGCAAGTCTTAAAGCTGTCAAGTTACAAGATCCTTGCCAATGGTGGGTTTCAAAAAAAAATTGGAACCTCTTCTGTAGGTGTGCCCTGCTTTCCGGGTCCACTGGTGGAACCTCTTCTAACCGGTTCGGTAGATTCTACCGAATAGGTCCGAACTGGTAGGAACCCACCTCTGAATCCTACAATGTAGATATGTAGATATGTATGCATTACATTTGTTTGCCACTTATCTCTCCAGAAGGTGACTCTGAGCAGCTTACAACACTAAAAACAATAAAACCATTAAAAAGAAATCTTTCTAATAACAATAAAAATGCAAATTATAATTTAATTATAAATGAGAAGATGGAGAAGGATGAAACAGGATGTGTAGAGGGGAGGAGGACTTTTGGCATGATATTCTCCCATTGGGACCCCAAGCCAGCTGGCAGAGCCAGATCTCCAAGCTCTTTAACAAAGCATTAACAGCTAAAGAGCCAAGATGTTTGGCAGGAGAGGTCATTCAATAAAGAGTAGCTAATTCCTGCAGATATATCATATGAGAAATATGACCATCTGAGTTTTGAACACCTTGAAATCTCTTCCTTTGAATCTGAAGACACTTCGTCCCCTCCAAAAGCAGCTAACCATTGTCCTCCACTTCCATTACATCATGTAGCAGAATTTGACCTTGCGGTTACTAATTGTCTAGGGCAGTGGTAGTCAACCTGGTCCCTACCGCCCACTAATGGTCCATCAAACAGTCCAAGTCATACACGGATAAGACAGTCAGTCATCAATGTCTTTCAGTTAAGGGGTAATCCAAATAGCATAGTCCATAATCATACAAACAGTCTGGTACTCAAAGTTTGCCAGCAGTTGCAAAACTTACAATAGCTCACAGCACTTTCTAACAGCCAGCTTCCAAAACACTCAGATCAGATCAGCCCAGCATCTAACAAACAGAGAGGTAACAGTCATTCTGGCTCCCTCTTATGGTCGATTGAGGAAACAGCAACCAATCACATTTTACAGTATAATTTAAAGAAACAGGTATAGCATTGTTACATGATTTATATATTGCCAACCCAATTGTTAGATTATATTCCTAACAATGATGAAGTGTGCCCTCTCTGCTACTACCTTCCTCAGGGTCCCCGGGATGAGTGGGAGAGCGGCGAAGGCATATAATAGGCATGGAGGCCATCTGCTCGAGAGCATCCGTGCCCTCTGCAGTTGTGGTCTGGAATCAGGAGAAGAATCTTGGCAGTTGGGTGTTCGCCGGTGTGGCGAACAAGTCCACCAGTGGGGTGCCGAACCAGAGGCAGATTTTCTGGAATAACTCAGGTTGGAGCCGAGGTGGCGCAGTGGTTAAATGCAGCACTGCAGGCTACTGCTAGATCAGCAGTTCAGCGGTTCAAATCTCACCGGCTCAGGGTTGACTCAGCCTTCCATCCTTCCGAGGTGGGTAAAATGAGGACCCGGATTGTTGTTGGGGGCGATAGGCTGACTCTCTGTAAACCGCTTAGAGAGGGCTGAAAGCCCTATGAAGCGGTATATAAGTCTACTGCTATTGCTAATATTGCTATTGGAGCTGCCACTCGCCATTGTCTACTGTCGCGTGACTCAACCAGTCGGCCTGATGGTTGGCCTTGCCCGAGATGTGCTCCAAGGTCACAGATATTAAGTGTCTCTCCGCCCAAAACTATTTTTAAATAAAAACTTCAACTAAGCCTGAATACATGTTCTGAATTAATCCCATTGGACTCAGTTTGAACCAAGGGCGGTCAAGCTCTCAACCTCTTCAGGAAATTTGATTGTTCATCAACCACCAAAGACTTACTATATAAAAATAATTTAATATGATTTTAACAAATAATAGCAATAACAATGGGTATTTTCATTGGCCCTGGTTCTTTTTGGAGAACTCTGGTTTATACCAAGATACCAAGTCAATAAGGAAAATCATATATGCAGTTTTCCCCTACCAGAAATGAAGAGAACTTAGACTCAATTTTACGCCATAAAAAAGAAGATTATATTGCATGTATCAGATTTTGCAACAGGCCCAACAATAACTTCCTACTCTGTAGCCATTTTAGCCATCCACTTAAGAAGCTGCTTAGCCAAGAAGCTTACAGATATAAGTGTATTAGTGTTTTACTGCAGACAAAAATAAATACTATGCATATGAAACTACCTTTCCCGGTCTCTTCTCCTACCCTGTGAGTTAAAGGAAATTGGACTTTTCCTTCCAATACCTGTAATTGGAAGTACCTGTTCAGTGTTTATAAAATAATTCTGACTGACTAGCTTCAATTTTTATGGGGAACAAATATAACTTTTGGACTTCAATATAATTTTTCAAATAATTCTGTGGAGTGCAGTTAAAGGATAAAAACACTCTGAGCCTTAAGAATGTGTGTTGATGAAAAGCTCAACCTCACAGTCCTAAATAGTTTTAAATTGTTCTGGAAGAGACAAGAATGAATATGATTCTTAATTCACTATCTCAGCATGACAAATAAATCTTCCAGAGACATCTTATTAAATAGTATATCAATTTAAATATTAATAATGCCAATATAGTCAAGAATGTGTTCCATACTAATCAGTCAAGCTGAGATGAAGTACATTTTAATCATTGTTCTTCTGATGCTTCCCACAGAATAATATCAGGTAGCCAAGTCCTAAACCATGTAGGGCTTTAAAAGTAACGACTAGCACCTTGAAGTGCGTCCGGAGACCAATGGGGAGCCAGTGCAGCTCGCGGAGGATGGGTGTAACATGGGTGTATCTAGATACACCCCATATCGCTCTACATGTATGCATCTACATCTATGTACAACTAAGTCTCCTAAGCCAGTATTTTGACATTCTTCACCCTACTTATCTTAGACAACCATAATGACATTCAACACCAAAGCTGAGTCTCCAGAGAAATGCAGATAAAAATTCCGAACACAGACATAGAACCTGCAAAGTTTCTTTTAAACAAATTGCAGTTTAAAAAAGAGAAATATAGAAAAATATAAAGAATAAAAGCAATTATCTAACACATTTCAGGTAGGCCTCAACTTAGAACCATAAATGAGCCTAACATTTCTGTTGTTGAGATATTTGTTAAGTGAGTTCTGCCTCATTTTGTGACCTTTCTCGTCTCAGTTGTTAAGTGAATCAATGCAGCTGATAAGTTAGTAACACAGTTGTTAAATGAATCTGGCTTCCCCATGGACGTTACTTGTCAAAAGGTAGCAAAAGATGATCACATGACTTTAAGGACACAACAACCATCGTAAATATGAACCAGTCGCCAACTATCTGTCACATGATCATGGGGGATGCAGCAAAGGTCGTAACTGTGAAAAACGGCCAGAAGTCAGTGCCACTGTAACGTTGAACAATCATTAAGTGAACCGTTATGAATTGAACATTACCTATATTTTATAATGAAATTGTGATACCAAAACAAACAAAAAGGAAAACATTAAAGTGAAAGGGAGCCTTAAGAAATTAACATACTAACATCGTTGCTCTCTTTCAAATAAATTTATTCCCACTTCAATCTGATTTTGGGAGTTTTGAGTAGCTCTGCCTTTTCTTTATTTACCTGTAGGCCAGTGATGGGTTTCAAAAAATTTTCGAACCTACTCTGTGGGTGTGGCCTCCTTTGTGGGAGTGATACTGAACTACAGATAAACATGTTCTAAAAGAATTATGTTTTTTTTCCTAAAAGAACATTTTCTAGGCTTTGCATTATATTGGCAAATACTTGGAATTTTCAGAATTTTGATAGTAGTTGAATTTCTAGGAATTGCACTACAATTAGGAAGTTGAGGAAGACTAGTTCAAACATTTCTGGGACTAAACATTTTGCCTTTGATACAATCCTACCAGTGGTGGGTTTCAAAAATTGTTGGAACCTACTCTGTGGGTGTGGCCTCCTTTGTGGGAGTGGCTTGCTGGCCATGTGACCTGGTGGGAGTGGCTTGCCGCCCATGTGTTCTCTCTTTCTCTCTCTCTCTCTCCTTCCTTTTGTCTCTCTGTCCCTTTTTCCTTTTTTTCTTTCATCTCTCCCTCACTTTTTCTTTCTTTCTTTCTTTCTTTCTTTCTTTCTTTCTTCCTTTCTTTTTCTTTCTCTGTGTGAGTCTGTGAGTCTGTGTGTGTGTGTGTGTGTGTTTGTGTGTGTGTCAGTGATGGGTTTCAAAAAAATTTGGAACCTCTTCTGTAGGTGTGGCCTGCTTTCTGGTGGAACCTCTTCTAACCGGTTCGGTAGATTTGACAAACCAGTTCTACCGAACTGGTGCGAACTGGTAGGAACCCACCTCTGCTGTAGGCATTCTGCTGCCCTGACTGAGCAAGGGACAGAATGATTCTTTTATTTTTCTTTTAGACCGAACAGTTTAAAGTAATCCTTTTTGTTCTTTTAGCATCCTTTAAAAAAAATAAAGATTTTCATTTGGCAATTTTTTATCATCTCTGCATTATCTGTATATACCTTTTCCTAGTAGGCTCTGCTATCCCGTCTCTTCCACAGTATAATTCTCCTTTTTGATTATTTACTAAACTTTATCCGTTAATATATTGGCTTGTTTTGGTGTTGTAATTTCCCCCCTGCATTACAGTTGTTTCCTGTACTTTCACTGCAAACAACTACTGTGCTTTTAGCATCTTTTAAACCAAACCACTGTGAAGCATCAGTTTCAGGATAAATAAATGAATAAAATAAAAATGAGGAGCAGGGAACTAATATTTAGTCTTGTTAGTCCCATTTCCTTTTCCTGCAAACTTCTGAAAGATCTATGCATTAAAATACTGTTTTCAACAAAACTGAAAAAAAGGAATTTGGAAGCAAATTATACACATTTACAGGAAAGTACATTTAGTACTATAATTAATAAGAAAATGCAAGAATATTAAGAAAAGCACCTTTTAAAAAAATCCATGTAATCAAGAAAATGTCCCTTACTCAGGGTCAGATTATTCATCATCATTCACAGATCTGCCCCAAAGGCAAATTCCCCATATAGAAAAGGTATTATTTGCATAAAAGATCACTTACATATCTCATCTTAGAGCCGAGGTGGCGCAGTGGTTAAATGCAGCACTGCAGGCTACTTCAGCTGACTGCAGTTCTGCAGTTCGGCTGTTCAAATCTCACCGGCTCAGGGTTGACTCAGCCTTCCATGCTTCCGAGGTGGGTAAAATGAGGACCCGGATTGTTGTTGGGGGCAATATGCTGACTCTGTAAACCGCTTAGAGGGGGCTGAAAGCCCTATGAAGCGCTATATAAGTCTAACTGCTATTGCTATCTTGCTTGTATTTGTTTTTTCAAGTTTCAACACCCACATCATTTAGTGATAGCACTATAAAATTAAATCAAACTACTATGTTTACCTCCTTTTCATTAATGAAAATTCTTATGAATAACAGCCTGAAGTCCATTTTGCTTCTAAACTGGAAGTAACTCCTTATCAGCAAATTGTTTTTCAGGAAATTCTGGCCAATAGTTCTTTTGAAAAGGCAGACTGGCGGTTTTCCCTGCCTCCTTTTCTTCATCCCTTTCCTTACCCAATTCCATTCTTATAAATGGAAATCTTGACTTCTGCACCCTGCAATAATTGCTTTGTCATGTGATAAACAATGAAACAGCTTAAGGGAGTCATCGGAAAGGGCTGTTCTTTTTTAGTGTAAAATATTTCCTCGCCCTTACAGGAATAGGAAGCTTTCATTCTGATCAGTGATTTTAAAATTACTAGCTTTGCAGCTCATAGTCTCTTCTATGCAGCTGCAGATTTTATGCAATTCTTGTTCTTTTTTTTTTTTAAGTATTACGAAATGTCTCGAGTCAAGAAAGGCAGGGGAGAATGAGCGCTCCAGAAATACAATATACTATTTGAATCTACAAGGACAGAAATTCAGATCTTTGATATTTTTCAAACACGGCTAGCAGCTTGCAACAGTTCTTGTCACTTTGATTTTAACTGAAGTGTGCACACCACTTTTTCCCAACACTTCCTACATGACTAGCTTAATAGCATGATCAAATATTAAATTTCCAGCACATTAACTAATTTTTAAACTACTGTAGCATAGTAGTTTACTACCGTGTTTCCCCGAAAATAAGACAGAGTTTTATTTTCTTTTGCCCCACGAAATATGGCCTTGGGCTTATTATAGGGCAGTGGTTCCCAAACTTGGCAACTTTAAGACTTGTGGACTGCAGAGCTGGCTGGAGAATTCTGGGAGTTGAAGTCCACAAGTCTTAAAGTTGCCAAGTTCGGGAACCACTGTTATAGGGGAAGGGCTTATTGTTTTGGGGTTGCCAGGCAGCTGCTCCCTTGGGAAAGAGCCGGGCAGAGCCTCAGGGGCGAAGCAGCCGCCTGACAAACCCCCTCTCCAGCTGGGCAGAGCACCATTCACTGACCTAGGGGGTATCCCTAAGGCGCCAAGGCACGTGGTGCTCTGCCCGCCCCCCCCCCCAGCTCCCACGGCTTGGCACATTAGGGATGGAGCTCTGCCCGGTGGAGAAGGGGGTTGCGCGAGCGCCTGTTCCGCCCCCAGCAAGCATGCCTCCCAGCATCACCATGCCCTGGCTCAGCTCTCCCTGCAGAGTCAGGCCGCCGTCACCGCCACCGCGCTCCGAGCATAATTTCTTCTCCATCTTCCAAACTCCAAAACTCGGCTGCTGAGTCTTCCACAGCCACTCTGTCCAGAGTTCAATTGAAGCCTGTTGTTCCAGGCATTGTGAAGGGACATCCACAACATCACTTACTTTCTCCAGGATGGAGATATACACCTAGGCATCACCAACCCAGTGGCACCTCATCTGTGGCATATCATATTTTTCATACACAACACACACACAGAGTTTTTTAGAGTTAGAGTTTTATTGATTTGTATGCCGCCCGCTCCCGAAGGACTCCGGGCGGCTTACAATAAAACAAGGGAGGGGGGATAATACAGAAACAACATATTAAAATTTACAACAGTCACAATTTCCGAGGGGCTGGATATTTCGAGAGCCCCCCCGGCCTGCTGGAGCACTTAACGGCTTTGCGGAAGGCCGGGAGGGTAGTAAGGGTCCGAATCTCCATGGGGAGATCGTTCCAGAGGGCTGGAGCTGCAACAGAGAAGGCTCTCCCCCGGGAAGTCACCAGCCGACATTGGCTGGCAGATGGAATCCGGAGGAGGCCTAACCTGTGTGATCTAATCAGTCTATGGGAGGTGATCGGCAGG
This sequence comes from Thamnophis elegans, assembly GCF_009769535.1. Taxonomy (NCBI): domain Eukaryota; kingdom Metazoa; phylum Chordata; class Lepidosauria; order Squamata; family Natricidae; genus Thamnophis; species Thamnophis elegans. Next base: position 3,804,968 of record NC_045550.1, read on the forward strand.
AGGCGGTCACACACACACACACACACACACACACACACACACACACTCACACACAGAGTAATGGGCTTCAGATCTCTCAGCTGAGATATATAACACTTTTATTTTTAAGTATATCCTGTTGCATGCTTGGGGGTGTGCGTCCATATGTGTGTTTATCCTCAGAATTCACATCTCAACACAACTCAGAATCTAGCTTAATGAATACAATCTCCACAACTGCTGATCTACAAAATTTAAATATAGTCAAACCGATGTATATAAATATAGCCCCCAAGCTGTTAACTTTATCAATATGAGATGTCTTAAAAAAAAAAAAAAGCAGAACACATTTGAAAGTACAGGTGATTAATTTGTAATTGTTAACTTAAAACAATGTACTCACCTAATGGAAGACAATGCTATAGGCTGCAAAAAGAGAGAGAGAATAGTTTTAAATGTTATTGCTTTCTCCCATTTAAAATACAAAATTGTTTAAAACTCATTATGCATACCATTAATTATACATGCACATGTTTATCTTCAAGTTAATTAGAAGAAACAGTTAATATGCTTTTTTTTTTAATTTGTGAAACCCAGAGAGAGAAAAAGAACACTTCCCCATGAAATTTGAAACAGTTAAAGGTACTAATTGACAAAGAGATATATATTTGGCTGAACGAACAGCAACATAAATTGACAAAAGAGTTGTTCAAGTAGGGGTTGATCACATGATGAAAAGGGGAAACTGAGATTGCATATACCAACCCCTTTCCTAATGTCACAAAATTGCAGACCACTGGGGCTGAACTTAAAATGGTAAATGTGTTTTATTTACTAATAAACCCAGGAGTTCTCAGTTCAGCTACACTGAGATCTGAAGCGTTTTTGTTGTTTTGTGTTTCAGGTGAAACACATTGTGGTAGGCAATCTTACAGAACAAATAGGGCAAGACTGGTGCATATCTCCCATCTTTTTCTACTCAGGTTGTTTACCAGCATGTTTACTAATCTTTCCAGCATTTTTCACCTCCTCTTGTCTACCACAGCATCTCCCTTTGATATCAAGCATGGCATAGGGCAGGTCAGATGAACATATGAAGATTGGGTTAGGTATACTGCGTGACCTGACAAATGCGCGCACGACAAAAGCGCGGCGACGAAACCGTGGTATGAAAACCATGACATCATCAACGCACCCACAACAGTGTGCCAACAACAGCGCGCCGACGGAAGCGCGATTTAAGTTAAGGTAAGGGTTAGGTTCAGGGTTAGGTTTAGGGTTAGGTTCAGGGTTAGGTTCAGGGTTAGGTTTAGGGTTAGGTTTAGGGTTAGGTTCAGGGTTAGGTTCAGGGTTAGGTTCAGGGTTAGGTTTAGGGTTAGGTTCAGGGTTAGGTTCAGGGTTAGGTTTAGGGTTAGGTTTAGGGTTAGGTTCAGGTTAGGTTCAGGGTTGGGTTCAGGGTTGGGTTCAGGGTTAGGTTTAGGGTTAGGTTCAGGGTTAGGTTCAGGGTTAGGTTCAGGGTTAGGTTTAGGGTTAGGTTTAGAGCACGCTTCTGTCAACGCACTGTTGTCGGTGTGCTTCTGCGCTCATTCGTCGGTGCGATTTAGAACTTGCGGTTTTCTTGCCGCGGTTTCGTCGGACACGCTTTTGTCGAGCGCGCATTTGTAGGTGAACTGGTATACTGATGTGAAGGATGTTCATCTGATATGGCAAACATATATCAGATGATATATGACAACGGCAAACATATATCAGATGATATCAGATGGTCTTTTTAGCAAAACAAAATACAGATTGAAACTCTCTCTTCCACCTACAAGAAAGTAGCTATTAGTCTGTTAGACTGTGTAGGTAGGAAAAAGATTGGAACTCATTTCACTATAAATAGATTTCCATCTGATGCACCGTGGTTTTTGGAATTCTTTTTTTTTCCTAATGACTTCTTTAGATTTTGCTTTTAATTTTTTTTACAACAAATCTGCTTAAGTGAGTTTTTGTACCCAGCCACTGAAGTTGTCTGCTGCAGTCTGTTGATTTCCCAAGCAAGACAAGTCTGATTTCTAATGAAACATAAAATCTAGGCCAAGAATAATTTATCCTATCTGAATCCAAAAGATACCACACCTAATTGCATGCACTAAGATAAGATATATTTGGAATTATGCTTCTCAAAATAAGAGTAAGAGTATGAAAAATAGTGTGGTATGCACAAAAAATCTAATATACAAAGGAAGAGGAAAATCAGCTTTGTTTTGTCCTATGGGACCTACCAGTTTCTTATGTTCTAAAGCAGGAATAGCTATGATGTCTGATCCATGACAGATATTGGCAACGTGGAATTATTTTGCATAAGCAAACTTATACCTTTTTTTAAAAGAATAGCAATAGCAATAGCAGTTAGACTTATATATCGCTTCATAGGGCTTTCAGCCCTCTCTAAGTGCTTTAAAGAGTCAGCATATTGCCCCCAACAACAATCCGGGTCCTCTTTTACCCACCTCGGAAGGATGGAAGTCTGAGTCAATCCTGAGCCGGTGAGATTTGAACCGCCGAACTGCAGAACTGCAGTCAGCTGAAGTAGCCTGCAGTGCTGCATTTAACCACTGCGCCACCTCGGCTCAAAGAATAGATATAGTATTCCCAATAGTGACCATAGTGTACCAGTATTTATAAATAGCTCAAAGCAGCAAACATATCCAACACCAATTTTTCCCACAACAACCACCTATGATGAATAGATTGGGTAGATGAATTATATCAATAATAAACAACTATAAACTTGGTCTAAAAATATAAATTTTCCCCCTTCCAAGATCCCTAGCCCAGTGGTCTCCAACCTTGGCAACTTTAAGACCTGTGGACTTCAACTCCCAGAGTTCCTCAGCCAGCCTAGCTGGCTGAGGAACTCTGGGAGTTAAAGTCCACAGGTCTTAAAGTTGCCAAGGTTGGAGACCACTGCCCTAGCCTACCATGATATAAACAATATACAGGTAGTCCTCGACTTATGACAACAGTTGAGCCCAAAACTTCTGTTGCTAAGCAAGACAGTTAAGTGAAATTTGCCACATTTTACAACCTTACAATTGTTAAGTGAATTGCTTCCCTTATTTAGTTAGTGACATGGTTGTGTTCTGTCCCCCCTTCCCCGCTCGTCAACAAACGGCCAGCAAACAAACTTAAAAGGAACTTTCTTTATCAGTTCTCGGCTCAGACTGGCTTCAAGCCCAAAAATAACATAAATACAGTCTCTGACCAGATACCGGAATGAAAAACAAATCTTTCTTACGGCAACACAAGTTGAACAAAACGAAAGCAAAGCACTTCTTCCAAAGTCTCTAAGAATCAGGATTACGGAAATCAAAGCACTTCTCCAAGTGTATCTTCTTGAATCAGGGTTACAGAAAACAAAGCACTTTTCCAAGTGTATCTTACATCCACGATTGATAATCCATCAATGTTGAACGAACCAAGGAACGTTGACTCCTGCAACCAGGGCGTGGCACCATCCGTCCTTTTATCCCCAGAACACGCCACTCCCCAGCCCCAGCTGCAGTGTTAATCTTGCATCCTGAAAAGACTCACAGAAGACATCTGCTGAGTCACAACAGGTTGTTAAGTGAATCTGGCTTCTCACTGACTGTGCTTGTCAGAAGCTCGCAAAAGATGATCACCTGCCTTAGGGACACAGCAACCATCATGAATACATGCCAGTTGCCAAGCTTCCAAATTTTGATCACATGATCATGGAGATGCTGCAACGGTCATAATTATGATAGATGGTCAAAAGTCACTTTTTTCCACGCCATTGTAACTTTGAATGGTCACTAAACAAATTATTGTACCAGTATATGTGAATTGAGCTATTCACAGATACAACTCTAAATACCCTTTAGAATATAAAAGTCTAAAAAATACCCCTTGTAGTTTTCAAAAGCCATGACCCCTTAATTTCCCTTCATTTCTTAATGCCTTATGAAAAGATCGTGACCCGTCAAAACCGCGTTCCACAAAAGCGCGGTCGACGAAAGCGCGTATGTGACGTCATCACAGCGCGACGAAAAAGATCGAAAAATTGAAATAAAAATTAAATTACAGCAAGCCGATTCACATAAAGGTAAGGGTTAGGTTTAGGGTTAGGGTTAGGGTTAGGTTAAGGGTTAGGGTTAGGTTTAGGTTTAGAGCGTTAGCGTTACGTTTAGCGTTAGGTTAAGGGTTAGCGTTAGGTTTTTCGTTAGGTTAAGGGTTAGGGTTAGGGTTAGATTAAGGGTTAGGTTTAGGGTTAGGTTTAGGGTTAGGTTTGGGGGGGTTAGGGTAAGGTTTTCGCTTTATTTTTACATTTTTCGATCTTTTTAGTCGCGCTGTGATGACGTCACATACGCGCTTTCGTCGACCGCGATTTTGTCGTCCGCGGTTTTGTGGTGGAACCGAAAAGATAGCGATAGACTTATGTACCACTTCAAAGTCCTCTTCACAGAGAGTTGTAAAGCTATGTTTACAGAATCAGCATATTGCCCCCAACAATCTGAATCTTCATTTTACCAACCTTAGAAGGATAGAAGGCTGGGTCAACCTTGTGTCGCTCAGGATCGAACTCCTGGCAGTAGGAATGCAAAGTTAGCTAAAGCAATGGCACCAACCACAAGGCTTTAAAATTTATAGATGAAGCTATCAAAGTCACAGAGTTTATGTTGATTCCAGAATCTGAAGACATGTGATTCTCAAGGATACAAGGAAGATTCCATTTTCACATACCTTACTATGAGCTTACCAATAGTCTCTAAATAACCTCCATGAGACAAAATGATTGACTATACAGATGATATATCTGATTCAGGGTTGTTTGATTTAAAGTTTTAGGAATGTTTGTATGCTGCTCCAAAATGCAGCCTTCGGGATTTATTTGTCCATTTATTTTTCAGGGACATAACATTCTAGATTTTTATCTACCTATGCTAGTAGAAAAACTTCCAAAACATTGTTTGACAGAAAGAACGTTGGTCTTACCTGAGTGTGTCTTTTCAGTAGAAGAGAGGGAGGGGTCACGTGTGGGTATTCTCAAAGCCTGATTGTCCAAAGACTGAGAGAAAACCCACACGTGACCCCTCCCTCTCTTCCACTGGAAAAGCATAAAAGCACATCATTTTCCTTCGTATATCCAGATCTGATTTTGTGTGAGAAAGAGTAGCAAAGGAAAAAATATTTTAATCTAATGTAACCTCTAATTACATTATCCTCCCTTCCTTCCCTTATAACTCCAATAAAATCTGAACAAAACCCACAAGTTTTTAAAATTATGTAATCCTCCTTTTTTTCCTCTTTCTACTGAAAATAGGCCAAGAAATTAAGTCACAGAGGTCTGTGGAATTAGGATGATACCAATCCAAACTCTAAAATAATCTGTAGCAATGCATCTACTTCAGGGGTGGGTTTCTCGCCCCGTTCCAACTGGTTCGGTTGGAACGGGGCCGGCGGCGTCCTCGTGCACGCGCGCAGTGCACGCATGCGTACTAGCGCATGTGCGATGCTCAAGCTGCTCCTGGAGGATCGCGCAGGCGCTGTATGCGTTTTGCGCATGCGTGGAAGTGCAGAACTCATCAAAACCGGATAAGAAACGCAGGCAGGTGGGTGGATCCCTCGGCGTTCCCGGAAGTTACTTACTTCTGGGTTCGCTGACCAACCGGTTCGCGGGGACCGCCGCGAACCGCCTGAAACCCACCCCGATCTACTTTATTATGAGTGTTACAGAATTTATCTATTTTGGAGGTTGTTACTCTGCAGGACACCTGATTCAGTAATTTCAGCTCCATTTGCAGCACACCAAAAGACATGGAGCTAAAGCTCATTTAGCAATCATTCTGTATTATGAAGTTTAACAAACTGAAAATAGTTCCAGTAACTGGTGAATTGAATGAAATTGATTAGCTCTTCCCTTCCTATAATACAACTGCCCTCATTACCTACAGAATTCTCTTAAGTCCCAATGTGCTCTCATTCCTTTGCTAAACCTCTAAGTGACTAACCTTCAATTTGAGAGAAGCAAATGTCCCAGATATACAATTATGAAGGCGATTTCTACAGGCCCAAATCATTTAGGTACACAACCATGTAATTACGGTTGATTGTTATGCAATATATAAAGAGCATTTCTGTAAAAAAAAAACAAACTGCTTAATATCTCAAGTGAAAATAAAATGCAATAGCCCATTTTCAATTCCAATATTTCCATTAACCTTTTAGCAATAGCAATAGCAGTTAGACTTATATACCGCTTCATAGAGCTTTCAGCCCTCTCTAAGCGGTTTACAGAGTCAGCATATCGCCCCCACAGTCTGGGTCCTCATCTCTCCCACCTCGGAAGGATGGAAGGCTGAGTCAACCTTGAGCCGGTGAGGTTAGAACCGCTGAACTGCAGATAGCAGTCAGCTGAAGTGGCCTGCAGTACTGCACTCTAACCACTGCGCCACCTCGGCTCACTAAGTGTTTCCCCCCCCCCCCCCACATACTGTTTCGGAAGCCTGAAATTCCCAGGTTAGCTTTGGAAAGTAGACTAGAAATCCTAGATTTTATTCATGCTCCTTTTATAGCATACAGGAATATAAACCAAATTTCCAGTCCATTATTTATCAGTGCCACAGGTGGTAGATGAGAGCCACTTTAGTATGGTCCTAGCATAGAAACCAGGAGACTGAGTTCTATTCCTGGAGTAGGTATGAAGCCAGTTGGGAAATATTATTCTTTTTTTCCCGATAGAAAATTTGTTTATTTTCCATTTTCATAGCATATAATCACATGTATACAATTACATAGTCAATATCATGTTGTATTAATAAGTAATTACATCAATTCATCTTACCATCACCTACCAAAGGGGAGGAAAAAACCAGTTATTGGCTTTTCTGGTCTCCATACACCATATTTATACCTTATACGACACTTTCTTCCCCCTCTCTCCTCCCCCTTTCTACATCCTGTCTTCCCTCCATCATTTTCTACTCTACTTCCCCTTCCTTTCTCCTTCTCCTCTCTCCCCTTACCACTCCTCCTTATGCACCTCGTCTTCCCCCTTCACCCTCTCTCCTATCCCTCTCTTCCTATCTTTCTTCTCTCCTCTGCTTCCAACTCTTCTACATCCTGTCTTCCCTCCATCATTTTCTACTCTACTTCCCCTTCCTTTCTCCTTCTCCTCTCTTCCCTTACCACTCCTCCTTATACACCTCATCTTCACCCCTCACCCTCTTTCCTGTCCCTCTCTTCCAATCTTTCTTCTCTCCTCTGCTTCCCACTCTTCCTCTCATTCACTTGGTGTATTTCAGCTTCTGAGCAGACTCCCTTTTGTGTTGATGGTATTTATAATTCCATTTCAATATACATAAAAAAGAAAAAATAGCAGTATACATGTACAATCATAATACCTTAAAGTCCAACACCCCTCCTCCAGGGAAATATTATTCTTTGAAGTACAAAAGAAATCACCAATAATGTTGTCTTTTGATCTCTAATTATGCAATTTAGAGTCTTATGAAGATACAGAGTTTTGATATATCAGATAAGAACTGAAAGGTTAGCAATTAGGCTTAAGTGAAATAAGGAAGAAAAGTTATCCCTAATGTATTGATATCAAAACTAGCCTTTGTTTCTAGAATTGGGGAAATATATACAAGCAAATTATTCAGTTTTACAGAAAGATTTGTGTTCATATTGCCTTGGAACAATATAGTAAAAATTACGTTCTATAATCTTACATTATTTGGTTTACATAGACTTACATTAAAATGAGATTTTGCACGTGTAAATTTACACAGTTCTCTTGACTTGCAAGATCTTTTTTCCATCAAAAGTAAGCTCAGCTGTTTAATACATTATCTTGGAGAATTACACATTCTATATAAAGGCCCATATCTTTTCTCCTCTGTGTCCCTTGCTCAAACATACACAGAGGTCAGAAAGAAAGAAAGAAAGGAAGTAATTACTAAACTTCCTGATTCCAAGCAGATGTTTCCTGGAACAGAGTCATGATGACATAAAGAGTAGTTTATGTAGGTAAGATACTTAACCTGGTAAAATGTGGCTACAGTGTTCTATGAGTACTGTGTTCCCTAGATCTTGTATACACACATGGATTTCAGTTCACTACAAATAAATTCTGGAATTTTATAATTATACTTAAAGCTAGCTATTTGCAAATAACCCCAATGCCTCATTAAAGAATTATCTCTCTAGTCTTCAAGTGGGGTGACCACAATTATTCCCTCATAAAAAAAATAAATCCCTCAAGCATCCTCATTCTTCAGAGCCCAAGGTACTTGCAAGCATCAAAGTCTGACCTCATTCAACAGCTTGGGCTTGCGAGGTGACTGCAAATAGAACTGTTGAAGGAAATGTGGCATGTATATGGTTATGGTTGGTTTCTGGTTTATTAAACTTGTATGCCGCCCTATTCCCAGATGGGACTCAGGGCGGCTAACAAACTAATAGGGAAAGAGGGTAACACAACAAAAGCAAAACAAGACAAACAATTACAAAAAACACATTAAAACTCCGCAACAGACGCACCAATTCGAGTGGGGCTGGGAACTCATCAGCCCCAGGCCTGCCGGAACAGCCAGGTCTTAACGGCTTTGCGGAAAGCCAGAAGGGTGGTGGGGGTCCGAATCTCCACAGGGAGATCGTTCCAGAGGGCCGGAGCAGCCACAGAGAAGGCCCTCCCCCGGGGGGTCAACCGTCGACACTGGCTAGCTGATGGAACCCGGAGGAGGCCTAATCTGTGGGATCTAATTGGTCGTAGGGAGGTAAATGGCAGGAGGCGGTCTCTCAAGTACCCAGGTCCGATACCATGTAGGGCTTTAAAAGTAACGACTAGCACCTTGAAACGCACCCGGAGTCCAATAGGCAGCCAGTGAAGCTCATGGAGGATAGGTGTAACGTGGGTGTACTGAGGTGCACCCACGATCGCTCGCACGGCTGCATTCTGGACAAGCTGAAGTCTCTGAATGTTCTTCAAGGGCTGGCCCATGTAGAGCGCATTACAGTAGTCCAGTCTTGAGGTCACGAGGGCGTGAGTGACTGTTCTGAGTGCCTCCCGGTTCAGGTAGGGCCGCAATTGGTGCACCAGGTGAACCTGGGCAAATGTCCCCCTGGTCACAGCTGACAAATGGTGTTCTAAGGTCAGCTGAGGATCCAGGAGGACTCCCAAATTGCGAACCCTGTCTGAGGGGTGTATAATTTCACCCCCCCCCAGCCTGAGAGATGGAACACTCCATGTATATGACATTGGTTGCCTCCCACTAGCAGTGAACACTTGAGCAGCCCTTTAAAGAATAAAATAATCCAATCTGACACAATTTTGCTTTTGCTCAGCATTTTTCCTGTATGTTTGCAAGATCCTCTTGCTTTTTGCTCTGTACTCACCCAGATCTACATATAGCAAAGCAATCAGAACACGACGCAGTAAGTTTTGTTGATCAGCAAGCTTGTTGCAAAACATGGTTATGAGCATGACTAAGAGGGAATGACTGACCCATAGTCACTCAGCTGGCTTTGTGGGAAGGCTAGAACTTGGTTCTTCTCATTCTCCCCACAGCACTCTACCCACTATAGACTATACTATGCTGTCTCTTCTTATTAGGGTTACAGAAGTCTGGAAAGAGGAGAACATGTTCTGCGTGTGGTACTGATAGCCTGCTGCCAATTACCTCCAATAGACCGATTAGATCCCACAGATTAGGCCTCCTCCGAATTCCATCCGCCGGCCAATGCCGACTGGCGACTACCCGGAGGAGAGCCTTCTCTCTGGCTGCTCCGACCCTCTGGAACGAGCTCCCCGTGGAGATTCGAACCCTCACCATCCTCCAGGCCTTCCGCAAAGCCCTTAAAACCTGGCTGTTCCGACAGGCCTGGGGCTAAAGAGCTGTTGCCCCCCGCCTCGAATGGTATGACTGTTGTGTGTTTTTAAATTATGTATTGTTATGTTTCGTCTTTTTATTTCCTGTCTGTATCCCCCCTTCCCTGATTTGAATTGTGAGCCGCCCTGAGTCCCCTTTGGGGAAAAGGGCGGCATATAAATGTAATCAAATCAAATCAAATCAAAATCAAGTATCTTGACTTTTTTGAGTATCTACAAACTATCTCTTCTTGAGCAGTTTTTTCTCCTGGTGCTGAACATTCCCCTAACAAGTTCTAAGTGCAAGTTAACAAGCTCAGCTGTGACCATAATTAGTTAATTAGTACCCTCCCACTAGCTTAACTCTGCCTGAAACTGACAAGACCTCAATGAGCCGAGGTGGCGCAGTGGTTAGGGTGCAGTACTGAAGGCCACTTTAGCTGACTGTTATCTGCAGTTCAGCGGTTCTAATCTCACCGGCTCAAGGTTGACTCAGCCTTCCATCCTTCCGAGTTGGGTAAAATGAGGACCTCCAGACTGTGGGGGCGATATGCTGACTCTGTAAACCGCTTAGAGAGGGCTGAAAGCCCTATGAAGCGGTATATAAGTCTAACTGCTATTGCTATTGCTAATGAGTTATACATTTAAGATGTTTGCCTCTTAACCAGCTCAAGCACTATTGGGGGAAAAAAGCAGCCTTTCTGATTCTAAAAAAAAAATCATCTAAATGTAGATTTAAGTACATGGGGGGGCAGTTTTTCACTATAATTTTTAAGGGTTCCCCCTCCCCTCCAATTATCCCTGTCCTCCTTTGAATTTTCACATTTGGATTCCTTTGAATTCCTGATCCTCCTGAGTTGAAACTTTAAAATCTCTTCCACCTTAAATTCCTCTCCTCCCCCTCCAATATAATAGTGTGGCTTAGCTGCATTAAGTCTCAAAGGAATTATTTCAGGATCAGGAAGGAACTGTGGAAAACTGTATTTCTAGAGTTTCTGAAAACAGCCAGCAAGAGGTCATAAGATTGTGCTTATAATTACCAGAAACAGACAAATAAACACCGCAGCTATCTTCTTAGCCATGTTTATTACTCGTCTCTAGCCTGCCCCACTGTACTCATGGCACTAGTGAACATATAAATCACTTCCAATTGACATTACAGGAATGTCAGCCCTGCAAACCGATCCCATATTCTTGTAACATTAATTATAATAATTATACTAAATGTATAATTTTAATACAGTTTTTAAAAATTGAATTTGTGTAATTTTAATCTGTTAATGTTTTAATCACTTTTACTTGTTTTATAACTTGTCAACCTCCCAGAGTCGCCTTTTGGGGGGTGGGGGAGTGAATAGAAATTTAACAAGTAATAAATATATAATTATAATTATACTCAGATATAATTTTTATTCACTGGCTTATTCAGAAAAAGGTTCACAGAAATAACATGACTGTATATTTTTTTTAAATTGAGAGACAAGAATAAAGCTATAGAAGAGTGATTGAGAAACTTTTCAGCACCAAATGCCCAAACCGGGCAGAGATGGGTTCCTACCAGTTCGCACCTATTCGGTAGAACCGGTTCGTCAAATCTACCGAACCAGTTAGAAGAGGTTCCACCAGTGGACCCGGAAAGCAGGCCACACCTACAGAAGAGCTTCCAAAAATTTTTGAAACCCACCACTGGTGGGTGTGTAATGTCCCGCAGTTATCTACCCATTAATAATGATCTAGTAATATTTCCTTATACATTTTAGGGACCTTTCCTTACATAATTGCTGTTTTCTTTCATACTTTTGGATTTCTAATTTCTGTTTCCGTTAGTTGACAATTGCTAAAACCAATCCCACGTGAAAAAGTATTCAAAGCCTCCTTGATTTTAATTGTCAATTTATTTATTCCTGCACATTGTAATATTTATTCATTTACGCATTTCTGTTTTTCCACTGTTGTGCAAACACAATTCCAGCAGCTGCTAACATGTGTAAAATTAAATATATATTATACTCCCTTTCAAATAGCCAACAAAATATTTCTGGTTTTAATTCCATATCTTTCTTTACAATTGCTTCTAACCACTAACTTCTGAATAGCTACTTGGACCGACCTAAGTACTAATTCTTAATTTCATATCAGGTCACATGGGTGGCAAGCCACTCCCATCCGGTCACATGGGCAGCAAGCCACTCCCGTCCGGTCACATGGGTGGCAAGCCACTCCCATCCGGTCACATGGGCGGCTAGCCACTCCCATCCGGTCACATGGGCAGCAAGCCACTCCCATACGGTCACATGGGAGGCTAGCCACTCCCATCCGGTCACATGGGTGGCAAGCCACTCCCATCTGGCCACATGGGTGACAAGCCATCCCCACAAAGGAGGCCACACCCAGAGTAGGTTCAAACAATTTTTGAAACCCACCACTGAAACCAGGACACACCTGCATGCACAGTGCGTGTGCGTGCCTGGAGCGTCGGAAACCGGAAGAGTAGCTGGCTGGTGTGAATATGCATGCTGATGAGCTGGTCTTTGAGTTTCCAGCACACGCATGCCAAAGACCAGCTGGCCAGTGCACGCATCACTGTTTTTTGGGCAATTTTGGCCATTTTCTGGGCAATTTTCAGGCAGTTTTCCTGCCTGTTTTCAGGCCATTTGGGGGGCATTTTCAGGTCGTTTCTTTGGCAGTTTTCAAGTCAGTTTGGGGCTATTTTCAGGCTGCTTTTTGGTATAAAAATGGCCTGAAAAACAGCCATAAAATGGTTTGAAAGGGGCCTGAAAACTGCCCAAAAAACAGCCTGGGTTTGGCCATATTTTGGGCCATTTTCAGGCCATTTTCCAGCACTCCAGCATCCACAAACACAAGGCACGGCAGAAAGTAGAAAAGCAGGTGGCAATGACGGCAGTGGTGGGTTTCAAAAATTGTTTGAACCTACTCTGTGGGTGTGGCCTCCTTTGTGGGAGTGGCTTGCCGCCCATGTGACTGGATGGAAGTGGCTTGCCGCCCATGTGACCGGATGGGAGTGGCTTGCCGCCCATGTGACCGGATGGGAGTGGCTTGCCGCCCATGTGACTGGATATGAAGATGCCGACGACACTTGTCAGAACCACCTTAAACTACCTCACACACAGCACTGGCATGCATAAGAATAGGATGTAAACTTGTTTTTTAAAAGGCATCTTTGGTTTGCGTTAAAACAACTTCAACACACGCAATGTTCTGATTGCACCACAAACGCAGTAGTCATCCTTACCTTTCACAGAGGCACTGAGTTTTATAAATATGAGCATGATAGTGTAGAATAATCATCTCCAAGGACCAGTGGTGGGTTTCAAAAAATGTTTGGAACCTCTTCTGTAGGTGTGGCCTGCTTTCCGGGTCCACTGGTGGAACCTCTTCTAACCGGTTCGGTAGATTTGACGAACCGGTTCTACCGAATAGGTGCAAACAAGTAGGAACCCACCTTTGGATGATGGGAATGCCCACAAAGAGAGCTCTGTGTGCCACCTCTGGCACTCATGCCATAGATTCGCCATCACAGCTATAGAAGGTATACCCATTGCATTACACAAAAGTCAAAGTCATAGGTTTATGCAACATAATTTACTCCAGTTTTTAAATTTTTGAGGATGTTTTTCCTGGCTTTCTGATTTTGCCAACCGTTTTATTCAACATAAGAGTCACTTGGTCTATATTTGTGTAATGGGTCTCCCAAATCTGGAAGCCACTGATCTTCTCTCACTAAGAAATATTACTCTCTATAATTTCAACAGATATAAAATTTAATATTACACAAAGTTATGTGCTGTCGACCAAACAGGGTATTTTGTGAAAGGGCCCTAAAACTTCCACAAGATGATAATCATGGAGAAAACCAATGGCTAGTCACAAAATAGTTACTCAGGGACATGCAGCAAGTCATAAAATAACAAAGGTATAAGTCATATTTTATAAATAAAAATGAATCATCGCAGAATCAGTTGCTTGCCAAAACTACCTGGAAGCGAAACAACAATCCATAGCAAAAAAATTCATGTGTGTCTCATTTTATTCTTAAAACACAGTTTATAAGATTTTTTCTAGACAAGCAAAGAACTTACCAGTGACAATGTATTACGCAAATAATGGGGAAAGGGAAATGAAAACCCATAATTATCTGTTCCAAATATAAGTACAGGTTGACAACACTGAATTACCTAAGCATCACTAATCCCCCCCCCCCGACTTTCTCTGCCCCCAAAAAACACATTAACAAAATACCTACAAAGACAATTTCACAAATAAAAAAACTGGGAAACCATTAATACCCAATTATTAAATATAGCAGGTTAACTCAGATTTTTTTTTAAAGAAAGCAAATTATTTATTTTGGTGATGCATCAAAGCTATAATGCAAATGCACTGGTAAAGGCATTTCTTTTATGGATCTTTCCCCATATGCATTTCAATCCTGAAATAAATTAATTTTAATTAATTTCATAATTGGGGATCTGTTCATGGTGAAGCTTATCGAGCCCAAGCAAAATGCAACACGTTTAAAGGGAATTTTAAACAGGCAAAATAATAATTGCAACAATTCATTTTGTAGTAATTTTACAACATTACACCAGCTCTTTTTGTTCTTTAGATATAAAAAAGTAATCTGAACAAGATAAATAATGTTTCCCTCTGCACATACAAAAATAAAAAGCTAAAAAAAAGCATTTTCAGTAATGAACCCAAAATGTTACATATATTTAACTAAAAAAGCCCCCGTATCATATTCCAAGCTCACATTGTATAAAAAAGACCATATATTCTTTTAAATATTATAAGAAATATGGTACATTTTTAATAATATTTTCTCCTTTTTCCCTGCTGCACACTCCTGCAATTTTTGCAAGTACGCAAGAGTGATTGTATGAAGAAAGCAATGGCAAGCTGAAATACTGAAATGCATCAAGAAAAGTGCAAGGATTTGTCCAGATAGTTGTCAGGATTCAACATTGACTTAAAGGCATGGGGGGAAAAAGAAATTAAAGACCAGGAGTTATACAAAAGGCACTGAAATTTCTATGAACTTTCTAGGATGTCTTTAAATTTACATTTCCCTTATAGCAGAGGTGGGTTCCTACCAGTTCGCACCTATTCGGTAGAACCGGTTTGTCAAATCTACCAAACCAGTTAGAAGAGGTTCTACCAGTGGACCTAGAAAGCAGGCCACACCTACAGAAGAGGTTCCAAAAAATTTTGAAACCCACCACTGGTGGGTGTGTAATGTCCCGCAGTTATCTACCCATTAATAATGATCTAGTAATATTTCCTTATACATTTTAGGGACCTTTCCTTACATAATTGGTGTTTTCTTTCATACTTTTGAATTTCTGTTTCCGTTAGTTGACAATTGCTAAAACCAATCCCACATGAAAAAGTATTCAAAGCCTTCTTGATTTTAATTGTCAATTTATTTATTCCTGCACATTGTAATATTTATTCATTTACACATCTCTGTTTTTCCACTGTTGTGCAAACACAATTCCAGCAGCTGCTGACATGTGTAAAATTAAATATATATTATACGCCCTTTCAAATAGCCAACAAAATATTTCTGGTTTTAATTCCATATCTTGCTTTACGATTGCTTCTAACCATTAACTTCTGAATAGCTACTTGGACCGACCTAAGTACTAATTCATAATTTCATATCCGGTCACATGGGCGGCAAGCCACTCCCATCCAGTCACATGGGTAGCGAGACACTCCCACAAAGGAGGCCACACCCAGAGTAGGTTCCAACAATTTTTGAAACCCACCACTGCCTTACAGTATCTACTGGTAGAGTCATGAAGCAAATTAAACTAGGCACAGTTGGACTTTTTAGAGATGAAATCTACATGTACATGATTTGAACTAGGAATCGACCGTTCTAAAAATCCAGTGATCCATTATATAAACATATAAGAACTGGCCTGCTTCAGTGCCAAATATTCATTAATTTGAAAGAGTATAAGAACAAAGTCGTATCTAAACTTATAGGCCTGAAGATGGGCTCCAGCACAAGTCTGAACACTCGGAAGAGAAAACCTCTGGTCCCCGTGACCAAACCACATTGGATCCTGCAAGATCATGGTTGTCGTGAGCAGAACCAGGGGTGAAATTCAGCAGGTTCTGACAGGTTCTGGAAAAACGGTAGCAGAAATTTTGAGTAGTTCAGAGAACCAGCAAATACCACCTCTGGCTGGCCCCGGAGTAGGAGGGAATGGGGATTTTTCAGTATCCTTCCACTGCCACGCCTACCAAGCAGTGGTGGGTTTCAAAAATTGTTCGAACCTACTCTGTGGGTGTGGCCTCCTTTGTGGGAGTGGCTTGCCACCCATGTGACCGGATGGGAGTGGCTTGCCGCCCATGTCACCGGATATGAAGATGCCAACGACACTTGTCAGAACCACCTTAAATTACCTCACACACAGCACTGGCATGCATAAGAATAGGATGTAAACTTGTTTTTCAAAAGGCATCTTTGGTTTGTGTTAAAACAACTTCAACACACGCAATGTTCTGATTGCACCACAAATGCAGTAGTCATCCTTACCTTTCACAGAGGCACTGAGTTTTATAAATATGAGCATGATAGTGTAGAATAATCATATCCAAGGACCAGTGGTGGGTTTCAAAATTTTTTGGAACCTCTTCTGTAGGTGTGGCCGGCTTTCCGGGTCCACTGGTGGAACCTCTTCTAACCGGTTCGGTAGATTTGACGAACCGGTGCTACCGAATAGGTACGAACTGGTAGGAACCCACCTCTGCTACCAAGCCACGCCACACCCATTAAGCCACGCCCACAGAATCGGTAGTAAAAAAAATTGAATTTCATTACTGAGAACTATTATTTTGTCCTCGCTATCTGGTAAACAGGATATAAAACAGGATTGTTGTTCACACCCCAGTCTCCAGTGAGATGAGCTAAAGATTATATTAAATACCAAAGCTATATCTTCTGTCTGCATATCCTTTGTTTAATGCAGATAATTCTCCACTTCTGATTGGCACCTTACATTAATAGCACTACAAAGTTCCATGAAACAATTAAAGCTTCTATACTTACATGATAAAATTCCGGAGACATACAAACCAAAGACAAATTCTGGGAGTTTTGAATTTAAAACATACGTTGTATTAACATATACAGTCCTTAAAGTGTTGCATCTTGTAGAGCTATGAGACAAGGGAATGAGGGTCACCAGAAAATGCCTCTTGAGAGTCCTTTTCTAGCAGGCTTGCTAGTTTTATGCAAAGGTATACTAAATATGAAGCAATATATTGGCTCCAGAGCCCTCTATGAAGCCTGAACAGTGTGACGTATTGTTGTTGTTTTAAGCACATTGTATTTCCTTGTGAAAGGGAGATTAATCATGGCTGAAGGCCATACAATTTCTATGCAAAACTATGACTATCCTCTTTGGCACTCCCTCCACAGAGAAGGGGAAAGGCTACGAGGATACAGCCTGTAGATAATTGAAAGAGTAAAAGGATTTACAAGCATCATTCTAGAAAGGAAAGAAGCAATAGGCTGTACTTTTATGCCAATTCAGCTCTACTGGCAGGGAATGGCAAAGGTAACATACAGCCTGCAAAAGTTTTACAAGCTTAAGTGCAGTTTAAGATGTTGATTTAAGAGAGGAAAATCCTTTAACTTTGTGAATGAAAATGTCTGCTTTCATAATGAAATCCAGATTTCAGGAATTATGTAAAAGTCAATAAAATTATGCTTTCCAATTAACAATATGGTTTGATTTTATCTGTCTGCTTATTTCTAGTGAATAATTTATTATAACGTTATAAAGTGTATCATTGTCTTATTTAATATTTAAATTAACATTTAAGTGGCATATTTATTTCTTACCCAAATCTAATTTCAATGACATATTTTATTCATACAGGAAGGGTTCAAATGTGCTTTATCTTTTTTAGAATGTTGTGATATTCTAAAATTTTAAGAAACCCTGAATTAAGACTCTCTACTTGCTGAATCAGATGTTTTCAATAACAAATAATATAACATCTCATTTTCCTCCCTAGCTTTAAAAATTAAAGCTGTCGTCTGTAATATTCTTAACTTGCTATCTGCAAGTTATAAGTTGCAATTAATTTATCTTCTGATGTTTTCATCTCTTTCATATGATTTTCATCTCTGTTATATGATTAAATAAGAATTATTTAATCAATTATGAAACCTCCTTTTGTATTTCAAGATCAGCTATTCATGTTATTTACTACACTACGAATTTTATTTCTACTGCTTCAACTTAATTTGTCATCATATCCATCATGTTCAATTTCTTGATACCTCTAAATAGTCCTAACATTTTTCTGTTGAATTTAAAAAAAAAAAAAACTTACTTGAAGTATATACAAAAATGCCAGAGATATTGATCACTGATTATTATTCTTTTCGATTAGCATATTTATAATCTCATACCATGAACTACTTCTTAATATGCATTAGTGTTTTAAACGAATTCATCACATACGTTATGATGTAAAGGAGATGAAAAATTCTTTTAAAAAAAATTGCAAAATGTATCTTTATTGTTTGTTATATTTATTTTCTGCCTTCTTCAACAAATTATTTCTTCAGTCACAAAAGCTGTTTAAAATGTCTTAATAAAAATATCTTTATTTTGCAAATCATAGATACACCAGGAACATATCAGCACTATTTGAAGCTAAGGATTATTTTCAATTTGTTAGTAAGCAAATCTTACTAATGTTGAATTTCAGTGCAGCCTACTTCCATCGGTGACGTGCAGTCAGGGGAGGCACAGCCTCACCACTGTCAATCATGAAAAGGAAAAAAATCTAAAGGGGAAAAGGTGAGTGCTGAGGTTAGGCTAGCTAGCTGCTGCCACACCGCGACTGACTGCCTGTTTAAAAAAGCCTCTAAAAAGTGCCCTCTACTATGAGGCAGGAGAACAAAATCCAGTCTCGGTATCAAGGCAAGAAAGCCTATTATATTACAGGAGATAGTAAATCAAAAGCAAGGAAGGTAAAAAAAGAGAACCATTTTCATATAATGTAATTTTAAATAACAGATACTGTAGCTCTCCACATTTCCACAGTACTTGCAAAATCTATTTTTTAAAAAAACCAGTCTTGATCATATATGGCCTAACTACTTTCTAAATTGAAAACATTACACGTACATCCCTTATTCAAACACTGCTTTTGGGGGAAAAAAAACTTGAACGGATAAATAAGCCTGTTTTCATGTCAACAGTTAATGTAAGCATCTTTTTATCTGCCATCCCGCTGCCTTCTGAGAAACTTCTGTGAACTCAACATGAATGCTTCCTCCACATGAAATAACACAGCTGTATTCATTTATAAAACAAAAACACCACTGTAGGAAAGTATGCTGCTCTTTCACTTCCTTGGGTTATCAGTGCAACAAAAGGGTCATGTTAAAAATGGAAGGAACACTATCCGGGAAGGTCAAGCATTTGTTGAAATAAATCTCCAGTGCTTTTGTGACATGCTAAACTTTAGGTTTCTGGGAGCATTTTAAAGACATGCTTCAGAAGGCACGTTAGCATAAACAAAGCATCTTTTTCTTGAAATGTTAACACAACCAGGTTTTCTGGAAGGCTCATGGGCTGCTTCAAGGCTGAGCATGATAGCAATAGCAATAGCAATAGCAGTTAGACTTATATACCGCTTCATAGGGCTTTCAGCCCTCTCTAAGTGGTTTACAGAGTCAGCATATCGCCCCCAACAACAATCCGGGTCCTCATTTCACCCACCTCGGAAGGATGGAAGGCTGAGTCAACCTTGAGCCGGTGAGATTAGAACCGCTGAACTGCAGATAACAGTCAGCTGAAGTGGCCTGCAGTACTGCACCCTAAGCACTGCGCCACCTCGGCTCAGGTCATTCGCATGTGTGTGGCCATGTACAGACAACACTTCATTGGGAATCTGCATGTGCATGTCACACACAGATGCACTGAAAGCAATGCAATCTTTCCAAATGATGCAGTGTCTTTAACATTTGGCTGTTATGTTAGCACCAACCTACTTTGTGAATGAAGCACCATTCAAATGCTGGGCACAGTACTACAAAACGTTTTTGAATTATCACAGGATATTAATAGAGATAGCATCGCAAATATGAATATGTTAAATACTATCTTAAAGGTGTTTTAACATTATTCATGCATCAAAATCTTTTTCCTTTCATAAATATATATTTGTAAATTTGTAGTAGTTACTCAAGAATGCACTGACCAAGGGAGTATCCCAAATGTGTCAAGCCACGGGAGCTGGGGGGGGGGGCAGAGCGCCACATGGCTTGGCGCCTTAGGGATACTCCCTAGTTCAATGAATGGTGCTCTGCCCGGCTGGAGAGGGGGTTTGCCGGGTGGCTGCTCGTGAGCATGGTCACCTCATGGCTACTTCGCCCTGAGGCTGTGCCAGGCTCTTCGGGAGCAAGGGAGCAGCTGCCCGGCAACTCCCCCCTCCAGCCAGGCAGAATGCCATCTCCCCACCTAGCGGTATCCCAAAGGTGCCAAACGTGAGTGCCTTTCTTCTATCCCCCAGCTCCCGCAGCTTGGCGCTTTTGGGATACCGCTAGGTCGGTGAACGGTGCTCTGCCTGGCTGGAGGGAGGGTTGTCTTGGGGGCTTATTGGGGGGGGGGGCTTATATTTTTGCCCACCCAAAAAATGTGGCAAGGGTTTAGTTTCAGGACATGTTGTATTTTCGGGGAAACACGGTACTATATTTCTCTCTTTTGCCCCCTCTCTATCCCTCTATCTACCTACCTTTTTTTTAAAAAAATTGCCTCTTCAAAACTTTGGTGCGTCTTATACTCCGGTGCGTCTTATACTCCAAAAATATGGTATCTGATACGCTTCTTCTAATAAGGTTGAGACAGCATCCAGCCCCACCCTTTAGGGCGACCGTTCCATGCCTAGTCCTACGATTTATGAATTTTTGTGGTTGAGTGATTGTACCTGGTTTATTGAATTTCACTTGAGTTACTAAAGCTATTATTTGGATAACACGTTGAGTCTGTCTTCTTTTCTTCACCAGAAACTGGGTGGTATCACTCACAGGGGCGGGATATATAATACATTAATTAATTAGTAATCAGACTCAGTACAATCAGAGCACGGACAGTGTTAACCCATGCATGGATGCCATCCCCACCTTATTAGATGAAGCGTATCAGGTAGATACCAACGCTCTTTTTCTACATATTTTCCATTTCAAGGGTGCAACCAACCGTTCACAGACCTGTGCACAATGTTATCTCTACTTTATAAGCTAGTTATAAACTATTTAAAAGATCAGTCTCCTTTTTTGTATTTGTACTCCAAAACTCTTAGAGATATTTTCTGTTTGCCAATTATTGATCAATAAACTAATCAATATACTATCTAGTTGTTTTACTAGGAACATTTATCACAAAACACATGTAAGTAATCCATGAAATTGATTCTCCAATAAATGTACAAAAATATTATTAAATTACATTTTACATTCAATGATCTCACTTTCCTACTGTAGGTTTTCTGTGTTAAGACCTATATAAATAATAGGCACATGTTTATATCCTTATTAAAACTCCCATCCATAGGAGAAGACAGAGGGTAGGAGTAGGGGAGAAGTAAGGGAAGGAAGAAGGGGAAGGAGAGGAGAAAGGAAGGAATTAGAGAAGGAAGGGAGGGAGAGAAGAAAAGAAAGAGAAAATAAGGTGGTGTCATAACAGGTGTGAAGGATGGTAAATAATACATCACAAATTATACCTTATACCCTTTTAAATGGAATAATAATAATAATATAAGAATGGCAAAGAAAAAGAATAACTATGTGAATGTATACCTATAACTGCATGTAAGAGAATAGATGACAGTAAAAATATAAAGCACAATATAGGTAAATAATACTTGATCATAAGTAGCTAAGTATAAATAAATAAAGAAATGTATATAAAAATGGATAATGAATAATCGAGATGATGAACGTAAGATAGAAATGTATAGAAGGGAAAATACTAACTGCAACGAAACCGATTCGGAACTGCGGTATGATATACGATGGAACATTGTTCCTATGTTGTTTTTAAGTCATGTGGTTATTTTTGTTAATGTGTTTATGTGTTCTGTTGATGTGCTTATGTGTATAAAATAAAATTTAAAAAAATTAAAAAAAACTCCCATCCATAAGATGATTTTCAAGGTTGCCAATATCCTATAAATACCTTGCATTTAATTCCCATGTGAAGTTTTATATGTATATTTTAATTAAAAAAGACCTCCAAAGTATAAATAAATGTGCAGCAAGCTAGGACTGCAGAGCATTTTAGATTCAAAGGATTAAATGATACTTTGGAGTGCATGAAAGCACAAATTTAACACCTTTCTGTAACTCCTTAAACTAAACATATTTTTTTCTCACAATCACGTTTGTTCCCTTCTGCAACTACACCACAATCATCTGAAAAGGTGCATTTGGTTTAATGAGATACTGAAAGGGACTTTTACCAAATCATTCTATTTACCTGCCCCACTGGAAAACTAAGTGCCAGATTTCAGACCGACTTGATTTCCAAAATGGTATTAAGAACTTAAATGGATGTTGTAAAGTTTCCTTTAAAAAATACATACAAGATAAGTGAAACCCAGTACTTTCTTTGGAGTATTCTCATTTGCCCAGGAAAAAAAATATGTCAAAAATAAACAGAACTGTTCCTTTTAGTTAAATAGTTCAAATAAGTAGAAAAGTATTATATGATTTAAAAGTGAATTTACCAAAGGTTTTGTGAACTGAAAGGCTTTAAATGAGGCATTGCAAATCATACAAACTCAAAATTGAAAGAATGGTTTACAATGTATAAACAACAATGTCTAAAATAGCACCGGATGCTTTACGTTTTTAATTAAATCTTAGAAATAAGCTGCTTTATGTTTACAGAACAATGTTTCTCCAAAAATTTGACTACTACTATGAAATGTTCACAGTCCTAGAGTGACAGGGACAGAGCCTTTCAACCAGTAGCATCCCTTTACATTTGCCATACAGGATAACTGATGGAAGCATATGGCATTGTGCCAACAGAAAGGCTTTCCAAGGTCATCAAACCCTTTGTCTTGGGGTTTGTTTTGCCTGATAACAGTCCGTTTCAAGCATTGAGGATGGAGAAAAGCCTAGTTTAACAACATTGGACTTAACAGCCTTGATTCATGAAGAGTAAAATTTAGAATAGAGGATTAATGATGTACGGCCTTGAAGGGCAAAAAAATAAGCCAAAGATTTCAGGAAGCTACACAGATTCCTGCTTCAACTTTTATCAGTCTTGTCTCCTGGAGTAGAAGTGCATTTGAAGCACATTAATAATACAATAGCAGAGTTGGAAGGGACCTTGGAGGTCTTCTAGTCCAACCCCCTGCCTAGGCAGGAAACCCTATACCGTTTCAGACAAATGGCTATCCAACATCTTCTTAAAGATTTCCAGTGTTGGGGCATTCACAACTTCTGGAGGCAACTTCTGTTCCACTGATATAATTGTTCTAACTGTCAGGAAATTTCTCCTTAGTTCTAAGTTTCTTCTCTCCTTGATTAGTTTCCACCCATTGCTTCTTGTTCTACCCTCAGGTGCCTTGGAGAATAGTTTGACTCCCTCTTCTTTGTGGCAACCCCTGAGATATTGGAACACTGCTATCATGTCTCCCCTAGTCCTTCTTCTCATTAAACCTGACATACCCAGTTCCTGCAACCGTTCTTCATGTTTTAGTCTCCAGTCCCCTAATCCTCTTTGTTGCTCTTCTCTTCACTCTTTCTAGAGTCTCCACATCTTTTCTACATCGTGGCGACCAAAACTGAGTGCAGTATTCCAAGTGTGGCCTTACCAAGGCCTTATAAAGTGGTATGAACACTTCACGTGATCTTGATTCTATCCCTCTGTTTATGCAGCCTAGAACTGTGTTGAGTTTTTTGGCAGCTGCTGCACATGGCTGGCTCCTATTTAAATGGTTGTCCACTAGGATTCCAAGATCCCTCTCCCAGTTACTACTATTGAGCAAGGTACCACCTATACTGTACCTGTGCATTTCGTTTTTCTTGCCTAAATGTAGAACCTTGCTTTTTTCACCGTTGAATTTCATTTTATTAGATAATGCCCAATGTTCAAGTTTGTCAAGATCCTTCTGTATCTATATTAGATACAGATATATTATCTGTATTAGAAGAGTGGCCACACAGAATAACACCCACAGTTACAACAATGATGGTCCTATGACAGTATCATCTAGCTAGACCTAGGAAATCTGCTTTCTCTACTTCTATGGCTGTGTTAAGAAACAGCATCCCAAGACCTAACCCTGTTAGCTTTCTGGAAAGCCTTTAAAACCTGGCTTTTCCCACTGGGATTAGGGCTAGCTAATTAACAGAGCTAATTTGCTAAGATTGGACTATAATTATAGGATCTGATCTTAATAGCCTAGATTGATATACATTCCTAGATATAATTTCCACAAATAAATACATTAACTTTTTAATTTTATTACCTTAACCAGGGGTAGTCAACCTTTTTATACCTACCGCCCACTTTTGTATCTGTTAGTAGTAAAATTTTCTAACCGCCCACCGGTTCCACAGTAACGGTGATTCATAAAGTAGAGAAGTACTTTACTTTAAAATTTATAAAGCAAGAGTTATAGCAAACCCCTACCACCCACCATGAAAGCTGGAATGCCCACTAGTGGGTGGTAGGGACCAGGTTGTCTACCACTGCCCTAAACACTTTGTATCATTGGCAAATTGTCTTACTCTTCCTTAAATCTAGATTATATAAACAAATTAAAAGTACACATCCTTGAGTGCTCTACTGGAGTGTTTTTTCCACTTCAAAAATTGCCATTTAATTCTCTTTGTCAGCAAATTATTGATCCATGAAGCACGTGTTGCCTTATTCCACAACTGCCAAGTTTTCTCAAGGATCATTGGGGACAGACTTTGTCAAAAGTTCATTAGAAGTCCAAACAATATGTGTTGGACCTTGCCTATTTGCAATGTTTATTGACATCTTCAAAACTTCTACAATGTGATAATATCAAGAATTTTCAGATGGATACCAGAGGTGGGTTCCTACCAGTTCGCACCTATTCGGTAGAACCGGTTTGTCAAATCTACCAAACCGGTTAGAAGAGGTTCCACCGGTGGACCTGGAAAGCAGGCCACACCTACAGAAGAGGTTCCAAAATTTTTTGAAACCCACCACTGGTCCTTGGATATGATTATTCTACACTATCATGCTCCTATTTATAAAACTCAGTGCCTCTGTGAAAGGTAAGGATGACCACTGCGTTTGTGGTGCAATCAGAACATTGCGTGTGTTAAAGTTGTTTTAACGCAAACCAAAGATGCCTTTTAAAAAACAAGTTTACATCATATTCTTATGCATGCCATTGCTGTGTGTGAGGTAATTTAAGGTGGTTCTGACAAGTGTCGTCGGCATCTTCATATCCGGTCACATGGGCATCAAGCCACTCCCATCCGGTCACATGGGCGGCAATCCACTCCCACAAAGGAGGCCACACCCACAGAGTAGATTCGAACAATTTTTGAAACCCACCACTGGTGGATACCAACTGTATTCAAAAATATATTTATTTTAAAGTTGTTAATTATATATCTCATTTCATTTCTTGATATCTCTATTGATCACAATTATTTTCATTCAATTCCTAGAAAAAAGCATTTCTGTGAAATTTCTCTGCCTTCTTTTAGCATATCTGTTATCCAACAAGAGTAACTTTTGTGTTCCAAATATGTCATATTATTTGTCATAATGTTTCCTTGCAACCTGGACTTGATCCTTTAAAAAAACTAAACAATTCTTTTAACTTCTTTAAAAGTCAAACATAATTGCAGTGGACATTTTTTTTTTAGAATTGCCCACTTTATAAGCATCTTGAACAATGGAATTATGGACACAGTTTTCAGTTGATTATATCAATTATTATTATTTAAGGCATAATCTTTAAGTTGGTGGTGTTCATGTCCAAAACACAAAATCACCAGTCTTTTCTAGACACCACTTTGATTTTATTTTTAATTTGAAGAATCACTTTGAGTCTTTTGATTAGTTTCAAAATTCTACCCGAATGGTTGGAACAGCTATCCAGATTTTAAGGCATTTTGAGCTCGGAATATTTCAGATTCAAAACAGCTTGGACTCCCCTAGTAATATTTACTGTAACCTGCATATGGCATTCAGAAGAACGACATGAATTAATTCGTTAGAGATATTGTTACACAGTATCTGTGCCAGGGGTGGGTTTCAACCGGTTCGCGGCGGTCCCCGCGAACCGGTTGGTCAGCGAACCCGGAAGTAAGTAACTTCCGGGAACGGCGAAGGGCCCACCCGTCCGCCCGCGCTCCTTACCCAGTTTTGATGAGTTCTGCGCTTCCACGCATGCGCAGGATGCATACAGTGCCTACGTGATCCTCCAGGAGCAGCTGGAGCATCGCACAGATGCTAGTACGCATGCGTGCACTGCACGCGTGCACGAGGACGCCGCCAGCCCCGTTCCAACCGAACCGGTTGGAACGGGGCGAGAAACCCACCCCTGATCTGTGCCAAATTAATAGTATATTTTATGGCATTACACAATATGTTAAAGGATCTACTATCATAACAATAAGATTGTTTTAAAAAAGATGAATACAATTATGGTAATCCAAAGTATATAAATGAATGGATGTAAGAGCACAATTTCCATTTTCCTTAAAATCCCATTAACTATTCCATTAATTAAGTTCTAAGGATATGTTAGTGATAATTTTAAAGAATATCTAAAAAAATATGTCTTGTCTACGGACTTACTTTTTAGACAGAAATGTGTTCTACTGCCTGTCAACAATCCATTGTAGACCTTGATTTACAACCTACATTTAGTGACCAGTAGAAAGTGATTTTTGCAGCATCCCTGTGATCATGTGATCAAAATTTGGACACTTGGCAATTGGCTTGGCATGCACTTATGATAGTTGCAGTGTTGTGGAGTCATGGGATCACTTTAAAGAGCCGAGGTGGCACAGTGGTTAAATGCAGCACTGCAGGGCTACTTCAGCAGACTGCAGTTCTGCAGTTCAGCGGTTCTAATCTCACCGGCTCAAGGTTGACTCAGCCTTCCATCCTTCCGAGGTGGGTAAAATGAGGACCCAGATTGTGGGGGCGATATGCTGACTCTGTAAACCGCTTACAGAGGGCTGAAAGCCCTATGAAGTGGTATATAAGTCTAACTGCTATTGCTATTGCTGTGACCTTCTGATAAGTAAAATTTCGCTTTTCAACCATGTTATTGACAATTGCAGTAATCCACTTAGTAACTGTAGCAAGAAAGGTCATAAATCAGGGCAGAAGTCATTTAACAACTTGCTTAGCAACAGAAAGTTTGGTCTCAATTGTGATTGTAAGTCAAGCATCACCTGTAATGTATAAAGACTGCATAAAACACAACACTGAATATCGGTAAAATTTCAGACAATAACATAACACGACACTTCAATCAATGCAACAGAAATTGCATTATATTATTTTTGTTTATATTGTTTTGCATATCACAATCTGAATTGCCTCATTTTCAAGCATTTCTAGTGTCTATTTCTTAAAATCTGCTTCCTATTAGAATTTTGCAAGATCCAGTTTTAACAAGCACAGTACATATCAGCAATATGAAAAACTGTGAAGAATTCAAAACCCTTCATTTTCTCTCTCTCTCTCTCTTTCAAGTTAGTGGTTGCCTATGGATACATAATTCTTTAGACAAAAGCTTTCCTACCAGAAAATCAGAGACAAAATTTGTTTTGTATGTTAAAATAGGTTATCACACAGGAATATGTCCAGTGTTATTAATAACACATAATATACTGCATGTAGGCTAACATACACCTAAATTCAAAAACAAAATAGTTTAATACTTGGAAAGCATAGAAAAGCCAATTTACACAATGAATCAAATGTCAAAATTCTTGTCAACATATTATGCAATATGTTCTCCAATAAAAAATACTACCTTTCTATAGAAATGAAGTATCATTTTTCCTTGACCTAATAACTTCATACATATTAATTTGAAAGCAAGTATTCCCCAGTGCATATGTCTTTAGACTCTTCTGAAATATCTCATAGAACATTATCTCATATCATAATAACAGGTTTACTATTACTATACTATAGTCATTTACAGCTTTAATTATATATGCTGATGAATCTGTTCATTGAAATATCTTATGTCTAATGATCCATTTTCTACTTTATTAACAATAATAACTTGGGCTGAAAAACTACAGAGTGAATATGTAATGTATGTGTTAATTTACAGAAAGAGTATTCTTAAATTAGATATAACAAATCCAGAATTAAGATAGCAAAGCCTTGAAGTAAATGGTGTTTCCTTTAAATTCAGTGACACACCTTTTTACTAAATACACTGCCACTACTAAGCATATTTTATTATTTTTCTTTAAATGTTTTTCTTTAAATGTAATTCTAATTCTAATTTTCAGTCAACTGAAATATGGCAATAAAAAAGAATATGGTATTGCCTGCTTTAAAAGTAACTCAGTTTCCCCATATAACAGGAGACAGAATATTTAACTGTAAAACAATAGACAATTAAACCTGCAACTCATTCTCGTCTCAAATCTTCCAGCTTCGTTGTATTACTGTGATAATCAGATGGACTCAAAAATAGTAGCAAGAGAAAAGACTACGTAATTGGTTATCTTCTATATTATGTTGCGACCTTGAGATAGCCTACTAAAAGTATTGTTCTAATTTGCCTTTCTTATGGGTGACACAGCTTTTCTATGAGCTGAAGACTGTAGAACAGAGGATTCCTTTCCTGGACAAAGAGGAACCATATTGTCTGAGTTAAACTAAACAATTTGTATTATGTTTTGTTGCTGTTATTTTAAATTAGTACACCATCTAAAATTATCCTTATCTGTGATTCTATTTTCATCCTCTATGGTTGTGGATGTTGTAATAAACTCGTGGTTTATAATAAAATACTGCAACATTATTTTTCAATGTCTAAACACTGCCCCAGTTATTTCAGACCCAATAAATTCTCATTTCTCTGGTTTAGCATACTGAAAAAACTTTATTTCAAGGAAAGAATAAAACCAGCTAAATCAATGGAAAATTTTATCAAGCACAGTTCCACGTAATGACTTAAATCCAAAAGATGACAGACATCTTTCTCTTATTTGCTATTAAATGCATATTGTTTAAAAGATACGAAAATGCTCCTCAATTTTTTATCACAGATATTTCAATATTGGCAAAAGTATTCAAAATTATTGTAAAATGTAAATACGAACTGTAGAATGTTACCTATTGTTTTCACATTATCAGAAAGGATTGAGAGACTTCCCAGATTTTATATATATATATTTATCAGCACAAACACACACACACACACACACACACACACACACACACACACACACACATATATATATATATATATATATATATATGCTTAAAGACGCTTAAGACGTCTTAGCTTAATGACTAAGACGTCTCCCTAATATGTAATATAGCCCACGTTCGAATCCCAGTACGGGTATGGCTAGCTGATGAGAGCTAAATAGCTTGAAATAGATCTATACTAGTCTCCCTTTATTTATTTATCAGCACAAATAAAAAACACAAATGTAACAAAGGCAACAGTAAAAATATTGGGCTTCTGTCTGGATGGTCTCTTATGACGAGCTGATAGACAGAGAAAGGAAGCAGCAGGCTTCCTCCCATATTTGGGGCATACCAGGGGTTGTGACACTAAATACACACACAGACACAGACACAGACACATAGATAGATGATAGATAGATAGATAGATAGATAGATAGATAGATAGATAGATAGACAGACAGACAGACAGACAGACAGACAGACAGACAGACAGACAGACAGACAGACATGTGTGTGTGTGTGTTCCATCAGATCTGGAAGGAAGGAAGAACATGCTAGAGGTCCCATTCTTTACACAGTATCATATTATGAAACCTAGAAACAGAACCTTTTATACCATGATGCCTACACTTTGGATCATTAGAGATTAAATTAGCTCATGATCATGACAATGAGATGAGCAGCCATAACAATTTAACTGAATAAATATTTAGTTTTCACATCTTTCCAGCAGGATTGTACTTCTGCAAAGGAAAAGTGGAACAGGATCCAAATTATATAATCAAGTTTTATAATAAAACATTTTGGACATTTGCCAAAAAAAATAGCAAATCTTCATTAATTAAAAAAAATCTTGTCTGGTGCAAAATAACCAGTTTCACTCATGAAGGTTCAAATTAATTTACTGGCTTTTGCTAAAAAAAAGCCTATCTATCTATAATGGTCAGAACCTGGTTAGGTTCAATCAGGTTAGGGTCATTAAGGTTAACAGCAATCAAAGGATTTGAACTTAGTACATTTGTGGCTACATAACGATTCTAAACCGATCCATCTTTTTACTCCTCCCCTAGCTCTGCCGGTCCTCCTTCTACATTCTGTCTTGAAGGCCTACACAATTTTAAAATGGCACAGGTAATATCATTGATCTGATAAAAGTGTAGAAACTGATATACATTCTGATCAGAAGAATGTAAAATTGGAAAGTATAAACACCCTACATACAGTATCTGTCTAATTTCCTGTTAACACAGAATTTCCCATGCAATTTTTTCTTACATTCTTTCTAAAATTTTATTTAGAGTAGCTTTTCAAAACCAATTAATGTCCTGTTTATCCATAAATAATTATAAAAATAGATACAAAGACAAAATATATGTTAAAGATTAAATTGATTATCGATGCAAGATGTTTTTGTATATTGTTTAATTTCA
This sequence comes from Thamnophis elegans, assembly GCF_009769535.1. Classification (NCBI taxonomy): domain Eukaryota; kingdom Metazoa; phylum Chordata; class Lepidosauria; order Squamata; family Natricidae; genus Thamnophis; species Thamnophis elegans. The sequence continues at coordinate 3,835,714 of NC_045550.1, forward strand.
GTGAGTTAAACGGCACCAGACCACACAGAAAAAAAATCTGATTAATTCTACATCAATTAGCCTTTCCTAAAAGCAGCTCTGTGGTCATTCTGTTTTATCATGCACTTTTAAAAAGTAGATGTCAGTCAATACTGGTTTCATTTCAATCCAAAGAGAAAACCAGGGTATTCATCCAAGCTTTTGAAACATTGATTTGGTTCACCCCTGGTTTCTTAATTACAGTATAAGAATAAGAAAAAACTCTCAATACAGAAAAATATTTCAATAAATAAAGGACAAAAGCCGAGTTTTGGAGTTTGGAAGCCGGAGAAGAAATTATGCTTGTGGGGGCGGAACAGGCGCTCGTGCAACCCCCCTATCCAGCCGGGCAGAGCTCCATGCACTGACCTAGGAGGGTACCCCGAATGTGCCAAGCCATGGGAGCTGGGGAGTGGGTAGAGCGCCACGTGCCTTGGTGCCTTAGAGATACCCCCTAAGTCAGTGAATGGCGCTCTGCCTGGCTGGAGAGGGGGTTTGCCGGGCGGTTGCTGCTTTGCCCCTGAGGCTCTGCAATTCACAAGGGAGCAGCTGCCTGACAACCCCAAAACAATAAGCCCTCCCCCTATAATAAGCCCAAGGCCATATTTTGTGGGGCAAAAGAAAATAAGACGCTGTCTTATTTTTGGGGAAACATAGTGTATATATGTGTGTGTGTGTCTATGTATGTATGTATGTATGTATGTATGTATGTATGTATGTATGTATGTTCTGACCCCCCTCGTCCTACACCAAAGCACGCCAAGACCAAGGTACTGCAAAGATTTATTAACACACATACAGGACCTTGGCAGCAATCCAGCACAGACTAACCTTGGCAGCAATCCAGCCTGCCAAGCTAGCCAAGAGAGTTCTCCAACTTTAACGAATAAGTTGACTCCTGCAAAGGGCATGTGCACAATCATTCCTTTTATAGTCTTGAGAGGAACCTAATTACCACCAGCTGAGTGCAATTATCTCCTGTAACTGCGTAACTGCTCCTTACGCCTATTAGCTCTTCGTTGCCGGGCATTCAGGAACAATTCCCTTGGCTCCTCCCCACTGCTCCAATGCATGATGTCGGGATCACACTCCCTTGTCTCCTCCCCACTGGTCCAAGGCTCAGGCGCTTCCTGGTGGCCAACCAGCCTTTCTGCACCCTGCTCGGAGTCGGCACCCTGTCCAGGGTCCTCCACCTCCTCCAGAGCCAACTCATAGGGCCCCTTGCTGTTGGAGTCTGGTTGCAGCTCCAACGGCTCCTGCTGGGCCACAACATACATACATACATACATACATACATACATACATACATACATACAAAATAATATTATAATATTTTATTATAATATAGCCATAGTTACTCAAAAACAAATCCCAAAGTTTGCAACTTTATTCAACATAACATTAAAGTTTAAATTTCTTTAATATTAACAGTTTTGCTCATCAGTGTACAATCTGCAATATTTTAGCATCTTAAAAAATGTTCCAAAAATAATCCAACAACCCTGAAGACCAAATCATAGATTCCTTTTTTTTTTAATAATGTCACCAAAAAATCTGAACCCATCCTTTCAGATACATCCTTGGGTTTCAAAAAACTCTCTTTTTTTTTTTTGGATGAATTAATTTTAAATCCAATGAAAGTAATGTAGTATTCTTCAAATAATGCAACCAGTGATGTTGCTTTATCAGATATTCCAATTCATTAGTCGATGCATAATAAATCTCAATATCAATTTTGAAAAAAATATTTAATTTTTTTCATGCTATTTTTTTCATGCTATGATTTACAATTTCATGTAACTTCTTCCTCTCCTTGAAATATAGAGATACATAACATGTATATTCCTAATGCAGATTTACTGGAAATCTCCAAACTTCAGAAAATACCAATCAAAAAAACAAATGCGTTCAAACTTCGAGAGGCAATATCACAAAATAAAAGATCTCCTTTCCTTGACGTTTAAAGATGTTCTTTGTTTTCTAAATTCTTTTGTAAAAGTTTGAAATTTCTTTGTAGAATAGCTGAACTTATATACTGGAAAAGATGCATGGTATTCTTGCCCACCTATTTTATTGCTTCCAGCTCACAAGATTAGTGATCCAATCAAATATAGCAATAGCAATAGCAGTTAGACTTATATACCGCTTCATAGGGCTTTCAGCCCTCTCTAAGCGGTTTACAGAGTCAGCATATCGCCCCCACAGTCTGGGTCCTCATTTCACCCACCTCTGAAGGATGGAAGGCTGAGTCAATCTTGAGCCGGTGAGATTAGAACCGCTGAACTGCAGATAACAGTCAGCTGAAGTGGCCTGCAGTACTGCACCCTAACCACTGCGCCACCTCACGTGAGTATTAACAAATTGTATATTATCATCTTGTGGTGTTTTTTTTTTTCATTCTCATAAATCTAAAGCTGTATATTCTATGGGCACACAATCTTTCTCAGTAAATTTACTGACAAGCGATTCTTTTCTGCATTTTTCCTAATACCTTGAATCCTTAAAATGTTCCTTCTGTTTTCTGCTAGGAACATTGGTCAAATCCAATTTCATGTTTATAATACTTTGTAAATTGTTCCAATATCTCTCATTTTTACTGCAGTGTCATAAGACTTGCTAGCAATCTGAAATCTGTTTAGTCATACCCTTGAACTGGTTTTTTTTAAATAAACCAGACATGCCTTCAAAGTTTTTATTCTTATTGATTTATTCTAATTTTAATTCCTGTTTAATTTGTTCCACTTCACATTGTATTGTTATATTAGATCAATATCCAATTTCAGTGAGAATGGTGTTTGGATTTTAATTGTACTGTACTTTCTGGAGATCCTCCTGTTTCTAATTCTAATTCTTTTGTTACTGGAAGAGGTGCGGCTTCAACTCTCTTAGATGCGCAGGAATGCATGAATGTAGTGCACACTATACTATATGAGCACTGTGTTCTACAAGTGAAATAAATTCTCTATAGAGATCTTATGTTTAGACATGCCCTTGCTACAGGTAATATATCTTCATGGCAAGGAAATTGCAGTTTTACACAGACTGATTCAGAGCCTGTATATTATAATACCGTGATGGTGAATAGCAGTAGCAATAGCAGTTAGACTTATATACCGCTTCATAGGGCTTTCAGCCCTCTCTAAGCGGTTTACAGAGTCAGCATATCGCCCCCACAGTCTGGGTCCTCATTTCACCCACCTCGGAAGGATGGAAGGCTGAGTCAACCTTGAGCCGGTGAGATTTGAACAGCCGAACTGCAGCTAACAGTCAGCTGAAGTGGCCTGCAGTACTGCACTCTAACCACTGCGTCACCTTGGCTCCTTGAATTGTGGCACGCGTGCCAAAGGTGCACGCAGAGCCCTCTCTGTTGGGCATCTGCGCCATCGCCCATGTCAGGCAGCTGGTTGTTAAGTTTCCGAAGTGCGCATGCATGCTGGCCAGCTGGTTGTCAGGTTTCCGGTGCTCTGGTGTACACATGTGTGCGCATGAGCACCTTCCATGTTTGGGCACTCTTTGCCTAAATGGTTCGCCAATACTGCTCTAATATATTATATTATCCTATCTATATATATAGATATCAGAGGTGGGTTCCTACCAGTTCGCACCAGTTCGGTAGAACCGGTTCGTCAAATCTACCGAACCGGTTAGAAGAGGTTCCACCAGTGGACTCAGAAAGCAGGCCACACCTACAGAAGAGGTTCCGAAATTTTTTGAAACCTACCGCTGACACACACACACACACACACACACACACACAGACTCATGCAGAGAGACAAAGAGAAAGAGAAAGAAAGGAAGAAAGAAAAAAAGAAAAGAAAGAAGAAAAGAAAGAAAAAGTGAAAGAGAGATGAAAGAAAAAAAGGAAAAAGGGACAGAGAGACAAAAGGAAGGAAAGAAAGAGAGAGAGAGAGAGAGAGAGAGAGAGAGAACACATGGCCAGCAAGCCACTCCCACCAGGTCACATGGCTGACAAGCCACTCCCACAAAGGAGGCTACACCCACAGAGTAGGTTCGAAAAAATTTTGAAACCCACCACTGATAGATATGCACAAGTATGTACATATATACTTTGGCAATTCAGTCATTGAGAAAATTGGAGAACACACATATTGTAACAAATGCATTAAAGGACTGATATCAGTTATATTTATTAAGTGTAAGCTGTATTTGTACCTACAATCACTTTAAATTCTGATATATGCACATATTTATATGATAACGTTGGGACTCAAAATATGCAAAATTCAGTAGGACATATAACATCAATTAAAATAAATTATGTATCGAGGCTGCAAAAAAATATCAAGGGCAGAACTTTATCTTAAATATATTTTGCATTTGAATACAGCATTAGCATTAAAAGAGATTCATGTTTGTTTCAAGTATGAATTGGTTTGCACTATTTAGAAAGTGGGAGTATTTCATTAAATTTAAAACATAATGTAATTGTTTTTCCTGATGGTACAGATTCAGATGTTTGGCTATTTAGTCTAACTAGTTAAAATAATTAAGAAACCGATTACAGTTTGACTGATACCCTTAGCCTCAAGCCATAACAAGTCCACGTTTAACCTAGAAATTAGTTTTCTTGGAAATAAGAGTGTGGATTCTTTTCCTCTATAAATGTAACACGATTGGAATTTATAATAGCCATAAAATATATGAGATATTCAGTAACAAACCTCTATAAATCAACCAAGTTGATATTTTATAGAAATAATAATAAGGAAACTGGTTTTGTAAAAAGAAATCAGTTTATACAATATTGGCATTAAAGCAAAATGCAGTTAGTATAACAACACTGGCCGTTATTATAAACAGAAAATAAAACACATGCTTTAAAATAGTATCTTTCATTTATGAAAACATAAAAAGGCAGCTAACTTTAATCTAGCCTTGCAGAATTTTTGAAATCAATAGGAGAACTGTGACCAAAGAACAATGGTTTGTTCACCACAAACGAAATCTTTCACATTTAGCTACAAATGATCCTCAAAAGGCCCTTTGTGTACCACCGAAACAAGATGCAGGCAGATGCAAAAAGCCATATTCCCCACAGAACATACTTTATACTCTGTATAAGAATCTGCAAGCAAGCTGCCTTGTGTCAATATGAAACCCCTGGGGGCAATGAATATAACAGCCCTGTAATCAAATATACGCAGGGGGCAACTATTTATTTTTCAAACACATTCTATTAAGTAACACCCATCAGGGTTAAACTAGATGTGACATTTAGACTGCAATCCTACAAAGAACTTTCCTTACAATAAGTCCCGTTCAACAACCAAGAGGCATTTCTGAGCAGACTCAGACATTTCTCTTCTTTTAACATGGAGGCTTTTAAAAAAGTGTTGGAATATATTTTAGGAATAGGTAAAGATAATTTGGATTGCAGTGCTTAGATCAAAAGGGATTGTAAACTTTTCATTCCCCAGTTCTAAAATAAGTATATCTGAAGGTGATACTTTTTTAAAAAAATTGAAATGGTTTTCCTCCCTAGGACAATGTCCATTTTAGATTTAGATTTAGATTTAAAGTTTATTTATACGCCGCCCTTTTCCCTGGGGGGACTCAGGGCGGCTTACAACTTAAAAAGGGGGGGGGAGACAAACTTTTAACATATAAGACAAATACATAATTAAAACACAACATTCATACTATTCGGGCGGGTTGTAGTCTTAACCCCAGGCCTGACGGGATAGCCAGGTTCTGAGGGCTGTGCGGAAGGTCTGGAGGGTGGTGAGGGTACAAATTTCCACGGGGAGATCGTTCCATAGGGTCAGAGCTACCACCGAGAAGGCTCTCCTCCGCGTAGTTGCCAGTCGACATTGACCGGCAGATGGGACTCGGAGGAGGCCTAACCGGTGAGATCTAATAGGTCGTGTGGAGGTAATTGGCAGTAGGCGGTCTCTCAAGTATCCAGATCCACTACCATGGAGGGCTTTATGGGTGGCAAGTAGCACCTTGATTTTGGATACCAGAATTCTTTCAAAATCACAGCAGTAGAAAAATGGTTTCACGTTGCCCGCCTATTGCCATTCCAGCAAAGAACCAGTGAGTTGTTTATATATTTTAACAAATGCAATTCAATGCAAGGCCATGTTTTAGTTCAGGACTATTATTAATTATGTGTGTATCCTCCAGCTGTAGGCAGTATATCGTTAAAAGTGTAAAGCATGTGTTAACTGTCATCATAATTCATGCTTACGTGCACTGAATGCATCCCTATTGGAATCCATTAGACATGTCTCTTTTAATACCAATGGTATTAAGCACATTTCTAACATTCGGTTCCACCACAAAACCGCGGAGGACAAAATTGCGCTCGACGAAAGCGCGCATTTGACGTCATCACAGCGCGACGAAAACATCGCGCTGTGATCGAAAAATGTAAAAATAAAGCGAAAACCTTACCCTAACCCCCCCAAACCTAACCCTAAACCTAACCCTTAACCTATCCCTAAATCTAACCCTAAACCTAACTGTTAACGTAACGCTAAACCTAATGCTAACCCTTAAGCTAACGCTAAACGTAACGCTCTAAACCTAACCCTAACCCTTAACCTAACCCTAACCCTAAACCTAATCCTTACCTTTATGTGAATCGGCTTGCTTTAATTTTAATTTTATTTCAATTTTTAATTTTTTTCGTCGTGCTGTGATGACGTCAAATGCGCGCTTTCGTCGAGCGCGATTTTGTCCTCCGCAGTTTTGAGGGGTCACGCTAACATTCAACCCACTGGAGTTGACACTTTGTTTGTTTGTTTGTTTTATTGAGCTTGTATGCCGCCCACTCCCGAAGGACTCCGGGTGGCTTACAATAAAACAAGGGAGGGGGATAATACACAAAACAACATATTAAAATATACAACAGTCACAATTTCCGAGGGGCTGGATATTTCGAAAGCCCCCCGGCCTGCTGGAGCAGCCAGGACTTAACGGCTTTGCGGAAGGCCGGGAGGGTAGTAAGGGTCCGGATCTCCACGGGGAGATCGTTCCAGAGGGCTGGAGCTGCAACAGAGAAGGCTCTCCCCCGGTACTCATAAGGTAAAGCTCTTATCTCCTACCAGATCCCCACCTCTCTCATTTTTAGTGTTTATTATTATTTTTTAATCAGCTAGAACAGGGGTGTCAAACTTGTGGTCCATGGGCTTAAAGTGGCAATATGACACTTGACGACAATGTGATGACGAGAGTTTCACACACACACACACACACATGAGCTAGGAGGTTGACCTGCTGCAAAAGTACCAGCGTACAGTTCTAGAAACTATTTTATTTCCTTGTGGATTCACTTGAGCTTTGGAGCTATTCCAAAATATTCTAAATGAGTGACTACATCCCAGTGCTTTATTTTGATCTATGTGTAGAACAGTGGTGGGTTTCAATTTTTTTTTGAACCTACTCTGTGGGTGTGGCCTCCTTTGTGGGAGTGGCTTGCCGGCCATGTGACCTGGTGGGAGTGGCTTGCCGGCCATGTCTCTCTTTCTCTCTCTCTCTCTCTCTCTCTCTCTCTCTCTCTCTCCTTCCTTCCTTTTGTCTCTCTGTCCCTTTTTTCTTTTTTCTTTCATCTCTCTCTCACTTTTTCTTTTTTTCTTTTTTCTTTATTTCTTTCTTCCTTTCTTTCTCTTTCTCTCTGTGTGAGTGTGTGTGCGTGTGTGTGTGTGTGTGTGTGTCTGTGTTTGTGTGTGTAGAGTTTCCCCCTCTTAAAAAGGAAATCTGGAGAGTTAGAAAGGAGAAGCATGTTGATTGGGGTATGAATGATTGCGAAAAGGTTCCTTTGTCAAAGGATGACAATATCCCCTCTAGATTTGAGCCGAGGTGGCGCAGTGGTTAAATGCAGCACTGCAGGCTACTTCAGCTGACTGCAGTTCTGCAGTTCGGCTGTTCAAATCTCACCGGCTCAGGGTTGACTCAGCCTTCCATCCTTCCGAGGTGGGTGAAATGAGGACCCGGATTGTTGTTGGGGGCGATATGCTGACTCTGTAAACCGCTTAGAGAGGGCTGAAAGCCCTATGAAGCGGTATATAAGTCTAACTGCTATTGCTATTGCTATTTTATTCCAGCAGAAGCATAACATTAAAAAGAGGAATTTGGTAATTACAGATGAGGGAGTTGCAGATTCCATATTTAGGTAGACTTCTACCATTAGGTATACTTCGACCATAAAAGAAAAAGTGATAAGAATAATTTTAGACTAGGCGAGCATTTGTATTGCTCTGAATGCATTGAAGATGATATCTAATCAAGTAATCAAACATCTGCAAGAAAACAAACAAGCTCAGGGAGTCTTTCTCCGTAGCCGCTCCGGCCCTGTGGAATGATCTCCCTGCAGAGATCCGGACCCTTCCCACTCTCTCGGCCTTCCGTAAGGCCACTAAAACCTGGCTGTTCCGGCAGGCCTGGGGCTGTTGACCCCAAAATATGGTCCAGCCCCATTTAGAACGGAGTGCATGGTGTGTTTTTAAATCTATCTTTTCTTTCTTCTACTCCTTTTGATTTATTTGTATTGTTAGCCGCCCGGAGTCCTACAGGATTGAGCGGCATACAAATATTATTAAACTTTGAAACTAAACATAGGCTACAATTATGAGAGCCTGAGCTATTAACCTGCTAACAAACTATTAAGAGCTTTTGTAAGTCATGAACTTGCTTTTAATCAGGACTACTTTATCGCAATTACTTTTTCTATGCTTTTGGTTTATATAGCCATTGTTAAGATGGCATTCGTTAACACCTACTTTGACACTTCTCAGAAGAAGCTAAACAGGCTGACCATAAACGCTTCAGTTATGGGAAGTGTTAGTCTAGCCAGGAGATTGTGCTTTTGCAACTGTACTGAAGAATTTTGCAAATGGGCCCATTACTGGAACAAGCAAAGGTAACATGTCATTTTGCTTAAACTGTGGTTAAGAATGTCCCGGCCAAGATCTGGAGCTGCAGGTTTTAAAGCTCATCATTAGCATGCTAAAAACACACACACATCTAGAGGTGGAAAGAACAATGGACAACAGATTTTCATCTTGACTTCCTTGCAAATTGTTTTTCTTTAACTTGGAGATTTAGCTTATGATAATTAGGAGTTTTGTGCTTGCCTCCCCCCACGTTGCTGCCATTATGTGAGAAGCATCCAAATCTGCCTATCACTCAAACAGTTCTCAAAACTATATTTAAATGCTTCATTTTAAAATAGTGACCATTTCTCTATATTTGAATTTTTTTTAAAATCATTTACAGGCTGCAACCATTTAGCTGACCAGAGTAATATCTGGTTTTTTTTGCCATTTGAATTCAAATAATTTTTGATCAGATTTCAGCCCATTATAATCTTATATATTCAAACTGCTAAAATTTAATCCTAAATGTCTTAATCTTTTTTTTTCTTCCCATTCTAACAGCAGAAGTGTTTTTATGATAGCAACCACTATACAAGAATACATCTGTTCCCAAAATGAACCCAATGTGATAGTAAACTTGTTTTATTTCTCCTATAATCACAAGCTGGCTAATTGAATCCTCTTTCGAAACAGGAAAAGAAGCGATATTACACACTTGACAGGTTCCTTTAAAATAACAATTATATTGTGATAACTGTGATGTATTGGCTTATTTGCTACAAAACCCGGAGTATTTCTCTTCTTTTGATAAATGCAGAATGAAAGATTTCCATAGTAGTTAATCTGGAAACATAAGGATATGACATTTAGCATTCAGAACAGCTCATAAAGTAGCTGTACTGATGATTATATATTATACACCAAACATTACAGTCAATATTCAAATTCAAATTTTTACTACCTCCTCATTGTTGCAACAACCAGATGAAAACACATATACAGAATTCAAAATAGTATAAATATATAGCGATAGCAATAGCAGTTAAGATTTATATACCGCTTCATAGGGCTTTCAGCCCTCTCTAAGCGGTTTACAGAGTCAGCATATCGCCCCCAACAATCTGGGTCCTCATTTCACCCACCTCGGAAGGAAGGAAGGCTGAGTCAACCTTGAGCCGGTGAGATTTGAACCGCTGAACTGCAGATAACAGTCAGCTGAAGTGGCCTGCAGTACTGCACCCTAACCACTGCGCCACCTCGGCTCTAATAGGACAGAATATTTTATTTCTTCAGCCTTGTCTACACTCTGAGTCCATCCCCACATCAGACCAGGAAATTAAGGTTGTGTTCAAATCCATAATTGCCTACATTTAAGACAGCTAGTTCAATGGCACTCATTTCTGATCAAACATGCTCCGTGCAGGCAGTCCTCAACTTACAACCTTATCTGAACCTGGCAATTAGTCATAAGTCATGATGGCTGTAAAGCAATCATCAGGTGACTAGACCTGATTTTACAACCTTTATTGCACCACAAATGCAGTGGTCATCCTTACCTTTCACAGAGGCACTGAGTTTTATAAATATGAGCATGATAGTGTAAAATAATCCTATCCAAGGACCAGTGGTGGGTTTCAAAAAATTTTGGGAACCTCTTCTGTAGGTGTGGCCTGCTTTCCGGGTCCACTGGTGGAACCTCTTCTAACCGGTTCGGTAAATTTGATGAACCGGCTCTACCGAACTGGTAGGAACCCACCTCTGGTGTGAAGTCTAGAGAACAGCATAAAATGCATGCCCAGCTACTGTAATTTAATGACAAGCACATACTTGCCTGACACTTGGGGATATCCTGGTAGAATCTTGCCTTATTTAGTGAAACACCTAATATTATAGAAGGTTGGATGATTCTGTTTAGGTATTCAGCTGAGCCATATGGATGATATTGTCTAAGGGATTATGGGGCTAGTCCTGCAATTCTTTTCTAACCTGCATATATTTAGCTGAAGCCTGAAAATGAATTATATACTCCATGAAAATTGTGACTGTGCTTTTTAGGGTCCTAGATCAAATGGAGAAATGAATTGATACTCAAACAATCAGAACACTGGACCTCAACAAGGATATATCCATGGCTCTCTTCCTTACCCTTCTTAGCCATCTGTTCATTTGGCACTAATAACACTTGAATGCCAAGGACAGAACAGGAATCAATGCATAATTTTAACAAGGTTCTGGAACAGTAATATGCAGCTTTCTAATTGTTTTGCAGCAATCTTTTCATCTCCATCCCATTCTTTTTAATCTAGATCATGGGTGTCAAATTCTCCATGTCACATTGCCATCATGCAGAAGTGGGTTCCTACCAGTTCGCACCTAATTCGGTAGAACCGGTTCATCAAATCTACCGAATCGGTTAGAAGAGGTTCTACCAGTGGACCCGGAAAGCAGGCCACACCTACAGAAGAGGTTCCAAAAATTTTTGAAACCCACCACTGGCACACACATACACACACAGAGAGAGACAGACAGAAAGACAGACAGACAGACTCACACAGAGAGAGAAAGAGAAAGAGAAAGAAAGGAAGAAAGAAAGAAAGAAAGAAAGAAAGAAAGAAAGAAAGAAAGAAAGAAAGGAAAGAAAAAGTGAGAGGGAGATGAAAGAAAAAAAGGAAAAAGGGACAGAGAGACAAAAGGAGAGAGAGAGAGGAAAGAAAAGAGAAAGAGAGAGAGAATACATGGCTGGCAAGCCACTCCCACCAGGTCACATGGCCGGCAAGCCACTCCCACAAAGGAGGCCACACCCACAGAGTAAGTTCGAAATTTTTTTTGAAACCAACCACTGCCATCATGTGACATTTTGTGACGTTTCCCCCATTTGCGGAGCTGGGATGGGCATGGCCTGTGTATGGCGCATTTAGCCAACAAGCTACCAGTTTGACACCCCTGATATAGATGAATGATGAGAATTTCAAATTCAGCGAAGAACCAATGAGAAAATTTATTTGAGATTTTCTTAAAGCAGCTGTGAATAGCTACTGCTGCTATTTGACCATTTAATTATGCCCAGATACTGCAAAGCTCTTAGAATTAGATATTTAATGGAAGCATCTCTACTTAAGGCTAAGCCAAAACAGAGAAAGTGAGATTTATTTACAAACACAAAAGATTCTATAAAACAGAATCGGCTAGATATATACTGAGATTATAAGCATTTTTTTTCTTACCAAGATTCTTCATGACACTCTATTATTACACTACAGTATACTTTATTATTGCATAATAAAGGTGTAGAAAAAAACTTTTAAAATTTGTCTCAGTTGTAATCTTGCTCCATAAACAAAATGATCCGTAAACAAAATGAAACTATAATGTTACACTGGTAAATATAAACTTGTCTTATTTTTTTCCAAACAAAAAAAACCTGTAATGCTAGCATAGAAATACGTATACATATTAGATATACCTGGCAAGGATGCCACTAGATTTAATTAAATTCATTTGTCACATTAATGCCTCTAAGTATCATATGCTACTCAACAGGGTAAGATTATTTAGTGCAATACTAAGAGAGTTTAAATACCAGGAATTAATGAAATGCAACAATGAACAATTTCTGCTTTCTGTGGCCCACACAATAATCTTAATTTTGCTCCACAAGATGTAATTGTAAAATATGTACAGAAATTGTTCCTTAATTGGACATTGTTCTTAAAATTTATGAATACAAAGATAAAACGTTACTTTAAATTTGTTCCTATATTTATTCATTTGATTGTTACCTCAATCACGGAGTCAGGGGCTCACAATAATCAGCATAAAACTAAGGATAGAAATACAAACATACCATAAAAACCATAAAATGTGGATTCCCACTTATTACTGCTCCCACTTTTAACTAGAAATCCATACCATGCATCTAACAAAATTAGCTACAAACTTTTAAGTTTTGTACCAACTCCTATCCAGACCATAGATAGCTTTGAAAAAGTATTGCAAGCATACAATTCTCATAAATCACAAGAAAAACTCATTAAGTAACACTAAAACAGATTGCTCAAAACTGATAGTGGTAGATTGCTCTATGCTGAAAGATTTAAGCAGCCCTGGAACCCAGATGATATAGTATCATTCCTGATTTTCAACAGCAGGTCATAACAGTGGTATATGAAAATATTGGCTGACAAACTTGCCATATAGGTTGGCAGTCATATCTATAATTCTAGGTTGTTGCAGCTTACTTTTTCCATATATTGTAATCCTGTAGCCAATTTTCTATATTCTGTAATTTATTACAAAAAGACAGAAATAAACCCCCGACCACTATTAAATAGTTAGTTTAGTTTAGTTTAGTTTATTGATCTTGTATGCCGCCCACTCCCGAAGGACTCCGGGCGGCTTACAATAAACAAGGGAAGGGGATAAATAAACAAGACAACACCTTAAAATACGCAACAACCACAGTTACCGTGGGGCTAAATATTTCACAAGCCCTCTGGCCTGCTGGAGCAGCCAGGACTTGGTGGCTTTGCGGAAGGCCGGGAGGGTCGTAACGGTCCGGATCTCCACGGGGAGGTCGTTCCAGAGGGCCGGAGCTGCAACAGAGAAGGCTCTCCCCCGGGGAGTCGCCAGTCGACATTGGCTGGCAGATGGGATCCGGAGGAGACCTAACCTGTGCGATCTAATCAGTCTATGGGAGGTAATCGGCAGGAGGCAGTCTCTCAGGTACCCAGGTCCGATGCCATGTAGGGCTTTATAGGTGACGACCAGCACCTTGAAGCAGGTCCAGAGACTAATGGGTAGCCAGTGCAGCTCGCGGAGGATAGGTGTAACGTGGGTGTATCTGGGTGCACTCACAATCGCTCGCGTGGCCGCATTCTGGACTAACTGAAGTCTTCGAACACTCTTCAAGGGCAGCCCCATGTAGAGCGCGTTACAGTAATATTAAATTACAGAAATACATGACTACTTCCAAAGCCAACTTCTAGCGCCATGTGACATATACTAAATACTTTGGTTTCTTCATCAGGTTATATAAATATTTTGCCTTACAGAATGTATGTCTTTACATCTCCATCCAATCCTCATGTCTGGTTCTATTCCATGCAACTCGCTTCTTCCAATACTGCAGTGTAAATGAACGATGCCATGAGACACTTGCTTTTCAGAGTGAGACAAGTAGCATATAAATTTAATAATAAATAACTTTTACCACTGACTCTGGGGAAAATGGCACAGAATAGTATGTTTTTTTTTTTGAAAAAAATGTTCATTATTGGAAGTCCCAAGCTCTTCATAATGTATGGATTCTGTCTTAGCAATAGCAGTTAGCAATAGCAGTTAGACTTATATACCACTTCATAGGGCTTTCAGCCCTCTCTAAGCGGTTTACAGAGTCAGCATATTGCCCCCAACAACAATCCGGGTCCTCATTTCACCCACCTCGGAAGGATGGAAGGCTGAGTCAACCCTGAGCCGGTGAGATTTGAACAGCCGAACTGCAGAACTGCAGTCAGCTGAAGTAGCCTGCAGTGCTGCACTCTAACCACTGCGCCACCTCGGCTCTCTTAGAATGCTATAGCTCTGAATGACACAAATTTCAGTGGGTATGACCAGTTTAAGGCATAAACCTTTATGTTGATCCTTAGTTTCACATTTGCAAACTAGAAATTATGACTGAAGGAGCGCGATATTTTTAGCCTTGAGAAGACCAGGAAGAATATGAAAGTGTTTTTCAAGTACCTGAAGATAGCCACATAGGAGGGGAAAAAAACCTAACTATAACAACAATAAAGATGAAAAACAATTCCCTAAAGAGGTGGTGTGTTAAATAGGGTTCAGACAGAAACTGGGTTTTTGAGAGTCTTTAATGTGTATTCCTGCACTTACATGTTAGCTATACTAATCACATAAGGGTACTTTTTCAAATGTATGATGATCAAATCAAGAATAGGAAACTTGAATACCATATGTTGCTCCCTAAAATATTGGTGGTTTTTAACAGCAACTGTTAAAATGATCATCTTGATGACATGGCTATTGCACTGTTTCAACCCCTCAAAGCGGTAATTATAAAACGCACACCAACCTGTTAAGCATTTGGGGAGGGACAACATTAATATAGGGTACGAAACACCTCATAAACTTACATGAATTCTTCAAAGGCTAAATATATCTTGTGTATTATAACACCTAGATTTAATAATCACAAAAAATAGGTTTGGTCTATAAGGCCAATCATCTTCAATTTATTTTAGTATTTTTGATTATATGTGGTTATATATATATATATATATATATATATATATATATATATATATATATATATATATATATATATATATATATATATATATATATCCAGAGAGTCTTGGAAGATACATTTATTATAACACAGGATATATTTGAAAATGGAATTAAATTAACCTGTAACCATCTAAATGACTCTCTGTACTGGAGACCCAAGATCTAGCAGAACCATAGTACAGTATTTAATCTCAGCCATTACTCATCTAAACTCAACTTCTCCATTCCAGAGAAAAGCACTGAGAAAATAAATTCCACAAATCAATATATAAGATTTTTAACACATTGTGTTCAATACCACTACAATAGCAATAGCAATTAGACTTATATACCGCTTCATAGGGCTTTCAGCCCTCTCTAAGCGGTTTACAGCGTCAGCATATTGCCCCCAACAACAATCCGGGTTCTCATTTTACCCACCTCGGAAGGATGGAAGGCTGAGTCAACCTTGAGCCGGTGAGATTTGAACAGCCGAACTGCAGAACTGCAGTCAGCTGAAGTAGCCTGCAGTGCTGCATTTAACCACTGCGCCACCTCGGCTCTCTACAAGAAAGAAATGCAATCAAAACATATCAATAGGTGCTTAGCACAGATTCAATTATACCATATAAGCTAAACTATAGGTTAAACTAAACGAAAATATACATTCACAAAAATACCTTCCTAGGATGTAAGAGATGAATAATAGCCAAAAACTCCAATAAAAAGCCTCAGCCAAAAGCCATACTACAAACGTATCTTTGTTAACTCATCCCAATGCTCCCTTGTTTAGCCAAAATGCAAGAGATGCTATTAATCAAACATGGCGCCACCGTTAACCTGGCCATCTCACAGTAGCACTGTATCAATCTCTGAGAATTTCAAAGTAATACAGCAATTAATTTCGAGAATCAGCCTGCAAGCAAAGCACTGTATAAAACGTGTCATACTGGAGCCAGCATTCACACCTCAAAATCTCAGGTGCAGACACCAAAAGCATTAGGCTGCCCAGCCCAAAATTGTATTCACTACAGAATTCAACTATATATTTCCGAGGAAGTGTGCATAGGATGGCGTGCATAGGATGGTGGTCTCAATATCTCCAATCCAACTTCACACCACCTCCAATCACTGCTCCCCATCTGTGTGAACAGGAGTGAACTACTTTAGAAGGCTGTAATTTTTTCCCCCTCCTGCTCTCTACTCAACCTTATCTACCAATAGTTTGATGGATACTGTCAGCCTCTGCCTTACTGCTTGCTTTTCGGCTGCCATGAAATGGGGAGGGGGGAGGCATGGTATTTGGGTGAGGGAAGTACTCTGTACAGGAGGACTGTTAGATGAGGGTTGTTCACACCATTCGTTTGCGCATGTGGAAGAGGGGAGTTTCCCGCCAAGGCCAACTGTCCGACATTCCAACCTGGTGATGATTTTTGAAGATGTCTCCCACCTGATGGCTGTGGTGATATACGAGTGGACTATGGACTGGGGTACCAAGGGGAGGGGAATGAATCCTGTATTGATGTCTATTGCTTTCGCGCTCTTTTGCTCAGATTCAGCTTTGCTTAGCTTCTCATCACTTATAATCAGTAAAAGTACACTTAATTCTGCAAAATGGAGTCCAGTGGTTTTCTTTCTTGGTTATTAAGTGAAGGAGACTTGACAGATCCATGCAAACAGCTAGGTGCTCAGAATGGGGATACCAAAGGCCATCCCTCATTGTAGTTTAAATACAAATTTCCTTTCATTCCTCTCCCCACATCTGAAGTAAAGCAGGAGGGAGGATTGCATAGGAATGGGAGGTCACCCTGTTGAAATCCCTAAAAAACTTTGAATTTCGTTCAAGTAAAGCCATCTAAGATGTAATCATTGCCTTTGTGGTATCTGAATGTGATGACAGTTTCTTTTTTTAAAAAAAAATTGATATATACAATCATCAACTATATCTTTGATTTTTATTATCATGTACATTTTTTCCACAATTTTTCTTTCCGAAATCTTTCTTGCATCTAATTAGGTCTTTCCATACAAAATAATGACAACCTACAATTGCAATTACCCTGCAATTACTACTTAATACAATAGGATATTGGCTATGTAATACATGTGTTTATATCTTATGAAAATGTTAAATAAATAATCAAAATAATGGCAAACTTTTTTTTGCTTTTCAGAACTTTTCAGAACATGCCCTTCTGATCTGGAGAAAAAGGGGAAGGGAATGGAGACCTTTCCATGGTCCTACTGTGCAATATCCAAGCCAGGGTCTCTCTCCTGTAGCAGCACAGGCTCACCAATGTATTAAATCCCTGTTCTGTTGATACTCCACCCCTGGATTCCATTACATTTCGGAGTTGTAGTGGTGTGGTGTTACTAAGTAGGGGACCTTATTAAATTAAGCCCATTGCAACTCATGCACGCATGTATTAAATTTCCTCCAAATTGAATATGGGCATAACATTTTCTCCCCATTGCCCTCACCCACCCACCCACCCCTCCACCCCAGGGCATTGCTGCCAAGGCAGCTGACTTACGCTTGCTTTTCATTCCAATTCACCAGGCGACTCTCCTTCCTGGCCGCCACCTGCCTGAGGGATGGAGACCTTTCCATGGTCCTACTGTGCAATATCCAGCCAGGGTCTCTCTCCTGTAGCACCACAGGCTCACCAATGTATTAAATTCCCATTCTGTTGATACTCCACCCTGGATTCCATTACATTTCGGAGTTGTAGTGGTGCGGTGTACTAAGTAGGGGGCCTTATGAAATTTAAGCCCATTGCAACTCATGCACGCATGTATTAAATTTCCTCCAAATTGAATATGGGCGTAACATTTTCTCCCCATTGCCCTCACCCACCACCCCTCCACCCCAGGGCATTGCTGCCAAGGCAGCTGACTTACGCTCGCTTTTCATTCCAATTCACCAGGCGACTCTCCTTCCCAGCCGCCACCTGCCTGAGGGATGGAGACCTTTCCATGGTCCTACTGTGCAATATCCAGCCAGGGTCTCTCTCCTGTAGCACCACAGGCTCACCAAGGTATTAAATCCCTGTTCTGTTGATACTCCACCCCTGGATTCCATTACATTTCGGAGTTGTAGTGGTGCGGTGTACTAAGTAGGGGACCTTATGAAATTTAAGCCCATTGAAACTCATGCACGCATCTATTAAATTTCCTCCAAATTGAATATGGGCATAACATTTTCTCCCCATTGCCCTCACCCACCACCCCTCCACCCCAGGGCATTGCTGCCAAGGCAGCTGACTTACGCTCGCTTTTCATTCCAATTCACCAGGCGACTCTCCTTCCCAGCCGCCACCTGCCTGAGGGATGGAGACCTTTCCATGGTCCTACTGTGCAATATCCAGCCAGGGTCTCTCTCCTGTAGCACCACAGGCTCACCAAGGTATTAAATCCCTGTTCTGTTGATACTCCACCCCTGGATTCCATTACATTTCGGAGTTGTAGTGGTGTGGTGTCCTAAGTAGGGGACCTTATGAAATTTAAGCCCATTGCAACTCATGCACGCATGTATTAAATTTCCTCCAAATTGAACATGGGCATAACATTTTCTCCCCATTGCCCTCACCCACCCACCCCACCCCTCCACCCCAGGGCATTGCTGCCAAGGCAGCTGACTTACGCTGGCTTTTCATTCCAATTCACCAAGCGACTCTCCTTCCCGGCTGCCACCTGCCTGAGAGCCGCTTGGCTTCCCTCCTTCATGGCGCTCCCTTTGCCAAGGGAAATGCCATTTCCGATGCTCACACTCCCACCTCGGGCGGGCGGGCAGCCAAGCTTGCAACGGCGCCCCAGCCTCTCCCCGCTCGCCTCCTCCGCAGCCTCCCTTGCCAGGGCACGCTCTGCCCCGGGGCAGCCGGAGAGTCTCTTGGCGGCGAAGGGGAAGGAGGAGGAAGAGGAGGAGGGCTCGAGTCGGTCCATGCCTTGGCGCGGGCACCGGGCTGAGTGGGAGAAGCCAGCTCGGCGTCTCTGCCGGAGCTGGCCTTACTGCCAGCGGTGGGGGGAGAGCTTAGGCGGCGGCCAGCCAGACTCCCTTGCCCCGCTTGGCCACCCGGCCTCGTGTCCCGCCGCCCGCTGGCTCGGCTTACCTTCCAGGGACTCGCCCAGCTCGGCTTCTCGAGGCACGCCGGGTTCTCATGCCCTCCTCGCCCCGCCGGTTGCGAACCCAGGCAGCAAGCAGGGGACGCCCTGGCATTCGCCCTGCCCGGCGCGGCTGCAGGAACCCCGTTCGCAACCGAGCAGGAAATTTCCTCCGTTCTCCTTCGCCCGCCTGCCTGTGTCTGCAGCCCAAATTCAAAGGCGGTGCCAGCGGAACAGAGGAGCCCCCTGCTGCCCGAGAGGCGCCGTTGCAAGCAGCAGCTGTAGATCCTTCACCTGCTCTGGCTGGGAAGAAGCTACCTGCTGTTCTCCAGGTAAAGGATCTGCACCTGCGGCAGGACAGCCAGGAGGAGACAGGTGAAGGCAGGCCCTCTTTAAAGCTCCCTGGAAAGGCAGCTGTAGATCCTTTTACCTGCTCTGGCTGGGAATAAGCTACCTGCTGTGCTCCAGGTAAAGGATCTGCACCTGCGGCAGGACAGCCAGGAGGAGACAGGTGAAGGCAGGCCCTCTTTTAAAAGCTCCCTGGAAAGGCAGCTGTAGATCCTTTTACCTGCTCTGGCTGGGAATAAGCTACCTGCTGTGCTCCAGGTAAAGGATCTGCACCTGCGGCAGGACAGCCAGGAGGAGACAGGTGAAGGCAGGCCCTCTTTTAAAAGCTCCCTGGAAAGGCAGCTGTAGATCCTTTTACCTGCTCTGGCTGGGAATAAGCTACCTGCTGTGCTCCAGGTAAAGGATCTGCACCTGCGGCAGGACAGCCAGGAGGCGACAGGTGAAGGCAGGCCCTCTTTAAAAGCTCCCTGGAAAGGCAGCTGTAGATCCTTTTACCTGCTCTGGATGGGAATAAGCTACCTGCTGTGCTCCAGGTAAAGGATCTGCACCTGCGGCAGGACAGCCAGGAGGCGACAGGTGAAGGCAGGCCCTCTTTTAAAAGCTCCCTGGAAAGGCAGCTGTAGATCCTTTAGCTTCTTCCCAGGCGGAGCAGGTAAAGGATCTGCACCTGTGACAGGACAGCCGTTGCAAGCAGCAGCTGTAGATACTTTACCTGCTCTGCCTGGGAAGACGGTTACCTGGGGAGAACAGCAGTGGCCTTTTCGCACCTGTGGCAGGACAGCCAGGAGGAGACAGGTGAAGGCAGGCCCTCTTTCAAAAGCTTCCTGGAAAGGGACAGGTTCCTCTCTTACAACTACAGGATGTTGATGTTCATCTAAAAATGCTTCCTTGCCTAATATGGAGGAGGGGATGTGTTGATGTTTGATGTGTAATAAATTTATAGGCCGCCCAATCCCGAAGGACTCTGGGCGGCTTACAACAATACATTTAAAAATAGAAGTTAAAAACACAAAAAAAACATTGATTAAAAAGACCACAACATACACCCAGTCTGATCGGGGCTGGAACTCAGTCGTGAGTTCAACAGCCCGGGGCCTGCCGGAATAGCCAGGTCTTAAGAGCCTTACGGAAGGCCATGAGAGTGGGTAGGGTCTGGATCTCTGGGGGCAGTTTATTCCAGAGGGTCGGAGCGGCTACAGAGAAGGCCCTCCCCCGGGTAGTTGCCAGCCGACATTGTCTGGCTGACGGCACCCGGAGAAGGCCCACCCTGTGCGATCTTATCGGTCGTTGGGAAGTATGCAGCAGAAGATGGTCGTGCAGATATCCGGGTCCTAGGCCACGTAGGGCTTTAAAGGTGATAACCAGATGTGAAAGAGAAGAAAGATTATTAGAGGGAGCCCTCAACTTGCGACCAATGACAGTTGAACCCAAAATGTACGTTGCTAAGTGAGAAATTTGCCCAGTGAATTTTGCCCCGCGTTACGGCTTTTCCGGCCACGTTGTTAACTGAATCCCTGAAGTTGTTAAATGAGTAACACAGTTGTTAAGTGAATCGGGGTTTCCCCCCGTTGACTTTGCTCATCGGTATGTTGCAAAAGATGATGCCGGGACACTGCAGCAGTCATAAATGTGAGTCTGTTGTCAAGCATCCAAATCTAAATCACGTGACCGCGGGGATGCTGCAATGGTCATAAGTGTGGGAAATGAGTCATAAGTCACTTTTTTCAGCGTCATCGTCACTAAATGAACTGTTGTAAGTCGAGGCCTACCTGTATTTTTAAATTACTCTGACAGCAAGACTTTGGCTGATTTCTGAAGCCAAGTCAAGTTTCCCTTGGGTACCAATGTAAAAATTAAGGCCTAGCTTATTTCCTGGTGCTGACTCCATCCATGGAGTTTTCTTGACAGGAAACAGATGTCATTTGCCACTGCTTTCTTTTGAGAGGCCCATTGGATTTTACAATCCAGCTGTGACATTTGCCCCTCAAAGTGCTAACAAAATTCAGCCCCATTTAGCTTCCAAACCCAGACAAGTTTCTCTATCAGGAATTATTGACTAAACTGGGAAGATGAAAACTATTCAGGGAAAAACCAGTGTCAAACCGTGCATGTCACCTGGAGTTACCCTCAACTTCTAGACAATAAGTGATTGTGTAAGCTGTCATTCAAACCATCAGCTTTGATCAAAGAATTCTGTGCATGTATATAATAAACTTGTTTTTACAGTTCTACCGCAAACACTGTCTTTAGCCAATTTGTGTGTTTCGTTTCTGTTATTTTTTTTCTTACATCTTTACATCCCACTGGATACAGATCATACAATCCAGAATTTGTAAGTATTTTGTAGAATTTTGTCTACTTATTATATGAATTAGGCTTGCTTCTGGCCAACATGCATGAATATACCAGTAAGTCAAAAGGAAATTGGAAAGAATAATTAGGGAAACTATCTCCATGTCAAAAATTCGCTCATACACATCTTTTCAAACTCTATTAATAATGTTTTATCAAAAGCCATCTTTTGATCTACCACCACAAATTATGCTTTGATGCTCCCAGCTTAGTTCACATATTGTGCTCTGTAAATAGGCTTTGTGGCCTATTTTAAAACTGTGGTTACAGAAATCAGGTAATGTGTAAACCCTTTGCCTGTGTGCAGATCTGAAGATAGGTTGGACTGTGCTTAGAAATGCAGTGTGTTGTTCTTTCTCACAATCTAAGTCCACAGTTACTTCAAAATTATGGTTATTTCTAATATGTTCTTTTCCATTCCCCGTTTCGAATTCTAAGTTACTTTGCAATTTTATGTCTTTTAGCTGAACAAAGTTCCCTGTGTCAACTTTTTTCTTTCTTCATAAAGAATTACTTTGTTGTTGGTTTTGACGCTATGTCATATCCATCTCTCTGCAACTGCATGGACCAAAATATGCCAAGGCCCACGTCCTTCACTGTTTACTGGAGTTTTCCCCAAATTCATGGTCACTGTGCCAATGACACTATCTAACCATGTAATCCTCTGCCATCCCCTTCTCCTTAAACTAAAACTAAGGAAAAAATTCCCGACAGTGAGAACAATTAACCAGTGGAATGTCTTGCTTTCAGAAGTTGTGGTGCTCCATTCACTGGAAACATTTAGATTGTCTCAAATTATGTACGGTCTCCTTGAGCAGGGGGTTGGACTGGATGACCTTCACACTGTGTTGTTCTGTTAATCTTTTGCCTTCAATCTTTTTCAACATCAGGGTCTTTTCCAAAGATCCAACTGGTCTTTTCCAAAACTTTGGCCACCAAATGGGAAAAGAGGACTCATTGGGGGGGAAAAATTGGACAAGAATTATTTCACAAGTAGAGAAAAGATCAATGGCTTCTTAACCATTAATTTACTTTTTAGGATGGTTTGAAAATGGATGGAGTATGAGGGGAAGGAGAGGAAGAAAGAGGAAAGTAGAGAAGGGAGGGAGGGAGAAAGGAAAGGGAAAGGAAAGGAAGATGGAAGGGAGAGAAAAGGAAGGAGAGAGGGTAGGAAGGGAAAGAGGAAGAGCAGGAGCAAAGGAGAGGTAAGGGAAGAAGGAAGGGGAAGGAGAGGAAGAAGGAGGAAAGTAGAGAAGGGAGAGAGGGTGAAAAGAAAGAGGTAAGGAGAGGAGGATGGAAGGGAGAGAAAGAGGAGGAGAGAGGGTAGGAAGGGGAAGAGGAAGAGCAGGAGTAGGAGAAAGGTACAGGAAGAAGGAAGGGAAAGGAGAGGAGGAAGGAAGAAAGTAGAGAAGGGAGGGAGGGAGAAAAGAAAGGGAAAATAAGGTGGTGTTATAACAGGAGGAAGGGATGGTAAACAAAGCAACCCAAACTCTATATTATAACCTATTAAATGAAATAATAAATGTATAAGAATGATAAATGTTAAAACACTGTAACCAAACAACATGCTGTATGTGATGATGGGGGTTTTTTGGTGTGTTTTTTTTTGTTTCGTTTTTTTATTTTTTTATTTTTTTAATTGTTGTGTGTATGTGTTGTCTATGTAATAAAAAAAGAAATTATATATATAAAAAAGAAAATGGATGGAGTATGTTCAGCAGTTGAGCTGTTTCTTTATCACTGTGCCTGTAGCTTCCAATCACAGCTA
The DNA here is from genome assembly GCF_009769535.1 of Thamnophis elegans. Classification (NCBI taxonomy): domain Eukaryota; kingdom Metazoa; phylum Chordata; class Lepidosauria; order Squamata; family Natricidae; genus Thamnophis; species Thamnophis elegans. The sequence continues at coordinate 3,859,423 of NC_045550.1, forward strand.
TCAATTACTATGAGAATTAAATAAGGATTGAAGAGATTTCTAGAAGAGTTAAGACTTCTTGGGGAGATGACAGGTTTGTTAATATCTGTTAAAAGAGAAACTCAAGTCATTGTATTTCCTAAGTGTAGTTTTCTTTCTTTCTTTTCTTTCCTAAAATTAGCTGTTTATTTTGTGAAAAATCCTCAATAAAAATAAATTTAAAACCAATATGTTAATTATTAATTAATTATATTAAATATTAACTTTTTACTGAGTAATGTTTATAAATAGGTCATGGCTATAGCATGTCTTTAAACTATTCCATGAGGCACACCCATCAAAATTTATTTTGCGTGTGCAAAATATTTGGCAACAGAAAACCAGAGACATTTAATAAATAATTTCATTAACACATTATTCATTTCATGGCCTACATTCTGGTGTAGTATCGTCTCAGTAAAAACACATTCATTTTTCAGTCAATTTATCACAGTTTGGGATCTCTTTTTCTGTTCGAGAACATTACTGCCTTGCCCTATGGCTTGATAAATTTGGTGGATTTTTGCACTAATTTATCCTAGCAGATGCGAAGCAAACTGGCCTACTGTTCCCCGTACGATGATTTGCAAGTGCATTTAACGTAATCAGAACACCATTCTCAAAAGTTCTATAGGATTTCATGCTCATCAGCATTTTAAAGATTGCAGACTGAAGTAATCTAATCTCTTTTGTTGTTGAGTATAATTGTTGCTAGGAAAGTTTCCAAATAATTAATTAATTATGTTTAGGTGCAGTTTTTATGGTGTTCTTCCTTCCCTCACAAAGGAAACTAGAATGGCTGTTATTAATTTTTTAGAAATGATATGGCACTCTGGATCGCTGAAATATGCACCTATGAATGTGTGTGTGTGTGTGTGTGTGTGTGTGTGTGTGTCTCAGAGGTGGGTTCCTACCAGTTCGCACCTATTGGTAGAACCAGTTCGTCAAATCTACCGAACCGGTTAGAACAGGTTCCACCAGTGGACCTGGAAAGCAGGCCACACCTACAGAAAAGGTTCCAATTTTTTGAAACCACCACTGCTAAAGGGTTAGGGGTGCAAGGATCTTGTAACTTGACAGCTTTAAGACTTGCATGCTTCAATGCCAGAGTTCCTGAGCCAACGTGACTGGAGGAGGAATTCTGGGAGTTGAAGTTTCACAAGTCTTAAAGCTTCAGGTTTGAAGACCCCTAGTTTTTTTTCTAAAGGGTTAGGTGTGCAAGGATCTTGTAACTTGACAGCTTTAAGACTTGCGTGCTTCAATGCCAGAGTTTCTGAATAGCTACTTGGACCGACCTAAGTACTAATTCATAATTTCATATCTGGTCACATGGGTGGCAAGCCACTCCCATCCAGTCACATGGGTGGCAAGCCACTCCCACAAGGCGGCCACACCCACAGAGTAGGTTCCAACAATTTTTGAAACCCACCACTGGTGTGTGTGTGTGTGTGTGTGTATGAGAGAGAGAGAGAGAGAGAGAGGAGGGAGGGAGGGAGGGAGAGAGAGAGAGAGAGAGAGAGACTTGTGCAAGGGAATTTGTGCTAAGATGGTCTAAGGCAGCAATCTCCAACTTTCTGGCTCCGTGGACAGTGGTGGCAGTGCGAGGGGGGGAATGATTTCATGTGTATAACCTACCGGTAATCTGTCACATGCACAAATGAAACTTTGTGCATTCGCCCACTGTTTTCATGGCCGGGCTCCCCCCGCAGACTGGAGTTGGGGACCCTTGTTTTAAGGATTCAAAAGCTTTAGCAACATAAAGCACAATGAAAACATGAGGAATGCTTGTTACGCTTTACTCATCTTCTCCTTCAAATCTGACGATCCATGCACTTTAATATTACGCGGATCTTGTGCATATGTCATGATCCCTTTAAAGAATATGTGATGGTAGTAGTGAATTGGTCTTTTTAAATTAAGATGGTGATTGAATCAGCTAAATTATTTGTTGCTATGCCAATAAAATCTATGCAAAATATTCCTTTCCATCCATATGTATGATATCAACTCCTACACATATTCTGTGAGTAACTTTATTATGCATAAATGAGATTCTTTACTGCTGCATAACATTTAATATTATGTTTTGCCAAAAAAAACCACCCTACCCTATTTAAGTACTATCTGGTTACTATTAAAGTATCTAATATTTGCCCGAACATTGACTCTGAAATAAGAGATTGGAAGATGTGAAATCCGGTTTGTAAGCTTGTATCAGCCACAAACTCTTAAGATTATTGTGGTTAATCATAGGCTTTGTTTGAACCAGTGACTTGAAACATCCAGAAATAAGTCAGAATAGCTGTTATCTTGGCTTCCTTGATCAATCCATCTTTTCTATTTGCTGTAATTCTTCATCTTTATGATTAGGCTAAGTGTCGGCACAATAGAAAGCATCAGAAGTAATCCAGACAGTCATAAATAAAACCGTTCAATCAAATGACCAAAAACAAACCATGGTTTCAGACAACCATGGCTTGCTATCTCAATAACAACTAATTCTGTAATCCATAAAACTGCATTAATAGTTGGTATAATGTAAAAACTCAAGTTCAAGCAGAAGATATTAAGAATATTATTATATTTCTTATATTTTGTTACATCAATAATCTCATATTTTATTAGTGAATATGTGGAATATTTTAGAATGGTACAATATTATACCTTAGTATTTCAAAGTAACATCTCACTGTATTGATTATACTTAAGCATAAAGGTTTCCCCTGAACAGTTGCGAGTGACTCAAAGGTATTCATCTCCAAGGAGGAGCCAACATCGCGACCTTACATCGTGCGGACTTGACAGTCCGAGTCCGCTGATGACACTTTTGCCCCTGGACGGTCCGGCAGGGACCTAACCGTCCCGAAGAGATGGTGACTGGGAAGACAAACCTTGCTGGTCGCAGGGACACCGCAAAGTCCCTGATCGACCCAAGGGAAGCGCTTCTAACCAGTGGCAAACAGGCAGCCCCCAGGCTGACATAGTCGAGATGGCTCCGGAAGGAAAGAAGAGTGAAAGTGTTCCATCTGGTGAGGGTTTTTTTTTTACTTTTAGAAGTTTGTCCTAAGAAACTTTTTTTAAAAAAACTAATTAGTCCTTTAAGTAAGAATAAAGCGGCGAATTTAATCCCTACTGGACTGCCTTAGAAAGCTTTTTGCTCTGCTTGTAGCGATGTTTTGTGGATTGAGGTGATTGCAACGTTTCCTGTTTCTCCGCTTAAGGTGAATGGACTGATCTTTTTTCCTCTATTTTTGTAGGAGGCTTTCAAACAGCTCCTGGGGCTGGGTGGACAGAAATGAGCAAAAACAGGCTGTTTTTTGCTCAATTTTGCCCTCCCCAGCCCCCCAGGAGCACTCTATAAGCTTCCTAATGCCTTTTTTGACAAAAAATGGGCCGTTTTGTGAAAAAATGGGCCATTTTTTCCATTTTTGCCCCCCCCTTCTACAAGCGTCTTAAAGGTTTCTATACCCTTTTAAAAAAACAGGCCCATTTTGCGAAAAAACGGGCCATTTTGGGGAGGTTTGCAGAGTGCAAAAAGTTTTTTTTTTAATTTGCCTCTTCAAAACCTTGGTGCGTCTTATACTCCGGTGTGGCTTATACTCCAAAAAATACAGTAAACTATGGTTCAAACTCTTATTGAGAATTGACCTGACAGAACATCACACCTTAAATTTTTATGTACAAACGCATTATTTTTAGGAACTATCTTAGTACTGGCACTCAGTGGTTACAGGAAAGTATACAGGGAGTCCTTGTTTGCTGACTGCCTTGTGCAGACGATTCGCAGCTACAACAGGGATGAAAATTTAACTTTGTGAGCAATTCTTGCATTTATGGTCTTTGCAGACCTGTAAAAGCCAAGGAAGCTGAAATAAGGTGGTAAGCACCAGTCATGCTTTGACTTAGCAATCACTTTGCTAAAGAACTATTGTGTCTTAAAAGAGGGTGGAGCGTATATGCTATTCAGATCTTCCAAATGAAGCAGTTCTTAATCTTGTCATGTATTTTTTTAAAGCCTCATCCCTCCAAAAATTGTAGAAATACCATGCATTCCAGGTGACACTATAAATAATTGTTTCACCTCATGGAGATAAAGTTTAACTTTGAGGCTTCGTTTTGAAAGTCTCCGCATGTCATGAATCGAGTATTTTTCTTGTCACCATGGTAATGTTTTTACTGCAGACCAAAGTTCAGCTATTTATTTCTTTATTACCATTACTGCTAGTACAAAGTTTAGGGTGCAGGCAATGTGCTCTCATTTTTTCAGGAAGAGTGGCAAAACCTTCATAGACTGAGATCCTCATCGAAAGAATTGCAGATTCTGTCTCGGTGGAGAAACCTTATTATAGTTTACGAAAACTCTCTTCTCTTTCTAACACAATGCCATCCAGGCGAAAGACCTTGATGTTTGCCTCGGCTTTTTTCACCAGTCTGTGCTCTTTTGTTATTGTATGCGTTGTGCTTGCAACTACAACTGGGTGTCAAGTGACATTACCAATATGAAAGAAAATCCCAATATGAAGCTAGTAATTACATATGGACTTTTCCAAGGAGTTTGCTCAGATATATCGCAAGGAATTGGTTCACCTCCCACCAGCTTTCAAGGTAAATAACAGTAAAAGCAATAATGCTGCTCTTTGACCAATATCTATCTATCTATCTATCTATCTATCTATCTATCTATCTATCTATCTATCTATCTATCTATCTATCTATCTATCATCTATCATCTATCTATCTATCTATCTATCTATCATCTATCTATCTATCTATCTATCTATCTATCTATCTATCTGTCTGTCTGTCTGTCTGTCTACCTTTCTATCTATCTTCTATCTATCATCATTTCTATCTATCTATCTATCTATCTATCTATCTATCTATCTATCTATCTATCTATCTATCTATCTATCTATCTATCAATCATCTATCTCATTGTCTGTCTATCTATCTATCTATCTATCTATCTATCTATCTATCTATCTATCTATCTCCCTCCCCCCCCCTCTCTCTGTATCTCTCTCTGTCTCTCTCTCTTTCTCCTTCCCCTTCTCCTCCCTCCCTCTCTCCCTCCCTCCGTCCCTTCTATTATTGGGAGTAGCTAGTTTGTTAAACTTTTGGCCAAGTGTTCATTGTTTATACAATACATTTACATTTACTCTAAGGACTTTCACTCACGGGGAAATTGTGGTACAATAAATAAGGAATTATAAATTGTCTAGAGCTAGTCCAGCAAGGAGAGCTAAAGCTCAATTGAAAGATGTTATTACTATCTTTTTTGGGTTTTTTTAAAGTGTATTTTAGATTTTTTTTGTTAAAGATTTATACCCTGTATTGCTTCTGGTTCTGTTAATTAACATGGCTTTATTCTATTTTACTATTGCAAACCCTGAAAGATTTAAGCAGTAAAACTAACTAGAATAACAAAGAAACGCTCTCTTCGCGTCAATATCAACAGTACAACTGAAATAGTACTGTAGCGATGTTATTCAGACAAACAGGTTCAGACCAAAGACATGCACATCTGACCAGAACTGAAGAATGAATATCACTGGCCTAGCTAGAGTCCAAAACCACAGATGGATTGCATCTCAGAAGGATTACATCTTAGCCTTTTCTTTGCATCCATGCAATGAATGAAATCACCCTAGCATAATACACACCAATTCCAACTGTTAGAATTGATACAGATCATTATCATTCATCACTCATATCAAAGAAGGTGAGATCTAGTTGTATTAGGAGGAGCACCCTATCACCTAGGTCCCACCATAGTCACTCTCAAAAGCAGTCAGTGTGGTGTCAGTACCAACTACAAAAGTAGACATGGCAGCTAAGTACAGCCTCCGAACTCAAAGCTAACAGTTTGTAAAATAAAGACAACAGGACAGTGGTGGGTTTCAAAATTGTTCGAACCTACTCTGTGGGTGTGGCCTCCTTTGTGGGAGTGGCTTGCCGCCCATGTGACCGGATGGGAGTGGCTTGCCGCCCATGTGACCGGATATGAAGATGCCAACGACACTTGTCAGAACCACCTTAAATTACCTCACACACAGCACCGGCATGCATAAGAATACGATGTAAACTTCTTTTTTAAAAGGCATCTTTGATTTGCATTGAAACAACTTCACACACGCAATGTTCTGATTGCACCACAAACGCAGTAGCCATCCTTACCTTCCACAGAGGCACTGAGTTTTATAAATAGGAGCATGATAGTGTAGAATAATCATATCCAAGGACCAGTGGTGGGTTTCAAAAAAATTGGAACCTCTTCTGTAGGTGTGGCCTGCTTTCCGGGTCCACTGGTGGAACCTCTTCTAACCGGTTCGGTAGATTTGACGAACCGGTTCTACCGAATAGGTGCGAACTGGTAGGAACCCACCTCTGCAACAGGAGAAAGGTCATTACCACTTACTCTCCCCACCATAATGTGAGAATAACCTTAGGAAGAGGTGTCATATAATAGTCATACAAGAGATATCTCAGTCACCAAAAGGAATGGGGCTGGATAAAGCATCTTAGAAGGAACCCTTCCTAGTCTCTGGAAAATAAAAGCAAGGGAGAGAGGAGTGTAAGATTTTATTATTGTAATTTGCAACATAGATAGTGCTAGTTCTCATGGTTTTGGTTGCTCATGGTTCTGGACTACAACAAAGAGCGGATAGCTCCTTCCACTGAGCCGAGGTGGCGCAGTGGTTAAATGCAGCACTGCAGGCTACTTCAGCTGACTGCAGTTCTGCAGTTTGGCTGTTCAAATCTCACTGGCTCAAGGTTGACTCAGCCTTCCATCCTTCCGAGGTGGGTAAAATGAGGACCTGGATTGTTGTTGGGGCAATATGCTGACTCTGTAAACCGCTTAGAGAGGCCCTATGAAAGCGGTATATAAGTCTAACTGCTATTGCTATTATTAAAAGCTGTGTATTAGATTAAATTAAGCTGCTTCTCCTTATTGAACGTCACAATGGAGTGGATGGCTGTGCTGAGCCTAATAAATAAGAATAATCCTTACAACAGAACATATATTATTTTTCATATGTTGTGAGAGTATAAAATGCATTTTATTATGTACAATTGAATATATTCTTGATGGAAACTAGCAAGATAACTAAATATGCAAAGCCCTGTAGTATGAATTATACAGAGGCTATTGCGCATAGCATTTCTTGGGCAATTTGTTGGCAAGAGTAATTTGCTTGAATATTAAAAGGTCAGTTAATTAGTAGCCTTACCACAAGTAAGGCATCTGATATTATCCGTCCAGATTTCTCATGAGCCTTCCTTGACGAAACAATAAATTTGATCTCTTCTCTTACATTTTGCATTCTAAATGCAGAAACCACGACACACAATTAAACTAGCAGACACTTATTAGGCTGACATTGTGATTTATGTTGTGTAATAAATGACTGTAGGCTTTCCTTGGGCTTTCCAGAAGAATCCTAGAATAAGATGCAGCACTTCATAAGTTATTCCTCACCTCCCATATTAAAAATGTTTTATTCTTAAATAAATCCCCAACCCATTATGTTTGAAATGTTTAGCCATATAATCAAGGAGACACAATTTTGTTCAGTTTAGGTTTGATTTAAAGTATGTTGCCAACATTTAGCCACTTCTAAGCAAGCATAAATATTTGACATTCTTGTAAAGAAATCAACCCCTTTTACAGACATTTCTGTGCCCCCATACAGATGGCCTACTCTAAAGATGAAACTTGTCATGATGTGAACATAGACAATGTTCTACAATGCGCTCTACATGGGGCAGCCCTTGAAGAGCATTCGGAGACTTCAGCTCATCCAGAATGCAGCCGCGCGAGTGATTGTGAGTGCACCTCGGTACACCCACGTTACACCTATCCTCCGCGAGCTGCACTGGCTGCCCATTGGTCTCCGATACGCTTCAAGGTGCTAGTCGTCACTTATAAAGCCCTTCATGGTATTGGACCTGGGTACTTGAGAGACCGCCTGCTGCCAATTACCTCCCAAAGGCCCATTAGATCCCACAGATTAGGCCTCCTCCGGATTCCATCTACTGGCCAATGTCGCCTGGCTACTACCCAGAGAGGGCCTTCTCTGTGGCTGCTCTGGCCCTCTGGAACGAACTCCCCGTGGAGATTTGGACCCTCACCTCCCTCCAGGCTTTCCGTAAAGCCGTTAAAACCTGGCTGTGCCGGCAGGCCTGGGTTGATGAGTTCCCTTCCCCCCCCTCGAATTGTGTGACTGTTGATTGTTTTTTTTAAATCCCTTTGTATCTTGTTTGTTGTATTACCTTCTTGTTTTACCCCCCCCCCCCTTTGGGTTTGTTAGCCGCCCTGAGTCCCGGGAATAGGACAGCATATAAATGCAATAAACCTTAACCTTAAACCTTAATTTAAGAAAACGCATAAGGATTTTGCTGTATTATGTTTGAATGGGTATATTTGAGTAGAAATAGTCATGCCTTCTGTTTTTATTTTAAACATGCATACAATAATATATTTTTTGTCTTTTGTTCTATGTTTTAAAACACAAGATTTTGCCAAAGAATTGTGGGATAAAATAAAATCACGTCTTTGAAATATTAAACCACTACATCAAATTATTAGTGCTGTGCCAAAATGTTCTAGTCTCCTTTTGTTTGTCAGAAAACAATGGCTTCTATTTTTTTTCCAGAAAAGAAAGAATATACTAGTGAGATTTTAATGAGAAGAAAATGCCTTGTTCTTAAACTTACTTTGATATTATGAGATAGTTGAAACTAGGTGATATGCCTTTCATCATGCAATAATCTCTCCACCAGATCGCAGCTTCATTGCTGTTCTATTCTACAGATAAACTCCAGGAGAAATTATTATGAGGTTAACTACTCCCATAGGATATTATTTTTTAAATCAGAAAGAGAGACCATCAGAGAGGTTGTGTATTAGAGGAGAGATGTACAGCAGCACCTTGTACTTATAAAGTGAGCTCACAACATCAGAAAATAAAAGAATTATAAAACAATTTTAAAAGATAAACAAGGAGCAGTTTTCTACTACTACGTTCAATAAATTGGAAATGTTAAGAAATAAAATCAGAGACTTTTCTCAAGGTTTTTTGACATTACAGTAAGCAATAAAAAAGAGGAAGAGAAGAAGGTTCATTAGACTTCTAAGAATGATTCCAAATTCTACAAGTCCTAATGCTATTCAGGTCCAAGAATAACAAATGCATGGCAGGGATCTAATCACATTCCCAAAGATCTCAATAGAGATTAATGAACTGAATGAATTGTACATACATTTACACGACACATGTGTTTTTGGATGTGATCAGAATCTTTATAAATGAAGCACCATCACTAGCATTGCATACAAAGCTATTTGCCTTCAATTCTGCACAAATGTGCCCTGTCCAAACAAATAAGCAGTATCCATGACTGTATGTCCATCTGCAAAATTCCAACTCTTACTCATAAACTCCCATGCACGATAGTCAGTAAATGTTTTTTTTTATAAAGCTAGAAACAGTCCTTCCTAATTTAAACAGTGTGTCAGTTTCATTTTATCTGGACAATATTCATTGGGAACAGAGAATTCAAAATGGACAGTTTGAAAGTGGCCATCATTGTCAACAATTGCTTCTTTAATTCTACATTTTACTTTTTTAATTACCATTTTTGGGAGTATAAGATGCACTGGAATATAAGATGCATCAAGGTTTTGAAGAGGCAAATTTAAAAAATAGGTAGGCAGATACAGGGAGGGAGAGAGAAATACAGTAGGTAGGTAGGGAGAGAGAGGGAAAGAGAGAGAGAGAGAAAGAAATACAGTAGGGAGCTAGGAGAGAGAGTAGGTAGGTAGGTAGAGGGATAGAGAGAGAGAAATACAGTAGGTAGGGAGAGGAGTAGGTAGGTAGGTAGGTAGGTAGAGAGAGAGAGAGAGAGAGAGAGGGAGAGAGAGAGAGAATACAGTAGGTAGGTAGGGAGAGAGAGAAGGTAAGTAGGTAGGTAGATGTTTCCAGGTGTATTTATCTATTTGCTGGAGAAGGAAATCGCTGACAATCTGCAGCACCTAAGACTTGTTTCTGCTGGCACAGCACTTGATCAATCTAATTCTCATCAATCACCCTAACTAAAGAGCTTTCCAAAAGGAGGAAAAAAAGTTTTTGCACTCTGCAATCTCCCCAAAACGCCCCTTTTTTCATGAAAACTGGTCGTTTTTTTGTTTTCAAATAAAGGCATGAATAACTTTGGGGGGCTTGCAGAGTGCTTGGGAGGGGGGCAAAAATGAGCAAAAATTGGCCCGTTTTCCATGAAAACGGGCCCATTTTGTCAAAAAAAATTGCATGCATAGCCTTATGGAGGCTTATAGGGGGCTGGGGAGGGCAGAAATGAGCAAAAAATGGCTCATTTTTTGCCTCCCCCAGCCCCCAGGAGCACTCTGAAAGCCTCTATAAAGCTATGCACACCATTTTTGTGAAAGAGGCAGGACTTTGGAGGCAAAAAATGCTGTATTTGATGTATAAGACGCACCCAGATTTTCAGCCTCTTTTTTGAGGAAAGAATGTGCGTCTTATAGTCCAAAAATAGGTACCTTTACAGAAATCAGTTCATTCATGTGAAATTCTAGAACAGGGTCTCCAACCCCCAGTCTATGGACCACCACCAGCCACGGCATGCCAGCCACCAGCTGCACAAAAAAGCAAAGCCCCCATGCGCACATGTGAACCTCATGTGAAATCACGTTCCCTCCGGTCATGGAAAAATTCTCTCCATGGAACCAGTCCCTGGTCCCAAAGGTTGGGGGCCAATGTGTAATGAGAGTAATATATGGCAAAAATAAATTTTAAAAAAATCAGAAGTCTGGTAGCTATTTTTCCACCCACCCACTGTAGGCCTCTATTGAATCGAACTGGAAACTAATACTTTTAAATGTTTTGCTGGTCAGAAAACATGATAAGAGGTTCTTGTGAAATATATCTATATCAGTGTTTCTCAACCTTGGCAACTTGAAGATGTCTGGACTTCAACTCCCAGAATTCCCCAGCCAGCATTTGCTGGCTGGGGAATTCTGGGAGTTGAAGTCCGGACATCTTCAAGTTGTCAAGGTTGAGAAACACTGATCTATATTGATAGTACTTATATTATCTCTGCATCTTGTCATACTAATTATGAATAATTATGTTTCAGTTGCAGGTGCTCTAGGAAATGATACTTTGAAGATTTTCCATGGTGTAATTATATTTCTTTTGGTTGTTACTATGCTGAGTTCCTTCCTTAGTTCTGGATTTACCTGTTACAATGCCATCAGCAACCCATACCAAACCTTTCTGGGGCCTACTGGAGTTTATACCTGGAATTCTATGTCTTGTAAGTAATACACATTTGAGCAGATATAATTTTCAAATAATTGATAATCTAATACACTTAGCAATAGCAATAGCAATTAGACTTATATACCGCTTCATAGGGCTTTCAGCCCTCTCTAAGCGGTTTACAGAGTCAGCATATTGCCCCCACAGTCTGGGTCCTCATTTCACCCACCTCGGAAGGATGGAAGGCTGTGTCAACCGTGAGCCGGTGAGATTAGAACTGCTGAACTGCAGATAGCAGTCAGCTGAAGTGGCCTGCAGTACTGCACCCTAACCACTGTGCCACCTCGGCTCATTTCTAATCTAAATCCTTATTCTCTCTCAAATCTACTGGTAACTTTGCTATATACCAGAGGTGGGTTCCTACCGGTTCGCACCAGTTCGGTAGAACCGGTTCATCAAATCTACCGAACCAGTTAGAAGAGGTTCCACCAGTGGACCTGGAAAGCAGGCCACACCTACAGAAGAGGTTCCAAAAATGTTTGAAACCCACCACTGCTATATACCGTATGTGTTTTATACATACAGTATATATGTATGTATAACAAAAGGCCTACTGGCTCCTTCCATCACCCAGATCATGGAAATGACACAGAAGAAATGCCATTCGTCAACACTGCCGATCCTATAAAGATCTGAGCTCCTTAAAAGTTAAAATCTTAGGCCATCTGATCATTGATGTTTCATCTCATGTCTATTTGGCTCCTTGAACCAGTAGGGGAAAAAACACGATGTTTCCTTAGTTCTTAGGATAGCAGCCTAAAGAGTGAAATTGCAATACAGAAAAACATTGCTTAGAGACAAAAAATAGAAATACACTTCCAGACAAAAACTGTTTTATATACATCAAAGTAGTGAAATGTTATACTGTCAAATGAACTCATTCAGTCATTTTCCTGGAGCTAAAACCCTTCAGTCTTCTATTAGACTTACATCAGATTTCCTTTGATGTACTTTGCTCTTCTTGTGATGCTGCTA